>NW_027457585.1:1200000-1500000 GCF_050624435.1 Tenrec ecaudatus | reverse complement strand
ACTAGCAGGCCCTTGGACTATGTAGGTTAACTAGCGGGCACTTAGACTATCTAGGTTACCTATCGGGCACTTGGACTATGTACATACCCTAGCGGGCACTTGGACAATCTAAGTTACCTAGCGGGCACTTGGACTATGTAGGTTAACTAGCGGGCACTTGGACTATGTTGGTTAACTAGCGGGCACTTGGACCATGTATGTTCCCTAACGGGCACTTGGACTATGTCGGTTCCCTAGCGGGCACTTGGACTATCTAGGTTAGCTAACGGGCACTTGGACAATATAGGTTAATTAGCCGGTACTTGGACTATGTAGGTCAACTAGCGGGCCCTTGGACTATCTAGGTTAGCTAAGGGGCACTTGGATTATGTAGGTTAAATAGCGGGAACTTGGACAATGTAGGTTAACTAGCGGACATTTGGACGATCTAGGATAACTGGCGGGCCCTTTCACTATGTAGGTTTACTAGCGGGCCCTTGGACTATGTAGGTTAACTAGCGGGCACTTGGACGATCTAAGTTAACTAGCGGGCACTTGGACGATGCAGGTTCCCTAGCGGGCACTTGGACTATCTAGGTTCCCTAACGGGCACTTGGTCTATGTAGGTTCCCTAGCGGGCACTTGGACTATGTACGTCCCTTAGCGGGCACTTGGACTATGTTGGTTTCCTATCTGGCACTTGGACTATGGAGGTTAACTAGCGGGCCGTTGGACTATGTAGGTTAACTAGCGGGCACTTAGACTATCTAGGTTACCTATCGGGCACTTGGACTATGTACATACCCTAGCGGGCACTTGGACTATCTAAGTTACCTAGCGGGCACTTGGACTATGTAGGTTAACTAGCGGGCACTTGGACTATGTATGTTCCCTAACGGGCACTTGGACTATGTAGGTTCCCTAGCGGGCACTTGGACTATCTAGGTTAGCTAACGGGCACTTGGACAATATAGGTTAATTAGCCGGTACTTGGACTATGTAGGTCAACTAGCGGGCCATTGGACTATCTAGGTTAGCTAAGGGGCACTTGGATTATGTAGGTTAAATAGCGGGAACTTGGACAATGTAGGTTAACTAGCGGACATTTGGACGATCTAGGATAACTGGCGGGCCCTTTCACTATGTAGGTTTACTAGCGGGCCCTTGGACTATGTAGGTTAACTAGCGGGCACTTGGACGATCTAGGTTAACTAGCGGGCACTTGGACTATGTAGGTTAGCTAGCGGACACTTGAACTATGTAGGTTAACTAGTGGGCCTTTAGACTATCTAGGTTACCTAGCGGGCACTTGGACTATGTAGGTTAATTAGCGGGTATTTCCACTATGTAGGTGCCCTAGCGGGCATTTGGACTATCTAGGTTCCCTAGCGGGCACTTGGACTACATATGTTCCCTAAAGTGCACTTGGACTATGTAGGTTCCCTAGCAGGCACTCTGACTATGAAGGTTCTCTAGCGGGCACTTGGACTATGTAGGTTCCATAGCAGGCCCTTTGACTATGAAAGTTTTCTAACGGGCACTTGGACTATGTATGTTAGCTAACGGGCACTTGGACTATGTAGGTTACCTAGCGGGCACTTGGACTATCTAGGTTACGTAGCGGGCACTTGGACTATGTAGGTGAACTCGAGGACATTAGGACGATCTAGGTTAACTAGTGGGCCCTTGGACTATGTAGGTTAACTAGCGGGCACTTGGACTATCTAGGTTAACTAGCCGGCACATGGACTATCAAGGTTAACTAGCGAGCCCTTGGGCTATGTAGGTTAACTAGCGGGCCCTTGGACTTGTAGCTTACCTAGCGGCACTTGGACTAAGTAGGTTACCTAGCGGGCACTTGGACTATCTAGGTTAGCGAACGGGGACTTGCACTATGTAGGTGACCTACCAGGCACTTGTACTGTCTAGGTTACCTAGCGCGCATTTGGACTATGTAGGTTCCCTAGCGGGCACTTGGACTATCTAGGTTAGCTAACGGGCACTTGGACAATATAGGTTAAATAGCCGGTACTTGGACTATGTAGGTCAACTAGCGGGCCCTTGGACTATCTAGGTTAGCTAAGAGGCACTTGGATTATGTAGGTTAAATAGCGGGAACTTGGACAATGTAGGTTAACTAGCGGACATTTGGACGATCTAGGATAACTGGCGGGCCCTTTCACTATGTAGGTTTACTAGCGGGCCCTTGGACTATGTAGGTTAACTAGCGGGCACTTGGACGATCTAAGTTAACTAGCGGGCACTTGGACGATGCAGGTTCCCTAGCGGGCACTTGGACTATCTAGGTTCCCTAACGGGCACTTGGTCTATGTAGGTTCCCTAGCGGGCACTTGGACTATGTACGTCCCTTAGCGGGCACTTGGACTATGTTGGTTTCCTATCTGGCACTTGGACTATGGAGGTTAACTAGCGGGCCGTTGGACTATGTAGGTTAACTAGCGGGCACTTAGACTATCTAGGTTACCTATCGGGCACTTGGACTATGTACATACCCTAGCGGGCACTTGGACTATCTAAGTTACCTAGCGGGCACTTGGACTATGTAGGTTAACTAGCGGGCACTTGGACTATGTATGTTCCCTAACGGGCACTTGGACTATGTAGGTTCCCTAGCGGGCACTTGGACTATCTAGGTTAGCTAACGGGCACTTGGACAATATAGGTTAATTAGCCGGTACTTGGACTATGTAGGTCAACTAGCGGGCCCTTGGACTATCTAGGTTAGCTAAGGGGAACTTGGATTATGTAGGTTAAATAGCGGGAACTTGGACAATGTAGGTTAACTAGCGGACATTTGGACGATCTAGGATAACTGGCGGGTCCTTTCACTATGTAGGTTTACTAGCGGGCACTTGGACGATCTAGGTTAACTAGCGGGCACTTGGACTATGTAGGTTAGCTAGCGGACACTTGAACTATGTAGGTTAACTAGTGGGCCTTTAGACTATCTAGGTTACCTAGCGGGCACTTGGACTATGTAGGTTAATTAGCGGGTATTTCCACTATGTAGGTGCCCTAGCGGGCATTTGGACTATATAGGTTACCTAGGGGGCACTTGGACTTTGTAGGTTACCTAGCGGGCACTTGGACTATCTAGGTTAGCGAACGGGGACTTGCACTATGTAGGTGACCTACCAGGCAATTGTACTGTCTAGGTTACCTAGCGCGCACTTGGACTATGTAGGTTACCTAGCGTGCTCTTGGACTATGTATGTTAGCTAACGGGCATTGGACTATCTAGGTTACCTAACGGGCACTTGGAATATGTAGGTTACCTAGCTGGCACTTGGACTATCTAGGTTACCTAACGGGCACTTACACTATCTAGAGTACGTAGCGGGCACTTGGACTATGTAGGTTACCTACAGGACATTTGGATGATCTAGGTTAACTAGTGGGCCCTTGGACCATGTAGGTTAACTAGCGGGCACTTGGACGATCTAGGTTAACTAGCGGGCACTTGGACGATGCAGGTTCCCTAGCGGGCACTTTGACTATGTAGGTTACCTAGCGGGCACTTGGACTATGTGGGTACCCTAGCGGGCATTTGGACTATCTAGGTTTCCTAACGGGCATTTGGACTATGTAGGTTCCCTAGCGGGCACTTGGATTACGTAGGTTCCCGTCTTGCACTTGGACTATGTAGGTTACCTAGCGGGCACTTGGACTATGTAGGTTAATTAGCGGGCCCTTGCACTATGTAGGTTAACTAGCGGGCCCTTGGACTATGTAGGTTAACCAGGGGGCACTTGGACAATCTATGTTAACTAGTGGGCACTTGGAGGATATAGGTTAACTAGCGGACACTTGGATTAGCTAGGTTACCTAGCGGGCACTTGAACCATGTAGGTTAACTATTTGGCCCTTGGACTATCTAGGTTAGCAAACGGGCACTTGGACTATGTAGGTTAAATAGCGTGCACTTGGACTATGTAGGTGCCCTAGCGGGCATTTGGACTATATAGATTACCTAGCGGGCACTTGGACTTTGTAGGTTACCCAGCGGGCACTTGGACTATCTAGGTTCCCTAGCGGGCACTTGGACTACATATGTTCCCTAAAGTGCACTTGGACTATGTAGGTTCCCTAGCAGGCACTCTGACTATGAAGGTTCTCTAGCGGGCACTTGGACTATGTAGGTTCCATAGCAGGCCCTTTGACTATGAAAGTTTTCTAACGGGCACTTGGACTATGTATGTTAGCTAACGGGCACTTGGACTATGTAGGTTACCTAGCGGGCACTTGGACTATCTAGGTTACGTAGCGGGCACTTGGACTATGTAGGTGAACTCGAGGACATTAGGACGATCTAGGTTAACTAGTGGGCCCTTGGACTATGTAGGTTAACTAGCGGGCACTTGGACTATCTAGGTTAACTAGACGGCACATGGACTATCAAGGTTAACTAGCGAGCCCTTGGGCTATGTAGGTTAACTAGCGGGCCCTTGGACTTGTAGCTTACCTAGCGGCACTTGGACTAAGTAGGTTACCTAGCGGGCACTTGGACTACCTAGGTTAGCGAACGGGGACTTGCACTATGTAGGTGACCTACCAGGCACTTGTACTGTCTAGGTTACCTAGCGCGCATTTGGACTATGTAGGTTCCCTAGCGGGCACTTGGACAGTCTAGGTTAGCTAACGGGCACTTGGACAATATAGGTTAATTAGCCGGTACTTGGACTATGTAGGTCAACTAGCGGGCCCTTGGACTATCTAGGTTAGCTAAGGGGCACTTGGATTATGTAGGTTAAATAGCGGGAACTTGGACAATGTAGGTTAACTAGCGGACATTTGGACGATCTAGGATAACTGGCGGGCCCTTTCACTATGTAGGTTTACTAGCGGGCCCTTGGACTATGTAGGTTAACTAGCGGGCACTTGGACGATCTAAGTTAACTAGCGGGCACTTGGACGATGCAGGTTCCCTAGCGGGCACTTGGACTATCTAGGTTCCCTAACGGGCACTTGGTCTATGTAGGTTCCCTAGCGGGCACTTGGACTATGTACGTCCCTTAGCGGGCACTTGGACTATGTTGGTTTCCTATCTGGCACTTGGACTATGGAGGTTAACTAGCGGGCCGTTGGACTATGTAGGTTAACTAGCGGGCACTTAGACTATCTAGGTTACCTATCGGGCACTTGGACTATGTACATACCCTAGCGGGCACTTGGACTATCTAAGTTACCTAGCGGGCACTTGGACTATGTAGGTTAACTAGGGGGCACTTGGACTATGTATGTTCCCTAACGGGCACTTGGACTATGTAGGTTCCCTAGCGGGCACTTGGACTATCTAGGTTAGCTAACGGGCACTTGGACAATATAGGTTAATTAGCCGGTACTTGGACTATGTAGGTCAACTAGCGGGCCCTTGGACTATCTAGGTTAGCTAAGGGGCACTTGGATTATGTAGGTTAAATAGCGGGAACTTGGACAATGTAGGTTAACTAGCGGACATTTGGACGATCTAGGATAACTGGCGGGCCCTTTCACTATGTAGGTTTACTAGCGGGCACTTGGACGATCTAGGTTAACTAGCGGGCACTTGGACTATGTAGGTTAGCTAGCGGACACTTGAACTATGTAGGTTAACTAGTGGGCCTTTAGACTATCTAGGTTACCTAGCGGGCACTTGGACTATGTAGGTTAATTAGCGGGTATTTCCACTATGTAGGTGCCCTAGCGGGCATTTGGACTATATAGGTTACCTAGGGGGCACTTGGACTTTGTAGGTTACCTAGCGGGCACTTGGACTATCTAGGTTAGCGAACGGGGACTTGCACTATGTAGGTGACCTACCAGGCACTTGTACTGTCTAGGTTACCTAGCGCGCATTTGGACTATGTAGGTTACCTAGCGTGCTCTTGGACTATGTATGTTAGCTAACGGGCATTGGACTATCTAGGTTACCTAGCGGGCACTTGGAATATGTAGGTTACCTAGCGGGCACTTGGACTATCTAGGTTACCTAACTGGCACTTCAACTATCTAGGTTACGTAGCGGGCACTTGGACTATGTAGGTTACCTACAGGCCATTTGGATGATCTAGGTTAACTAGTGGGCCCTTGGACTATGTAGGTTAACTAGCGGGCATTTGGACGATCTAGGTTAACTAGCGGGCACTTGGACGATGCAGGTTCCCTAGCGGGCACTTTGACTATGTAGGTTCCCTAGCGGGCACTTGGACTATGTGGGTACCCTAGCGGGCATTTGGACTATCTAGGTTTCCTAACGGGCATTTGGACTATGTAGGTTCCCTAGCGGGCACTTGGATTATGTAGGTTCCCGTCTTGCACTTGGACTATGTAGGTTACCTAGCGGGCACTTGGACTATGTAGGTTACCTAGCGGGCACTTGGACTATGTAGGTTAATTAGCGGGCCCTTGCACTATGTAGGTTAACTAGCGGGCCCTTGGACTATGTAGGTTAACCAGGGGGCACTTGGACCATCTATGTTAACTAGTGGGCACTTGGAGGATATAGGTTAACTAGCGGACACTTGGATTAGCTAGGTTACCTAGCGGGCACTTGAACCATGTAGGTTAACTATTTGGCCCTTGGACTATCTAGGTTAGCTAACGGGCACTTGGACTATGTAGGTTAATTAGCGTGCACTTGGACTATGTAGGTGCCCTAGCGGGCATTTGGACTATATAGATTACCTAGCGGGCACTTGGACTTTGTAGGGTACCTAGCGGGCACTTGGACTATCTAGGTTCCCTAGCGGGCACTTGGACTACATATGTTCCCTAAAGGGCACTTGGACTATGTAGGTTCCCTAGCAGGCACTCTGACTATGAAGGTTCTCTAGCGGGCACTTGGACTATGTAGGTTCCATAGCAGGCCCTTTGACTATGATAGTTTTCTAACGGGCACTAGGACTATGTAGGTTACCTAACGGGCACTTGGACTATGTAGGTTACCTAGCGGGCACTTGGACTATCTAGGTTACCTAGCGGGCACTTGGACTATGTAGGTGAACTAGAGGACATTAGGACGATCTAGGTTAACTAGGGAGCCCTTGGACTATGTAGGTTAACTAGCGGGCACTTGGACTATCTAGGTTAACTAGCCGGCACATGGACTATCAAGGTTAACTAGCGAGCCCTTGGACTATGTAGGTTAACTAGCGGGCCCTTGGACTTGTAGCTTACCTAGCGGGCACTTGGACTAAGTAGGTTACCTAGCGGGCACTTGGACTATCTAGGTTAGCGAACGGGGACTTGCACTATGTAGGTGACCTACCAGGCACTTGTACTGTCTAGGTTACCTAGCGCGCATTTGGACAATGTAGGTTACCTAGCGTGCTCTTGGACTATGTATGTTAGCTAACGGGCATTGGACTATCTAGGTTACCTAGCGGGCACTTGGAATATGTAGGTTACCTAGCGGGCACTTGGACTATCTAGGTTACCTAACGGGCACTTCGATTATCTAGGTTACGTAGCGGGCACTTGGACTATGTAGGTTACCTACAGGACATTTGGATGATCTAGGTTAACTAGTGGGCCCTTGGACTATGTAGGTTAACTAGCGGGCACTTGGACGATCTAGGTTAACTAGCGGGCACTTGGACTATGTAGGTTACCTAGCAGGCACTTGCACTATCTAGGTTAGCGAACGGGGACTTGGACTATGTAGTTGACCTAGCAGGCACTTGGACTGTGTAAGTTACCTATCGGGCACGTGGACTATCTAGGTTAACGAACGGGCACTGGGACTATGTAGGTTACCTAGCGGGCACTTGGACTATGTATGTTAGCTAACGGGAACTTGGACTATCTAGGCTACCTAGCGGTCACTTTGACTATGTAGGTTACCTAGTGGGCACTTGGACTATCTAGGTTACCTAACGGGCACTAGGACTATGCAGGTAACCTAGCAGGCACTTGGACGAACTAGGTTAACGAGCGGGCACTTGGACTATGTAGGTTAGCTAGCGGGCACTTGAACTATGTAGGTTAACTAGTGGGCCTTTAGACTATCTAGATTAGCTAGCGGGCACTTTGACTATGTAGGTTAATTAGCGGGTATTTCCACTATGTAGGTGCCCTAGCGGGCATTTGGAATATATAGGTTACCTAGGGGGCACTTGGACTTTGTAGGTTACGTAGCGGGCACTTGGACTATCTAGGTTAGCGAACGGGGACTTGCACTATGTAGGTGACCTACCAGGCACTTGTACTGTCTAGGTTACCTAGCGCGCACTTGGACTATGTAGTTTACCTAGCGTGCTCTTGGACTATGTATGTTAGCTAACGGGCATTGGACTATCTAGGTTACCTAGCGGGCACTTGGAATATGTAGGTTACCTAGCGGGCACTTGGACTATCTAGGTTACCTAACGGGCACTTCGACTATCTAGGTTACGTAGCGGGCACGTGGACTATCTAGGTTAACTATCCGGCACATGGACTATCAAGGTTAATTAGCGAGCCCTTGGACTATGTAGGTTAACTAGCGGGCCCTTGGACTTGTAGCTTACCTAGCGGGCACTTGGACAAAGTAGGTTACCTAGGGGGCACTTGGACTATCTAGGTTAGCGAACGGGGACTTGCACTATGTAGGTGACCTACCAGGCACTTGTACTGTCTAGGTTACCTAGCGCGCACTTGGACTATGTAGGTTACCTAGCGTGCTCTTGGACTATGTATGTTAGCTAACGGGCATTGGACTATCTAGGTTACCTAGCGGGCACTTGGAATATGTAGGTTACCTAGCGGGCACTTGGACTATCTAGGTTACCTAACGGGCACTTCGACTATCTAGGTTACGTAGCCGGCACTTGGACTATGTAGGTTACCTACAGGACATTTGGATGATCTAGGATAACTACTGGGCCCTTGGACTATGTAGGTTAACTAGCGGGCGCTTGGACTATGTACCTTCGCTATCGGGCACTTGGACAATGTTGGTTAACTAGCGCGCACTAGGACTATGTAGGTTACCTAGCGGGCACTTGGACTATCAAGGTTACCTAGCGGGCACTTAGACTATCTAGGTTAACTAGCGGGCCCTTGGACTATCTAGGTTACCTAGCGGGCACTTGGACTGTGTAGGTTAACTAGCGGGCACATGGACAATCTAGGTTACCTAGCGGGCACTTGGACTATGTATGTTCCCCAACGGGCACTTGGACTATGTAGGTTCCCTAGCGGGCACTTGGACTATCTAGGTTAGCTAACGGGCACTTGGACAATATAGGTTAATTAGCCGGTACTTGGACTATGTAGGTCAACTAGCGGGCCCTTGGACTATCTAGGTTAGCTAAGGGGCACTTGGATTATGTAGGTTAAATAGCGGGAACTTGGACAATGTAGGTTAACTAGCGGACATTTGGACGATCTAGGATAACTAGCGGGCCCTTTCACTATGTAGGTTTACTAGCCGGCCCTTAACTATGTAGCTTAACTAGCGGGCACTTGGACGATCTAGGTTAACTAGCGGGCACTTGGACTATGTAGGTTAGCTAGCGGGCACTTGAACTATGTAGGTTAACTAGTGGGCCTTTAGACTATCTAGGTTAGCTAGCGGGCACTTGGACTATGTAGGTTAATTAGCGGGTATTTCACTATGTAGGTGCCCTAGCGGGCATTTGGACTATATAGGTTACCTAGGGGGCACTTGGACTTTGTAGGTTACGTAGCGGGCACTTGGACTATCTAGGTTACCTAGCGTGCAGTTGAACTATCTAGGTTGCCTAGCGGGTACTTGGACTATCTAGGTTAACTAGCGGGCACTTGGACTATCTAGGTTAACTAACGGGCACTTGGACTATGTAAATTCCCTAGCGGGCACTTGGATTATGTAGGTTCCCCATCAGGCACTTGAACAATGTAGGTTACTAGCGGGCATTTGGACTATGTAGGTTACCTAACGGGCACTTGGACTATGAGGGTTCCGTATTGGGCACTTGGAAAATGTTGGTTAACTAGCGGGTACTTGGACTATGTAGGTTACCTAGCGGGCACTTTGACTATCGTGGTTATTTAGCGGGCACTTGGACTATATGGGTTAACTGGCGGACACTTGGACGAACTAGGTTAACGAGCGGGCCCTTGGACTATGTAGGTTACCTAGCGGGCACTTGGATTATGTAGGTTCCCTATCAGGCACTTTGAATATGTAGGTTACTAGCGGGCATTTGGACTATGTAGGTTACCTAACAGGCACTTGGACTATGAGGGTTCCGTATCGGGCACTTGGACAATGTTGGTTAACTAGCGGGCACTAGGACTATGTAGGTCACCTAGCGGGCACTTGGACTATCTAGGTTAGCTAACGGGCACTTGGCCTATCTAGGTTACCTAGCGGGCACTTATACTATGTAGGTTACCTAGTGGGCACTTGGACTATCTAGGTTACCTAACGGGCACTTGGACTATGCAGGTAACCTAGCGGGCACTTGGACAGTCTAGGTTACCTAGCGGGCACATGGATTTCTAGGTTAACGAACGGGCACTTGGACTATGTAGGTTGCCTAGCGGGCACTTGGCTGATCTATGTTAGGTAATGGGCACTAGGACTATCTAGGTTACCTAGCGGGAACTTGGACTATGTAGGTAACCTAGCGGGCACTTGGACTATCTAGGTTACTTAACGGGCACTTGGACGATCTAGGTTAACTAGCGGGCACTTGGAATATGTAGGTTAACTAGCGGGCACTTGGACTATCTAAGTTAACTAGCGGGCACTTGGACGATGCAGGTTCCCTAGCGGGCACTTGGACTATCTAGGTTTCCTAATGGGCACTTGGTCTATGTAGGTTCCCTAGCGGGCACTTGGACTATGTACGTCCCTTAGCGGGCACTTGGACTATGTTGGTTTCCTATCTGGCACTTGGACTATGGAGGTTAACTAGCGGGCCGTTGGACTATGTAGGTTAACTAGCGGGCACTTAGACTATCTAGGTTACCTATCGGGCACTTGGACTATGTACATACCCTAGCGGGCAATTGGACTATCTAAGTTACCTAGCGGGCACTTGGACTATGTAGGTTAACTAGCGGGCACTTGGACTATGTATGTTCCCTAACGGGCACTTGGACTATGTAGGTTCCCTAGCGGGCACTTGGACTATCTAGGTTAGCTAACGGGCACTTGGACAATATAGGTTAATTAGCCGGTACTTGGAGTATGTAGGTCAACTAGCGGGCCCTTGGACTATCTAGGTTAGCTAAGGGGCACTTGGATTATGTAGGTTAAATAGCGGGAACTTGGACAATGTAGGTTAACTAGCGGACATTTGGACGATCTAGGATAACTGGGGGGCCCTTTCACTATGTAGGTTTACTAGCGGGCCCTTGGACTATGTAGGTTAACTAGCGGGCACTTGGACGATCTAAGTTAACTAGCGGGCACTTGGACGATGTTAACCTACATTGTCCAAGTGCCCGGTAGTTAACTTACATAGTTCAAGTGTCCGTAAGGAACATATATAGTCCAAGTGCCCGCTAGGGAACATACAGAGTCTAAGTGCCCGCTAAGGAACCTACATAGTCGAAGTGCCCACTAGGGAATCTACATAGTCAAAGGGCCACTAGTTAACATAGATAGTCCAAGTGCTGCTAGTTAATCTACATAGTTCAAGGGCCTGCTAGTTAACCTACATAGTCCAAGTGCCTGATAGGGAACCTACATAGTCCAAGTGCCCGCAGAGGAACCTACATAGTCCAAGTGCCCGATATGGAACCTACATATTCCAATTGCCCGTTAGGGAACCTAGATAGTCCAAGTGCCCGTAGGGAACCTATATAGTCCAAGTGCCAACTAGGGAACCTACATAGTCAAAGTGCCCGCTAGGGAACCTGCATTGTGCAAGTTCCCGCTGGTTAACCTAGATAGTCCAAGTGCCCGCTAGTTAACTTACATAGTCGAAGGTCAGCTAGTTAACCTAGATAGTCCAAGTGCCCACTAGTTAACCTACAAAGTCCAAGGTCAGCTAGTTAACCTAGATAGTCCAAGTGCCCGCTAGTTAACCTACATAGTCCTAGGGCCCGCTAGTTAACCTAGATATTCCAAGTGCCTGCTAGTTAACCTAGATCGTCCAAGTGTCCCCTAGTTAACCTACATAGTCCAAGTTCCCGTTAGGTAACCTAGATAGTACAAGTGCCCGCAAGGTAACCTACATAGTCCAAGTGTCCGCTAGATCACCTAGATATTCCAAGTTCCTGTTAGCTAACCTAGATAATCCAAGTGCCCGCTAGGTAACCTACATAGTCCAAGTGCCCTTTCGTTAACCTAGATAGTCCAAGTGCCCGCTAGGTAACCTACATAGTCAAAGGGCCCGCTTGGTAACCTATATAGTCCAAGTGCCTGTTACCTAACCTAGATAGTCCAATTGCCCGCAGAGGAACATATATAGTCCAAGTGCCCGTTAGGGAACCTACATAGTCCAATTGCCCGTTAGCTAACCTAGATAGTCGAAGTGTCCGCTAGTTAACCTACATAGTCCAAGTGCCCGTTTGTTAACATAGATAGGCCAAGTGCCTGCTAGGTAACCTAGACAGTCCAAGTGCCCGCTAGGTTACCTACATAGTCCAAGTGCACGTTCGTTAACCTAGATAGTCAAAGTGCCTGCTAGGTAACCCTAAATAGTCCAGGTGCCCGCTAGGGAACCTACATAGTCCAAGAGCCCACTAGGTAACCTAGATAATCCAATTACCCGTTAGCTAACCTAGATAATCAAAGTGTCCGCTAGTTAACCTACATAATCCAAGTGCCCTTTCGTTAACGTAGATAGGCCACATGTCTGCTAGGTAACCTAGACAGTCCAAGTGCCCGCTAGGTTACCTACATAGTCCAAGTGCACGTTCGTTAACCTAGATAGTCAAAGTGCCTGCTAGGTAACCCTAAATAGTCCAAGTGCCCGCTGGTAACCTACATAGTCCAAGTGCCCACTAGGTAACCTAAATAATCCAAATGCCCGCTAGGGACACTACATAGTCCAAGTGCCCATTCATTAACCTAGAAATCCAAGTGCCCGCTAGGTAACCGGGACTGTCCAAGTGCCCGCTAGGTTACCTACATAGTCCAAATGCCCGCTAATTAACCTACATAGTCCAAGTGCCCGCTAGGTAACCTAGATAGTGCAAGTGCCCGCTAGGTAACCTACATAGTCCAAGTGCCCGCTAGTTAACCTAGATAGTCCAAGTGCCCGTTCGTTACCCTAGATAGTCCAAGTGCCCGCTAGGTAACCTAGACAGTCGAAGTGCCTGCTAGGTAACCTACAGAGTCCAAATGCCCGTTCTTTAACCTACATAGTCCAAGGGCCCACTATTTAACCTAGATCGTCCAAGTGTCTTTGGTTAACCTACATAGTCCAAGTGCCCGCAAGGTAACCTATAAAGTCCAAGTTCCAACTATGTAACCTAGATAGTCCAAGGGCCCGCTAGTTAACCTACATAGTCCAAGTGCCCACTAGGTAAACTAGATAGTCCAAGTGCCCGCTAAGGAACCTACTTGTCCAAGTGCACGCTAGTTAACCCAGATAGTCCAAGTGCCCGCTAGTTAACCTAGATAGTCCAAGTGCCGCTAGGTAACCTACATAGTGCAAGTGTCCCCTAGTTAACCTACATAGTCCAAGTGCCCGCTAGTTAACATAGATAGTCCAAGTGCCCACTAGGGAACGTACATAGTCCAAGTGCCCGTTAGGTAACCTAGATACTGCAAGTGCACCGTAGTTAACCTACATAGTCCAAGTGCCCGCTAGGTAACCTGGATAGTCTAAGGGCCCGCTAGTTAACCTACATTGTCCAAGTGCCCGGTAGTTAACTTACATAGTTCAAGTGTCCGTAAGGAACATATATAGTCCAAGTGCCCGCTAGGGAACATACAGAGTCTAAGTGCCCGCTAGGGAACCTACATAGTCGAAGTGCCCGCTAGGGAATCTACATAGTCAAAGGGCCCGCTAGTTAACATAGATAGTCCAAGTGCCGCTAGTTAATCTACATAGTTGAAGGGCCCGCTAGTTAACCTACATAGTACAAGTGCCTGATAGGGAACCTACATAGTCCAAGTGCCCGCAGAGGAACCTACATAGTCCAAGTGCCCGATAGGGAACCTACATATTCCAAGTGACCGTTAGGGAACCTAGATAGTCCAAGTGCCCGTAGGGAACCTATATAGTCCAAGTGCCCACTACGGAACGTACATAGTCAAAGTGCCCGCTAGGGAACCTGCATTGTGCAAGTACCCGCTAGTTAACCTAGATAGTCCAAGTGCCCGCTAGTTAACTTACATAGTCCAAGGTCAGCTAGTTAACCTAGATAGTCCAAGTGCCCACTAGTTAACCTACATAGTCCAAGGTCAGCTAGTTAACCTAGATAGTCCAAGTGCCCGCTAGTTAACCTACATAGTCCAAGAACCCGCTAGTTAACCTAGATAGTCCAAGTGCCCGCTAGTTAACCTACATAGTCCTAGGGCCCGCTAGTTAACCTAGATATTCCAAGTGCCTGCTAGTTAACCTAGATCGTCCAAGTGTCCGCTAGTTAACCTACATAGTCCAAGTTCCCATTAGGTAACCTAGATAGTACAAGTGCCCGCAAGGTAACCTACATAGTCCAAGTGCCCGCTAGGTAACCTAGATATTCCAAGTTCCTGTTAGGTAACCTAGATAATCCAAGTGCCCGCTAGGTAACCTACATAGTCCAAATGCCCTTTCGTTAACCTAGATAGTCCAAGTGCCCGCTAGGTAACCTACATAGTCAAAAGGCCCGCTAGGTAACCTATATAGTCCAAGTGCCCGTTACATAACCTAGGTAGTCCAATTGCCCGCTATGCAACATACATAGTCCAAGTGCCCGCTAGTTAACCTACATAGTCCAAGTGCCCGCTAGGTAACTTAGATAGTCCAAGTGCCCGCTAGGTAACTTACATAGTCCAAATGCCCGCTAGGCAACCTAGATAGTCCAAGTGCCCGTTCGTTAACCTAGATAGCCAAGTGCCCGCTAGGTAACCTAGACAGTCCAAGTGTCTGCTAGGTAACCTACATAGTCCAAATGCCCGTTCGTTAACCTAGATAGTCCAAGTGCCCTCTAGGTAACCTACATAGTCAAAAGGCCCGCTAGGTAACCTATATAGTCCAAGTGCCCGTTACATAACCTAGATAGTCCAATTGCCCGCTATGCAACATACATAGTCCAAGTGCCCGCTAGTTAACCTACATATTCCAAGTGCCCGCTAGGTAACTTAGATAGTCCAAGTGCCCGCTAGGTAACTTACATAGTCCAAATGCCTGCTTGGCAACCTAGATAGTCCAAGTGCCCGTTCGTTAACCTAGATAGCCAAGTGCCCGCTAGGTAACCTAGACATTCCAAGTGTCTGCTAGATAACCTACATAGTCCAAATGCCCGTTCGTTAACCTACATAGTCCAAGGGCCCACTAGTTAACATAGATCGTCTAAGTGTCCTCTAGTTAACCTACATAGTCCAAATGCACGCTAGTTAACCTACATAGTCCAAGTGCCGCTAGGTAACCTACATAGTGCAAGTGTCCCCTAGTTAACCTACATAGTCCAAGTGGCCGGTAGTTAACATAGTTAGTCCAAGTGCCCACTAGTTAACATAGATAGTCCAAGTGCCCGCTAGGTAACCTAGACAGTCCAAGTGCCTGCTAGGTAACCTACATCGTCCAAATGCCCGTTTGTTAACCTACATAGTCCAAGGGCCCACTATTTAACCTAGATCGTCCAAGTGTCTTTGGTTAACCTACATAGTCCAAGTGCCCGCAAAGTAACCTATATAGTCCAAGTTCCAGCTATGTAACCTAGATAGTCCAAGGGCCCGCTAGTTAACCTACGTAGTCCAAGTGCCCGCTAGGAAAACTAGATAGTCCAAGTGCCCGCTAAAGAACCTACTTTTCCAAGTGCACGCTAGTTAACCCAGATAGTCCAAGTGCCCGCTAGTTAACCTAGATAGTCCAAGTTCCGCTAGGTAACCTACATAGTGCAAGTGTCCCCTAGTTAACCTACATAGTCCAAGTGCCCGCTAGTTAACATAGATAGTCCAAGTGCCCACTAGGGAACGTACATAGTCCAAGTGCCCACTAGGTAAACTAGATAGTGCAAGTGCACGGTAGTTAACCTACATAGTCCAAGTGCCCGCTAGGTAACCTGGATAGTCTAAGGGCCCGCTAGTTAACCTACATTGTCCAAGTGCCCGGTAGTTAACTTACATAGTTCAAGTGTCCGTAAGGAACATATATAGTCCAAGTGCCCGCTAGGGAACATACAGAGTCTAAGTGCCCGCTAGGGAACCTACATAGTCGAAGTGCCCGCTAGGGAATCTACATAGTCAAAGGGCCCGCTAGTTAACATAGATAGTCCAAGTGCCGCTAGTTACACTACATAGTTCAAGGACCCGCTAGTTAACCCACATAGTCCAAGTGCCTGATAGGGAACCTACATAGTCCAAGTGCCCGCAGAGGAACCTACATAGTCCAAGTGCCCGATATGGAACCTACATATTCCAAGTGCCCGTTAGGGAACCTAGATAGTCCAAGTGCCCGTAGGGAACCTATATAGTACAAGTGCCCACTAGGGAACCTACATAGTCAAAGTGCCCGCTAGGGAACCTGCATTGTGCAAGTGCCCGCTGGTTAACCTAGATAGTCCAAGTGCCCGCTAGTTAACTTACATAGTCCAAGGTCAGCTAGTTAACCTAGATAGTCCAAGTGCCCACTAGTTAACCTACATAGTCCAAGGTCAGCTAGTTAACCTAGATAGTCCAAGTGCCCGCTAGTTAACCTACATAGTCCAAGAACCCGCTAGTTAACCTAGATAGTCCAAGTGCCCGCTAGTTAACCTACATAGTCCTAGGTCCCGCTAGTTAACCTAGATATTCCAAGTGCCTGCTAGTTAACCTAGATCGTCCAAGTGTCCGCTAGTTAACCTACATAGTCCAAGTTCCCGTTAGGTAACCTAGATATTACAAGTGCCCGCAAGGTAACCTACATAGTCCAAGTGCCCGGTAGGTAACCTAGATATTCCAAGTTCCTGTTAGCTAACCTAGATAATCCAAGTGCCCGCTAGGTAACCTACATAGTCCAAGTGCCCTTTCGTTAACCTAGATAGTCCAAGTGCCCGCTAGGTAACCTACATAGTCAAAGGGCCCGCTAGGTAACCTATATAGTCCAAGTGCCCGTTACATAACCTAGATAGTCCAATTGCCCGCAGAGGAACATACATAGTCCAAGTGCCCGCTAGTTAACCTACATAGTCCAATTGCCCGCTAGGCAACCTAGATAGTCCAAGTGCCCGTTCGTTAACCTAGATAGCCAAGTGCCCGCTAGGTAACCTAGACAGTCCAAGTGTCTGCTAGGTAACCTACATAGTCCAAATGCCCGTTCGTTAATCTACATAGTCCAAGGGCCCACTAGTTAACATAGATCGTCTAAGTGTCCTCTAGTTAACCTACATACACCAAATGCACGCTAGTTAACCTACATAGTCCAAGTGCCGCTAGGTAACCTACATAGTGCAAGTGTCCCCTAGTTAACCTACATAGTCCAAGTGGCCGGTAGTTAACATAGTTAGTCCAAGTGCCCACTAGTTAACATAGATAGTCCAAGTGCCCGCTAGGGAACATACATAGTCCAAGTGCCCGCTAGGTAACCTAGATAGTGCATGTGCCCGGTAGTTAACCTACAAAGTCCAAGTGCCCGCTAGGTAACCTGGATAGTCCAAGGGCCCGCTAGTTAACCTACATAGTCTAAGTGCCTGGTAGTTAACTTACATAGTCCAAGTGCCCCCTCTGGAACCTACATAGTCCAAGTGCCTGCTAGGGAACCTACATAGTTCAAGTGTCCGTAGGGAACACACAGAATCCAAGTGCCCGCTAGGGAATCTACATAGTCCAAGGGCCCGCTAGATAATCTACATAGTCCAAGTACCCGCTAGTTAGCCTAGATCGTCCAAGTGCACGCTAGTTAACCTATATAGTCCAAGGGCCCGCTAGTTAACTTTTATAGTCCAAGTTCCCGCTAGGGAACCTACATAGTCAAAGTGCCCGCTAGGGAACCTACATAGTCCAAGTGTCCGCTAGTTAATCTAGATAGTCCAAGTGCCCGCTAGTTAACCTAGATAGTCCAAGCGCCCGCTAGTTAACAAGGATCATCAAAGTGCCCTCTAGTTAACTTACATAGTCCAAAGGACTGCTAGTTAACCTACATAGAGCAAGGGCCCGCTAGTTAACCTTGATAGTCCAAGTGCCCGCTAGTTAACCTACATAGTCCAAGTTCCCGCTAGGTAACCTAGACACTCCAAGTGACCATTAGGTTACCTACATAGTCCAAGTGCCCGTTCGTTAACCTATATATTCCAAGTGCCCGCTAGGTAACGTAGATAGCCCTAGTGCCCGCTAGGGAACGTACATAGTCCAAGTGCCCGCTAGGTAACCTAGATAGTCCAAGTGCCCGCTAGTTAACCAACATAGTCCAAGTGCCTCCTAGGTAAACTACATAGTCCAAGTGCCCACTAGGTAACCTAGACTGTCCAATTTCCCCCTAGTTAACCTAGACAGTCCAAGTACCCGATAGGGAACCTACATAGTCCAATTGCCCGTTAGCTAACCTAGATAGTCGAAGTGTCCGCTAGTTAACCTACATAGTCCAAGTGCAAGTTCGTTAACGTAGATAGGCCAAGTGCCTGCTAGGTAACCTAGACAGTCCAAGTGCCCGCTAGGTTACCTACATAGTCCAAGTGCACGTTCGTTAACCTAGATAGTCCAAGTGCCCGCTGGTAACCTACATAGTCCAAGGGCCCGCTAGGTAACCTTGATAGTCCAAGTGCCTTCTAGTTAACCTACATAGTCCAAGTTCCCGGTAGTTAACTTACATAGTTCAAGTGTCCCTAAGGAACATATATAGTCCAAGTGCCCGCTAGGGAACATACAGAGTCTAAGTGCCCGCTAGGGAACCTACATAATCGAAGTGCCCGCTAGGGAATCTACATAGTCAAAGGGCCCGCTAGTTAACATAGATAGTCCAAGTGCCGCTAGTTAATCTACATAGTTCAAGGGCCCGCTAGTTAACCGACATAGTCCAAGTGCCTGATAGGGAACCTACATAGTCCAAGTGCCCGCAGAGGAACCTACATAGTCCAAGTGCCCGATATGGAACCTACATATTCCAAGTGCCCGTTAGGGAACCTAGATAGTCCAAGTGCCCGTAGGGAACCTATATAGTCCAAGTGACCACTAGGGAACCTACATAGTCAAAGTGCCCGCTAGGGAACCTGCATTGTGGAAGTGCCCGCTAGTTAACCTAGATAGTCCAAGTGCCCGCTAGTTAACTTACATAGTCCAAGGTCAGCTAGTAAACCTAGATAGTCCAAGTGCCCACTAGTTAACCTACATAGTCCAAGGTCAGCTAGTTAACCTAGATAGTCCAAGTGCCCGCTAGTTAACCTACATAGTCCAAGAACCCGCTTGTTAACCTAGATAGTCCAAGTGCCCGCTAGTTAACCTACATAGTCCAAGGTCAGCTAGTTAACATAGATAGTCCAAGTGCCCGCTAGTTAACCTACATAGTCCAAGAACCCGCTAGTTAACCTAGATAGTCCAAGTGCCCGCTAGTTAACCTACATAGTCCTAGGGCCCGCTAGTTAACCTAGATATTCCAAGTGCCTGCTAGTTAACCTAGATCGTCCAAGTGTCCGCTAGTTAACCTACATAGTCCAAGTTCCCGTTAGGTAACCTAGATAGTACAAGTGCCCGCAAGGTAACCTACATAGTCCAAGTGCCCGCTAGGTAACCTAGATATTCCATGTTCCTGTTAGCTAACCTAGATAATCCAAGTGCCCGCTAGGTAACCTACATAGTCCAAGTGCCCTTTCGTTAACCTAGATAGTCCAAGTGCCCGCTAGGTAACCTACATAGTCAAAGGGCCCGCGAGGTAACCTATATAGTCCAAGTGCCCGTTACCTAACATAGATAGTCCAATTGCCCGCTATGCAACATACATAGTCCAAGTGCCCACTAGTTAACCTACATAGTCCAAGTGCCTGCTAGGGAACCTACATAGTTCAAGTGTCCGTAGGGAACACACAGAATCCAAGTGCCCGCTAGGGAATCTACATAGTCCAAAGGCCCGCTAGATAACCTTCATAGTCCAAGTACCCGCTAGTTAGCCTAGATCGTCCAAGTGCACGCTAGTTAACCTATATAGTCCAAGGGCCCGCTAGTTAACTTTTATAGTCCAAGTGCCCGCTAGGGAACCTACATAGTCAAAGTGCCCGCTAGGGAACCTACATAGTCCAAGTGTCCGCTAGTTAATCTAGATAGTCCAAGTGCCCGCTAGTTAACCTAGATAGTCCAAGTGCCCGCAAGTTAACAAGGATCATCAAAGTGCCCTCTAGTTAACTTCCATAGTCCAAAGGCCTGCTAGTTAACCTACATAGAGCAAGGGCCCGCTAGTTAACCTTGATAGTCCAAGTGCCCGCTAGTTAACCTACATAGTCCAAGTCCCGCTAGGTATCCTAGACAGTCCAAGTGACCATTAGGTTACCTACATAGTCCAAGTGCCCGTTCGTTAACCTATATATTCCAAGTGCCCGCTAGGTAACGTAGATAGCCCAAGTGCCCGCTAGGGAACATACATAGTCCAAGTGCCCGCTAGGTAACCTAGATAGTCCAAGTGCCCGCTAGTTAACCAACATAGTCCAAGTGCCTCCTAGGTAAACTACATAGTCCAAGTGCCCACTAGGTAACCTAGACTGTCCAATTGCCCCCTAGTTAACCTAGACAGTCCAAGTACCCGATAGGGTACCTACATAGTCCAATTGCCCGTTAGCTAACCTAGATAGTCGAAGTGTCCGCTAATTAACCTACATAGTCCAAGTGCAAGTTCATTAACGTAGATAGGCCAAGTGCCTGCTAGGTAACCTAGACAGTTCAAGTGCCCGCTAGGTTACCTACATAGTCCAAGTGCACGTTCCTTAACCTAGATAGTCCAAGTGCCCGCTGGTAACCTACATAGTCCAAGGGCCCGCTAGGTAACCTTGATAGTCCAAGTGCCTTCTAGTTAACCTACATAGTCCAAGTGCCCGCTAGGTAACCTACATAGTCCAAGTGCCCACTAGGTAACCTAAATAATCCAAATGCCCGCTAGGGAAACTACATAGTCCAAGTGCCCGCTAGTTAACCTAGATAGTCCAAGTGCCCGATAGTAAACCTTGATAGTCCAAGGGCCCGCTAGTTAATCTAGATAGTCCAAGTGCCCGCTAGTTAACCTAGATAGTCCAAGTGCCCGCTAGTTAACCTAGATCGTCTAAGTGCCCGCTAGTTAACCTAGATAATCCAAGTGCCCGCTAGTTAACCTACATAGTCCCAGGGCCCTCTAGTTAACCTAGATAGTCCAAGTGTCCGCTAGGGGACGTACATAGTCCAAGTGCCCGCTAGGTAACCTAGATAGTGCAAGTGCCCGCTAGGTAACCTACATAGTCCAAATGCCCTTTCGGTAACCTAGATAGTCCAAGTGCCCGCTAATTAACCTACATAGTCCAAGTGCCCGCTAGGTAACCTAGATAGTGCAAGTGCCCGATAGGTAACCTACATAGTCCAAATGCCCGTTCGGTAACCTAGATAGTCCAAGTGCCCGCTAATTAACCTACATAGTCCAAGTGCCCGCTAGGTAACCTAGATAGTGCAAGTGCCCACTAGGTAACCTACATAGTCCAAGTGCCCGCTAGTTAACATAGTTAGTCCAAGTGCCCACTAGTTAACATAGATAGTCCAAGTGCCCGCTAGGTAACCTAGACAGTCCAAGTGCCTGCTAGGTAACTTACATAGTCCAAATGCCCGTTCGTTAACCTACATAGTCCAAGGGCCCACTATTTAACCTAGATCGTCCAAGTGTCTTTGGTTAACCTACATAGTCCAAGTGCCCCTAGGTAACCTATATAGTCCAAGTTCCCGCTATGTAACCTAGATAGTCCAAGGGCCCGCTAGTTAACCTACATAGTCCAAGTGCCCGCTAGGTAAACTAGATAGTCCAAGTGCCCGCTAAGGAACCTACATAGTCCAAGTGCACGCTAGTTAACCCAGATAGTCCAAGTGCCCGCTAGTTAACCTAGATAGTCCAAGTGCCACTAGGTAACCTACATAGTGCAAGTGTCCCCTAGTTAACCTACATAGTCCAAGTGCCCGCTAGTTAACATAGATAGTCCAAGTGCCCACTAGGGAACGTACATAGTCCAAGTGCCCGCTAGGTAACCTAGATAGTGCAAGTGCCCGGTAGTTAACCTACATAGTCCAAGTGCCCGCTAGGTAACCTGGATAGTCTAAGGGCCCGCTAGTTAACCTACATAGTCCAAGTGCCCGGTAGTTAACTTACATAGTTCAAGTGTCAGTAAGGAACATATATAGTCCAAGTGCCCGCTAGGGAACATACAGAGTCTAAGTGCCCGCTAGGGAACCTACGTAGTCGATGTGCCCGCTAGGGAATCTACATAGTCAAAGGGCCCGATAGATAACATAGATAATCCAAGTACCGCTAGTTAATCTACATAGTTCAAGGGTCTGCTAGTTAACCTACATAGTCCAAGTGCCTGATAGGGAACCTACATAGTCCAAGTGCCCGCAGAGGAACCTACATAGTCCAAGTGCCCGCAGAGGAACCTACATAGTCCAAGTGCCCATTAGCTAACCTAGATAGTCGAAGTGTCCGCTAGTTAACCTACATAGTCCAAGTGCCCGTTTGTTAACATAGATAGGCCAAGTGCCTGCTAGGTAACCTAGACAGTCCAAGTGCCCACTAGGTTACCTACATAGTCCAAGTGCACGTTCGTTAACCTAGAGAGTCAAAGTGCCTGCTAGGTAACCCTAAATAGTCCAAGTGACCGCTAGGGAACCTACATAGTCCAAGCGCCCGCTAGGTAACCTAGATAGTTCAATTGCCCGTTAGCTAACATAGATAATCGAAGTGTCCGCTAGTTAACCTACATAGTCCCAGTGCCCGTTCGTTAACGTAGATAGGCCAAGTGCCTGCTAGGTAACCTAGACAGTCCAAGTGCCCGCTAGGTTACCTACATAGTCCAAGTGCACGTTCGTTAACCTAGATAGTCAAAGTGCCTGCTAGGTAACCCTAAATAGTCCAAGTGCCCGCTGGTAACCTACATAGTCCAAGTGCCCGCTAGGGAACATACATAGTCCAAGTGCCCGCTAGGTAACCTAGATAGTGCATGTGCCCGGTAGTTAACCTACAAAGTCCAAGTGCCCGCTAGGTAACCTGGATAGTACAAGGGCCCGCTAGTTAACCTACATAGTCAAAGTGCCCGGTAGTTAACTTACATAGTCCAAGTGCCCCCTCTGGAACCTACATAGTCCAAGTGCCTGCTAGGGAACCTACATAGTTCAAGTGTCCGTAGGGAACACACAGAATCCAAGTGCCCGCTAGGGAATCTACATAGTCCAAAGGCCCGCTAGATAACCTACATAGTCCAAGTACCCGCTAGTTAGCCTAGATCGTCCAAGTGCACGCTAGTTAACCTATATAGTCCAAGGGCCCGCTAGTTAACTTTTATAGTCCAAGTGCCCGCTAGGGAACCTACATAGTCAAAGTGTCCGCTAGGGACCCTACATAGTCCAAGTGTCCGCTAGTTAATCTAGATAGTCCAAGTGCCCGCTAGTTAACCTAGATAGTCCAAGTGCCCGCAAGTTAACAAGGATCATCAAAGTGCCCTCTAGTTAACTTCCATAGTCCAAAGGCCTGCTAGTTAACCTACATAGAGCAAGGGCCCGCTAGTTAACCTTGATAGTCCAAGTGCCCGCTAGTTAACCTACATAGTCCAAGTCCCGCTAGGTATCCTAGACAGTCCAAGTGACCATTAGGTTACCTACATAGTCCAAGTGCCCGTTCGTTAACCTATATATTCCAAGTGCCCGCTAGGTAACGTAGATAGCCCAAGTACCCGCTAGGGAACATACATAGTCCAAGTGCCCGCTAGGTAACCTAGATAGTCCAAGTGCCTGCTAGTTAACCAACATAGTCCAAGTGCCTCCTAGGTAAACTACATAGTCCAAGTGTCCACTAGGTAACCTAGACTGTCCAATTGCCCCCTAGTTAACCTAGACAGTCCAAGTACCCGATAGGGTACCTACATAGTCCAATTGCCCGTTAGCTAACCTAGATAGTCGAAGTGCCCGCTAGTTAACCTACATAGTCCAAGTGCCCGATAGTAAACCTTGATAGTCCAAGGGCCCGCTAGTTAATCTAGATAGTCCAAGTGCCCGCTAGTTAACCTAGATAGTCCAAGTGCCCGCTAGTTAACCTAGATCGTCTAAGTGCCCGCTAGTTAACCTAGATAATCCAAGTGCCCGCTAGTTAACCTACATAGTCCCAGGGCCCTCTAGTTAACCTAGATAGTCCAAGTGTCCGCTAGGGGACGTACATAGTCCAAGTGCCCGCTAGGTAACCTAGATAGTGCAAGTGCCCGCTAGGTAACCTACATAGTCCAAATGCCCTTTCGGTAACCTAGATAGTCCAAGTGCCCGCTAATTAACCTACATAGTCCAAGTGCCCGCTAGGTAACCTAGATAGTGCAAGTGCCCGATAGGTAACCTACATAGTCCAAATGCCCGTTCGGTAACCTAGATAGTCCAAGTGCCCGCTAATTAACCTACATAGTCCAAGTGCCCGCTAGGTAACCTAGATAGTGCAAGTGCCCACTAGGTAACCTACATAGTCCAAGTGCCCGCTAGTTAACATAGTTAGTCCAAGTGCCCACTAGTTAACATAGATAGTCCAAGTGCCCGCTAGGTAACCTAGACAGTCCAAGTGCCTGCTAGGTAACTTACATAGTCCAAATGCCCGTTCGTTAACCTACATAGTCCAAGGGCCCACTATTTAACCTAGATCGTCCAAGTGTCTTTGTTTAACCTACATAGTCCAAGTGCCCCTAGGTAACCTATATAGTCCAAGTTCCCGCTATGTAACCTAGATAGTCCAAGGGCCCGCTAGTTAACCTACATAGTCCAAGTGCCCGCTAGGTAAACTAGATAGTCCAAGTGCCCGCTAAGGAACCTACATAGTCCAAGTGCACGCTAGTTAACCCAGATAGTCCAAGTGCCCGCTAGTTAACCTAGATAGTCCAAGTGCCACTAGGTAACCTACATAGTGCAAGTGTCCCCTAGTTAACCTACATAGTCCAAGTGCCCGCTAGTTAACATAGATAGTCCAAGTGCCCACTAGGGAACGTACATAGTCCAAGTGCCCGCTAGGTAACCTAGATAGTGCAAGTGCCCGGTAGTTAACCTACATAGTCCAAGTGCCCGCTAGGTAACCTGGATAGTCTAAGGGCCCGCTAGTTAACCTACATAGTCCAAGTGCCCGGTAGTTAACTTACATAGTTCAAGTGTCAGTAAGGAACATATATAGTCCAAGTGCCCGCTAGGGAACATACAGAGTCTAAGTGCCCGCTAGGGAACCTACGTAGTCGATGTGCCCGCTAGGGAATCTACATAGTCAAAGGGCCCGATAGATAACATAGATAATCCAAGTACCGCTAGTTAATCTACATAGTTCAAGGGTCTGCTAGTTAACCTACATAGTCCAAGTGCCTGATAGGGAACCTACATAGTCCAAGTGCCCGCAGAGGAACCTACATAGTCCAAGTGCCCGCAGAGGAACCTACATAGTCCAAGTGCCCATTAGCTAACCTAGATAGTCGAAGTGTCCGCTAGTTAACCTACATAGTCCAAGTGCCCGTTTGTTAACATAGATAGGCCAAGTGCCTGCTAGGTAACCTAGACAGTCCAAGTGCCCACTAGGTTACCTACATAGTCCAAGTGCACGTTCGTTAACCTAGAGAGTCAAAGTGCCTGCTAGGTAACCCTAAATAGTCCAAGTGACCGCTAGGGAACCTACATAGTCCAAGCGCCCGCTAGGTAACCTAGATAGTTCAATTGCCCGTTAGCTAACATAGATAATCGAAGTGTCCGCTAGTTAACCTACATAGTCCCAGTGCCCGTTCGTTAACGTAGATAGGCCAAGTGCCTGCTAGGTAACCTAGACAGTCCAAGTGCCCGCTAGGTTACCTACATAGTCCAAGTGCACGTTCGTTAACCTAGATAGTCAAAGTGCCTGCTAGGTAACCCTAAATAGTCCAAGTGCCCGCTGGTAACCTACATAGTCCAAGTGCCCGCTAGGGAACATACATAGTCCAAGTGCCCGCTAGGTAACCTAGATAGTGCATGTGCCCGGTAGTTAACCTACAAAGTCCAAGTGCCCGCTAGGTAACCTGGATAGTACAAGGGCCCGCTAGTTAACCTACATAGTCAAAGTGCCCGGTAGTTAACTTACATAGTCCAAGTGCCCCCTCTGGAACCTACATAGTCCAAGTGCCTGCTAGGGAACCTACATAGTTCAAGTGTCCGTAGGGAACACACAGAATCCAAGTGCCCGCTAGGGAATCTACATAGTCCAAAGGCCCGCTAGATAACCTACATAGTCCAAGTACCCGCTAGTTAGCCTAGATCGTCCAAGTGCACGCTAGTTAACCTATATAGTCCAAGGGCCCGCTAGTTAACTTTTATAGTCCAAGTGCCCGCTAGGGAACCTACATAGTCAAAGTGTCCGCTAGGGACCCTACATAGTCCAAGTGTCCGCTAGTTAATCTAGATAGTCCAAGTGCCCGCTAGTTAACCTAGATAGTCCAAGTGCCCGCAAGTTAACAAGGATCATCAAAGTGCCCTCTAGTTAACTTCCATAGTCCAAAGGCCTGCTAGTTAACCTACATAGAGCAAGGGCCCGCTAGTTAACCTTGATAGTCCAAGTGCCCGCTAGTTAACCTACATAGTCCAAGTCCCGCTAGGTATCCTAGACAGTCCAA
The DNA here is from genome assembly GCF_050624435.1 of Tenrec ecaudatus. NCBI lineage: Eukaryota > Metazoa > Chordata > Mammalia > Afrosoricida > Tenrecidae > Tenrec > Tenrec ecaudatus. The sequence continues at coordinate 1,473,174 of NW_027457585.1, read as the reverse complement.
GTGACCATTAGGTTACCTACATAGTCCAAGTGCCCGTTCGTTAACCTATATATTCCAAGTGCCCGCTAGGTAACGTAGATAGCCCAAGTACCCGCTAGGGAACATACATAGTCCAAGTGCCCGCTAGGTAACCTAGATAGTCCAAGTGCCTGCTAGTTAACCAACATAGTCCAAGTGCCTCCTAGGTAAACTACATAGTCCAAGTGTCCACTAGGTAACCTAGACTGTCCAATTGCCCCCTAGTTAACCTAGACAGTCCAAGTACCCGATAGGGTACCTACATAGTCCAATTGCCCGTTAGCTAACCTAGATAGTCGAAGTGTCCGCTAGTTAACCTACATAGTCCAAGTGCAAGTTCGTTAACGTAGATAGGCCAAGTGCCTGCTAGGTAACCTAGACAGTCCAAGTGCCCGCTAGGTTACCTACATAGTCCAAGTGCACGTTCGTTAACCTAGATAGTCCAAGTGCCCGCTGGTAACCTACATAGTCCAAGGGCCCGCTAGGTAACCTTGATAGTCCAAGTGCCTTCTAGTTAACCTACATAGTCCAAGTGCCCGCTAGGTAACCCACATACTCCAAGTGCCCACTAGGTAACCTAAATAATCCAAATGCCCGCTAGGGAAACTACATAGTCCAAGTGCCCGCTAGTTAACCTAGATAGTCCAAGTGCCCGCTAGTAAACCTAGATAGTCCAAGGGCCCGCTACTTAATCTAGATAGTCCAAGTGCCCGCTAGTTAACCTAGATAGTCCAAGTGCCCGCTAGTTAACCTAGATCGTCTAAGTGCCCGCTAGTTAACCTAGATAATCCAAGTGCCCGCTAGTTAACCTACATAGTCCCAGGGCCCTCTAGTTAACCTAGATAGTCCAAGTGTCCGCTAGGGGACGTACATTGTCCAAGTGCCCGCTAGGTAACCAGGATAGTGCAAGTGCCCGCTAGGTAACCTACATAGTCCAAATGCCCGTTCGGTAACCTAGATAGTCCAAGTGCCCGCTAATTATCCTACATAGTCCAAGTGCCTGCTAGGTAACCTAGATAGTGCAAGTGCCCGATAGGTAACCTACATAGTCCAAATGTCCGTTCGGTAACCTAGATAGTCCAAGTGCCCGCTAATTAACCTACATAGTCCAAGTGCCCGCTAGGTAACCTAGATAGTGCAAGTGCCCACTAGGTAACCTACATAGTCCAAGTGCCCGCTAGTTAACCTAGATAGTCCAATTACCCGTTAGCTAACCTAGATAATGAAAGTGTCCGCTAGTTAACCTACATAGTCCAAGTGCCCTTTCGTTAACGTAGATAGGCCACGTGTCTGCTAGGTAACCTAGACAGTCTAAGTACCCGCTAGGTTACCTACATTGTCCAAGTGCACGTTCGTTAACCTAGATAGTTCAAGTGCCCGCTGGTAACCTACATAGTCCAAGGGCCCGCTTGGTAACCTTGATAGTCCGAGTGCCTTCTAGTTAACCTACGTAGTCCAAGTGCCCGCTAGGTAACCTACATAATCCAAGTGCCCACTAGGTAACCTAAATAATCCAAATGCCCGCTAGGGAAACTACATAGTCCAAGTGCCCGCTAGTTAACCTAGATATTCCAAGTGCCCGCTAGTAAACCTAGATAGTCCAAGGGCCCGCTAGTTAATCTAGATAGTCCAAGTGCCCGCTAGTTAACCTAGATCGTCTAAGTGCCCGCTAGTTAACCTAGATAATCCAAGTGCCCGCTAGTTAACCTACATAGTCCCAAGGCCCTCTAGTTAACCTAGATAGTCCAAGTGTCCGCTAGGGGACGTACATAGTCCAAGTGCCCGCTAGGTAACCTAGATAGTACAAGTGCCCGCTAGGTAACCTACATATTCCAAATGCCCGTTCTGTAACCTAGATATTCCAAGTGCCCGCTAATTAACCTACATATTCCAAGTGCCCGCTACGTAACCTAGATAGTGCAAGTGCCCGCTAGGTAACCTACATAGTCCAAGTGCCCGCTAGTTAACCTAGATAGTCCAAGTGCCCGTTCGTTAACCTAGATAGTCCAAGTGCCCGCTAGGTAACCTAGACAGTCCAAGTGCCTGCTAGGTAACTTATATAATCCAAATGCCCGTTCGTTAACCTACATAGTCCAAGGGCCCACTATTTAACCTAGATCGTCCAAGTGTCTTTGGTTAACCTACATAGTCCAAGTGCCCCCAAGGTAACCTATATAGTCCACGTTCCAGCTATGTAACCTAGATAGTCCAAAGGCCCGCTAGTTAACCTACATAGTCCAAGTGCCCGATAGGTAAACTAGATAGTCCAAGTGCCCGCTAAGGAACCTACATAGTCCAAGTGCACGCTAGTTAACCCAGATAGTCCAAGTGCCCGCTAGTTAACCTAGATAGTCCAAGTGCCACTAGGTAACCTACATAGTGCAAGTGTCCCCTAGTTAACGTACATAGTCCAAGTGCCCGCTAGTTAACATAGATAGTCCAAGTGCCCACTAGGGAACGTACATAGTCCAAGTGCCCGCTAGGTAACCTAGATAGTGCAAGTGCCCGGTAGTTAACCTACATAGTCCAAGTGCCCGCTAGGTAACCTGGATAGTCTAAGGGCCCGCTAGTTAACCTACATAGTCCAAGTGCCCGGTAGTTAACTTACATAGTTCAAGTGTCCGTAAGGAACATATATAGTCCAAGTGCCCGCTAGGGAACATACAGAGTCTAAGTGCCCGCTAGGGAACCTACATAGTCGATGTGCCCGCTAGGGCATCTACATAGTCAAAGGGCCCGATAGATAACATAGATAGTCCAAGTACCGCTAGTTAACCTACATAGTCCAAGTGCCTGATAGGGAACCTACATAGTCCAAGTGCCCGCAGAGGAACCTACATAGTCCAAGTGCCCGTTAGGGAACCTACATAGTCCAATTGCCCGTTAGCTAACCTAGATAGTCGAAGTGTCCGCTAGTTAACCTACATAGTCCAAGTGCCCGTTTGTTAACATAGATAGGCCAAGTGCCTGCTAGGTAACCTAGACAGTCCAAGTGCCCGCTAGGTTACCTACATAGTCCAAGTGCACGTTCGTTAACCTAGAGAGTCAAAGTGCCTGCTAGGTAACCCTAAATAGTCCAAGTGCCCGCTAGGGAACCTACATAGTCCAAGCGCCCGCTAGGTAACCTAGATAGTCCAATTGCCCGTTAGCTAACATAGATAATCGAAGTGTCCGCTAGTTAACCTACATAGTCCAAGTGCCCGTTCGTTAACGTAGATAGGCCAAGTGCCTGCTAGGTAACCTAGACAGTCCAAGTGCCGGCTAGGTTACCTACATTGTCCAAGTGCACGTTCGTTAACCTAGATAGTCAAAGGGCCTGCTAGGTAACCCTAAATAGTCCAAGTGCCCGCTAGGTAACCTAGATTGTCCAATTGCCCCTTAGCTAACCTAGATAATGAAATTGTCCGCTAGTTAACCTACATAGTCCAAGTGCCCTTTCGTTAACGTAGATAGGCCACGTGTCTGCTAGGTAACCTAGACAGTCCATGTGCCCGCTAGGTTACCTACATAGTCCAAGTGCACGTTCGTTAACCTAGATAGTCCAAGTGCCCGCTGGTAACCTACATAGTCCAAGGGCCCGCTTGGTAACCTTGATAGTCCAAGTGCCTTCTAGTTAACCTACATAGTCCAAGTGCCCGCTAGGTAACCTACATAATCCAAGTGCCCACTAGGTAACCTAAATAATCCAAATGCCCGCTAGGGAAACTACATAGTCCAAGTGCCCGCTAGTTAACCTAGATAGTCCAAGTGCCCGCTAGTAAACCTAGATAGTCCAAGGGCCCGCTAGTTAATCTAGATAGTCCAAGTGCCTGCTAGTTTACCTAGATAGTCCAAGTGCCCGCTAGTTAACCTAGATCGTCTAAGTGCCCGCTAGTTAACCTAGATAATCCAAGTGCCCGCTAGTTAACCTACATAGTCCCAAGGCCCTCTAGTTAACCTAGATAGTCCAAGTGTCTGCTAGGGGACGTACATAGTCCAAGTGCCCGCTAGGTAACCTAGATAGTGCAAGTGCCCGCTAGGTAACCTACATAGTCCAAATGCCCGTTCGGTAACCTAGATATTCCAAGTGCCCGCTAATTAACCTACATAGTCCAAGTGCCCGCTAGGTAACCTAGATAGTGCAAGTGCCCGCTAGGTAACCTACATAGTCCAAATGTCCGTTCGGTAACCTAGATATTCCAAGTGCCCGCTAATTAACCTACATAGTCCAAGTGCCCGCTAGGTAACCTAGATAGTGCAAGTGCCCGCTAGGTAACCTACATAGTCCAAATGCCCGTTCGGTAACCTAGATAGTCCAAGTGCCCGCTAATTAACCTACATAGTCCAAGTGCCCGCTAGGTAACCTAGATAGTGCAAGTGCCCACTAGGTAACCTACATAGTCCAAGTGCCCGCTAGTTAACCTAGATAGTCCAATTACCCGTTAGCTAACCTAGATAATGAAAGTGTCCGCTAGTTAACCTACATAGTCCAAGTGCCCTTTCGTTAACGTAGATAGGCCACGTGTCTGCTAGGTAACCTAGACAGTCTAAGTGCCCCCTAGGTTACCTACATAGTCCAAGTGCACGTTCGTTAACCTAGATAGTTCAAGTGCCCGCTGGTAACCTACATAGTCCAAGGGCCCGCTTGGTAACCTTGATAGTCCAAGTGCCTTCTAGTTAACCTACGTAGTCCAAGTGCCCACTAGGTAACCTACATAATCCAAGTGCCCACTAGGTAACCTAAATAATCCAAATGCCCGCTAGGGAAACTACATAGTCCAAGTGCCCGCTAGTTAACCTAGATATTCCAAGTGCCCGCTAGTAAACCTAGATCGTCTAAGTGCCCGCTAGTTAACCTAGATAATCCAAGTGCCCGCTAGTTAACCTACATAGTCCCAAGGCCCTCTAGTTAACCTAGATAGTCCAAGTGTCCGCTAGGGGACGTACATAGTCCAAGTGCCCGCTAGGTAACCTAGATAGTACAAGTGCCCGCTAGGTAACCTACATATTCCAAATGCCCGTTCTGTAACCTAGATAGTCCAAGTGCCCGCTAATTAACCTACATAGTCCAAGTGCCCGCTACGTAACCTAGATAGTGCAAGTGCCCGCTAGGTAACCTACATAGTCCAAGTGCCCGCTAGTTAACCTAGATAGTCCAAGTGCCCGTTCGTTAACCTAGATAGTCCAAGTGCCCGCTAGGTAACCTAGACAGTCCAAGTGCCTGCTAGGTAACTTATATAATCCAAATGCCCGTTCGTTAACCTACATAGTCCAAGGGCCCACTATTTAACCTAGATCGTCCAAGTGTCTTTGGTTAACCTACATAGTCCAAGTGCCCCCAAGGTAACCTATATAGTCCACGTTCCAGCTATGTAACCTAGATAGTCCAAAGGCCCGCTAGTTAACCTACATAGTCCAAGTGCCCGCTAGGTAAACTAGATAGTCCAAGTGCCCGCTAAGGAACCTACATAGTCCAAGTGCACGCTAGTTAACCCAGATAGTCCAAGTGCCCGCTAGTTAACCTAGATAGTCCAAGTGCCACTAGGTAACTTACATAGTGCAAGTGTCCCCTAGTTAACCTACATAGTCCAAGTGCCCGCTAGTTAACATAGATAGTCCAAGTGCCCACTAGGGAACGTACATAGTCCAAGTGCCCGCTAGGTAACCTAGATAGTGCAAGTGCCCGGTAGTTAACCTACATAGTCCAAGTGCCCGCTAGGTAACCTGGATAGTCTAAGGGCCCGCTAGTTAACCTACATAGTCCAAGTGCCCGGTAGTTAACTTACATAGTTCAAGTGTCCGTAAGGAACATATATAGTCCAAGTGCCCGCTAGGGAACATACAGAGTCTAAGTGCCCGCTAGGGAACCTACGTAGTCGATGTGCCCGCTAGGGCATCTACATAGTCAAAGGGCCCGATAGATAACATAGATAGTCCAAGTACCGCTAGTTAATCTACATAGTTCAAGGGTCCGCTAGTTAACCTACATAGTCCAAGTGCCTGATAGGGAACCTACATAGTCCAAGTGCCCGCAGAGGAACCTACATAGTCCAAGTGCCCGTTAGGGAACCTACATAGTGCAATTGCCCGTTAGCTAACCTAGATAGTCGAAGTGTCCGCTAGTTAACCTACATAGTCCAAGTGCCCGTTTGTTAACATAGATAGGCCAAGTGCCTGCTAGGTAACCTAGACAGTCCAAGTGCCCGCTAGGTTACCTACATAGTCCAAGTGCACGTTCGTTAACCTAGATAGTCAAAGTGCCTTCTAGGTAACCCTAAATAGTCCAAGTGCCCGCTAGGGAACCTACATAGTCCAAGCGCCCGCTAGGTAACCTAGATAGTCCAATTGCCCGTTAGCTAACATAGATAATCGAAGTGTCCGCTAGTTAACCTACATAGTCCAAGTGCCCGTTCGTTAACGTAGATAGGCCAAGTGCCTGCTAGGTAACCTAGACAGTCCAAGTGCCGGCTAGGTTACCTACATTGTCCAAGTGCACGTTCGTTAACCTAGATAGTCAAAGGGCCTGCTAGGTAACCCTAAATAGTCCAAGTGCCCGCTAGGTAACCTAGATTGTCCAATTGCCCCTTAGCTAACCTAGATAATGAAAGTGTCCGCTAGTTAACCTACATAGTCCAAGTGCCCTTTCGTTAACGTAGATAGGCCACGTGTCTGCTAGGTAACCTAGACAGTCCATGTGCCCGCTAGGTTACCTACATAGTCCAAGTGCACGTTCGTTAACCTAGATAGTCCAAGTGCCCGCTGGTAACCTACATAGTCCAAGGGCCCGCTTGGTAACCTTGATAGTCCAAGTGCCTTCTAGTTAACCTACATAGTCCAAGTGACCGCTAGGTAACCTACATAATCCAAGTGCCCACTAGGTAACCTAAATAATCCTAATGCCCGCTAGGGAAACTACATAGTCCAAGTGCCCGCTAGTTAACCTAGATAGTCCAAGTGCCCGCTAGTAAACCTAGATAGTCCAAGGGCCCGCTAGTTAATCTAGATAGTCCAAGTGCCTGCTAGTTTACCTAGATAGTCCAAGTGCCCGCTAGTTAACCTAGATCGTCTAAGTGCCCGCTAGTTAACCTAGATAATCCAAGTGCCCGCTAGTTAACCTACATAGTCCCAAGGCCCTCTAGTTAACCTAGATAGTCCAAGTGTCCGCTAGGGGACGTACATAGTCCAAGTGCCCGCTAGGTAACCTAGATAGTGCAAGTGCCCGCTAGGTAACCTACATAGTCCAAATGCCCGTTCTGTAACCTAGATAGTCCAAGTGCCCGCTAATTAACCTACATAGTCCAAGTGCCCGCTAGGTAACCTAGATAGTGCAAGTGCCCGCTAGGTAACCTACATAGTCCAAGTGCCCGCTAGTTAACCTAGATTGTCCAAGTATCCGTTCGTTAACCTAGATAGTCCAAGTGCCCGCTAGGTAACCTAGACAGTCCAAGTGCCTGCTAGGTAACTTACATAGTCCAAATGCCCGTTCGTTAACCTACATAGTCCAAGGGCCCACTATTTAACCTAGATCGTCCAAGTGTCTTTGGTTAACCTACATAGTCCAAGTGCCCCCAAGGTAACCTATATAGTCCAAGTTCCAGCTATGTAACCTAGATAGTCCAAGGGCCCGCTAGTTAACCTACATAGTCCAAGTGCCCGCTAGGTAAACTAGATAGTCCAAGTGCCCGCTAAGGAACCTACATAGTCCAAGTGCACGCTAGTTAACCCAGATAGTCCAAGTGCCCGCTAGTTAACCTAGATAGTCCAAGTGCCACTAGGTAACCTACATAGTGCAAGTGTCCCCTAGTTAACCTACATAGTCCAAGTGCCCGCTAGTTAACATAGATAGTCCAAGTGCCCACTAGGGAACGTACATAGTCCATGTGCCCGCTAGGTAACCTAGATTGTGCAAGTGCCCGGTAGTTAACCAACATAGTCCAAGTGCCCGCTAGGTAACCTGGATAGTCCAAGTGCCCGGTAGGTAACTAACATAGTTCAAGTGTCCGTAAGGAACATATATAGTCCAAGTGCCCGCTAGGGAACATACAGAGTCTAAGTGCCCGCTAGGAAACCTACATAGTCGAAGTGCCCGCTAGGGAATCTACATAGTCAAAGGGCCCGCTAGTTAACATAGATACTCCAAGTGCCGCTAGTTAATCTACATAGTTCAAGGGCCCGCTAGTTAAGCTACATAGTCCAAGTGCCTGATAGGGAACCTACATAGTCCAAGTGCCCGCAGAGGAACCTACATAGTCCAAGTGCCCGATATGGAACCTACATATTCCAAGTGCCCGTTAGGGAAACTAGATAGTCCAAGTGCCCGTAGGGAACCTATATAGTCCAAGTGACCACTGGGGAACCTACATAGTCAAAGTGCCCGCTAGGGAACCTGCATTGTGCAAGTGCCCGCTAGTTAACCTAGATAGTCCAAGTGCCCGCTAGTTAACTTACATAGTCCAAGGTCAGCTAGTAAACCTAGATAGTCCAAGTGCCCACTAGTTAACCTACATAGTCCAAGGTCAGCTAGTTAACCTAGATAGTCCAAGTGCCCGCTAGTTAACCTACATAGTCCAAGAACCCGCTAGTTAACCTAGATAGTCCAAGTGCCCGCTAGTTAACCTACATAGTCCTAGGGCCCGCTAGTTAACCTAGATATTCCAAGTGCCCGCTAGTTAATCTAGATCGTCCAAGTGTCCGCTAGTTAACCTACATAGTCCAAGTTCCCGTTAGGTAACCTAGATAGTACAAGTGCCCGCAAGGTAACCTACATAGTCCAAGTGCCCGCTATGTAACCTAGATATTCCAAGTTCCTGTTAGCTAACCTAGATAATCCAAGTGCCCGCTAGGTAACCTACGTAGTCCAAGTGCCCTTTCGTTAACCTAGATAGTCCAAGTGCCCGCTAGGTAACCTACATATTCAAAGGGCCCGCTAGGTAACCTATATAATCCAAGTGCCCGTTACCTAACCTAGAGTCCAATTGCCCGCTATGCAACATACATAGTCCAAGTGCCCACTAGTTAACCTACATAGTCCAAATGCCCGCTAGGTAACCTAGATAGTCCAAGTGCCCGCTAGGTAACTTACATAGTCCAAATGCCCACTAGTTAACCTAGATCGTCCAAGTGTCCGCTAGTTAACCTACATAGTCCAAGTTCCCGTTAGGTAACCTAGATAGTACAAGTGCCTGCTAGGGAACCTGCATTGTGCAAGTGCCCGCTAGTTAACCTACATAGTCCAAGAACCTGCTAGTTAACCTAGATAGTCCAAGTGCCCATTCGTTAACTTAGAAGTCCAAGTGCCCGCTTGGTAACCTACATAGTCCAAATGCCCGTTCGGTAATCTTGATAGTCCAAGTGCCCGCTAGGTAACCTAGATAGTGCAAGTGCCCGCTAGTTATCCTAGATAGTCCAAGTGCCCGTTCGTTAACCTAGATAGTCCAAGTGCCCGCTAGGTAACCTAGACAGTCCAAGTGTCTGCTAGATACTTACAAAGTCCAAATGCCCGTTCGTTAACCTACATAGTCCAAGGGCCCACTATTTAACCTAGTTCGTCCAAGTGTCTTTTGTTAACCTACATAGTCCAAGTCACCGCAAGGTAACCTATATAGTCCAAGTTCCAGCTATGTAACCTACATAGTCCAAGTGCCCGCTAGGTAAACTAAATAGTCCAAGTGCCCGCTAAGGAACCTACATAGTCCAAGTGCCCGCTAGTTAACCTAGATAGTCCAAGTGCCACTAGGTAACCTACATAGTGCAAGTGTCCCCTAGTTAACCTACATAGTCCAAGTGCCCGCTAGTTAACATAGATAGTCCAAGTGCCCGCTAGGGAACGTACATAGTCCATGTGCCCGCTAGGTAACCTAGATAGTGCAAGTGCCCGGTAGTTAACCTACATAGTCAACGTGCCAGCTAGGTAACCTGGATAGTCTAAGGGCCCGCTAGTTAACCTACATAGTCCAAGTGCCCGGTAGTAACTTACATAGTCCAAGGGTCCGTAAGGAACATATATAGTCCAAGTACCCGCTAGGGGACATACAGAGTCTAAGTGCCCGCTAGGGAACCTACGTAGTCGAAGTGCCCGCTAGGGAATCTACATAGTCCAAGGGCCCGCTAGTTAACGTAGATAGTCCAAGTGCCGCTAGTTAATCTACATAGTTTAAGGGCCCGCTAGTTAACCTACATAATCCAAGTGCCTGATAGGGAACCTACATAGTCCAAGTGCCCGCAGAGGAACCTACATAGTCCACGTGCCCGATAGGGAACCTACATAGTCCAAGTGCCCGCAGAGGAACCTACATAGTCCAAGTGCCCGATAGGGAACCTACATATTCCAAGTGCCCGTTAGGGAACCTAGATAGTCCAAGTGCCCGTAGGGAACCTATATAGTCCAAGTGCCCGCTAGGGAACATACATAGTCAAAGTGCCCGCTAGGGAACCTGCATTGTGCAAGTGCCCGCTAGTTAACCTAGATAGTCCAAGTGCCCGCTAGTTAACTTACATATCCAAGGTCAGCTAGTTAACCTAGATACTCCAAGTGCCCGCTAGTTAACCTACATAGTCCAAGGTCAGCTAGTTAACCTAGATAGTCCAAGTGCCCGCTAGTTAACCTACATAGTCCAAGAACCCGATAGTTAAACTAGATAGTCCAAGTGCCCGCTAGTTAACCTACATAGTCCTAGGGCCCGCTAGTTATCCTAGATATTCCAAGTGCCCGCTAGTTAACCTAGATCGTCCAAGTGTCCGCTAGTTAACCTACATAGTCCAAGTTCCCGTTAGGTAACCTAGATAGTACAAGTGCCCGCAAGGTAACCTACATAGTCCAAGTGCCCGCTAGGTAACCTAGATAGTGCAAGTGCCCGGTAGTTAACCTACATAGTCCATGTGCCCGCTAGGTAACCTGTATAGTCTATGGACCCGCTAGTTAACCTACATAGTTCAAATGCCCGCTAGGCAACCTAGATAGTCCAAGTGCCCGTTCGTTAACCTAGATAGCCAAGTGCCCGCTAGGTAACCTATACAGTCCAAGTGTCTGCTAGGTAACCTACATAGTCCAAATGCCCGTTCGTTTACCTATATAGTCCAAGGGCCCACTAGTTAACCTAGATCGTCTAAGTGTCCTCTAGTTAACCTACATAGTCCAAATGCACGCTAGTTAACCTACATATTCCATGTGCCGCTAGGTAACCTACATAGTGAAAGTGTCCCCTAGTTAACCTACATAGTCCAAGTGGCCGGTAGTTAACATAGATAGTCCAAGTGCCCACTTGTTAACATAGATAGTCCAAGTGCCCGCTAGGGAACATACATAGTCCAAGTGCCCGCTAGGTAACCTAGATAATGCATGTGCCCGGTTGTTAACCTACATAGTCCAAGTACCCGCTAGGTAACCTAGATAGTCAAGGGCCCGCTAGTTAACCTACATAGTCCAAGTGCCCGGTAGTTAACTTACATAGTCCAAGTGCCCCCTCTGGAACCTACATAGACCAAGTGCCTGCTAGGGAACCTACATAGTTCAAGTGTCCGTAGGGAACATACAGAATCCAAGTGCCCGCTAGGGAATCTATATAGTCCAAGGGCCCGATAGTTAACGTAGATAGTCCAAGTGCCCGCTAGGAAACCTACATAGTCAAAGTGCCCGCTAGGGAACCTACATAGTCCATGTGCCCGCTAGTTAACCTAGATAGTCCAAGTGCCCGCTAGTTAACCTAGATAGTCCATGAGCCCGCTAGGTTACCTACATAGTCCAAGTGCACGTTCGTTAACCTAGATAGTCCAAGTGCCCGCTGGTAACCTACATAGTCCAAGGGCCCACTAGGTAACCTTGATAGTCCAAGTGCCTTCTAGTTAACCTACAGAGTCCAAGTGCCCGCTAGGTAACCTACATAGTCCAAGTGCCCGCTATGTAACCTAAATAATCGAATCTAAATAGTCCAAGGGCCCGCTAGATAACCTACATAGTCCAAGTACCGGCTAGTTAGCCTAGATCCTCCAAGTGCACGCTAGTTAACCTACATAGTCCAAGGGCCCGCTAGTTAACTTTTATAGTCCAAGTGCCCGCTAGGGAACCTACATAGTCAAAGTGCCCGCTAGGGAACCTACATAGTCCAAGTGCCCGCTAGTTAACCTAGATAGTCCAAGTGCCCGCTAGTTAACTTAGATAGTCCAAGTGCCCGCTAGTTAACCAGGATCATCAAAATGCCCTCTAGTTAACTTACATAGTCCAAAGGCCTGCTAGTTAACCTACATAGAGCAAGGGCCCGCTAGTTAACCTTGATAGTCCAAGTGCCCGCTAGTTAACCTACATAGTCCAAGTCCCGCTAGGTAACCTAGTCAGTCCAAGTGACCATTAGGTTACCTACATAGTCCAAGTGCCCGTTCGTTAACCTACATAGTCCAAATGCCCGCTAGGTAACGTAGATAGCCCAAGTGCCCGCCAGGGAACGTACATAGTCCAAGTGATCGCTAGGCAACCTACATAGTCCAAATGCCCGCTAGGTAACCTAGATAGTCCAATTGCCCGTTAGCTAACCTAGATAGTCTAAGTGTCCGCTAGTTAACCTACATAGTCCAAGTGCCCGTTCATTAACGTAGATAGGCCAAGTGCCTGCTAGGTAACCTAGACAGTCCAAGTGCCTGCTAGGTTACCTACATAGTCCAAGTGCCCGTTCGTTAACCTACATAGTCCAAATGCCCGCTAGGTAACGTGGATATCCCACGTGCCCGCTAGGGAACGGACATAGTCCAAGTGCCCGCTAGGTAACCTAGATAGTCCAAGTGCCCGCTAGTTAACCAACATAGTCCATGTGCCTCCTAGGTAAACTACATAGTCCAAGTGCCCACTAGGTAACCTAGACTGTCCAATTGCCCCCTAGTTAACCTAGACAGTCCAAGTACCTGACAGGGAACCTACATAGTCCAAGTGCTCGCTAGGTAACCTACATAGTCCAAGTGCTCGCTAGGCAACCTACATAGTCCAAGTGCCCGCTAGGTAACCTAGATAGTCCAATTGCCTGTTAGCTAACCTAGATAGTCGAAGTGTCCGTTAGTTAACCTACATAGTCCAAGTGCCCGTTCGTTAACGTAGATAGGCCAAGTGCCTGCTAGGTAACGTAGACAGTCCAAGTGCCCGCTAGGTTACCTACATAGTCCAAGTGCACGTTCGTTAACCTAGATAGTCCAAGTGCCCGCTGGTAACCTACATAGTCCAAGGGCCCGCTAGGTAACCTTGATAGTCCAAGTGCCTTCTAGTTAACCTACATAGTCCAAGTGCCCGCTAGGTAACCTACATAGTCCAAGTGCCCACTAAGTAACCTAAATAATCCAAATGCCCGCTAGGGAAACTACGTAGTCCATGTGCCCGCTAGTTAACCTAGATAGTCCAAGTGCCCGCTAGTAAACCTAGATAGTCCAAGTGCCCGCTAGTTAATCTAGATAGTCCAAGTGCCCGCTAGTTAACCTAGATAGTCCAAGTGCCCGCTAGTTAACCTAGATCGTCTAAGCGCCCGGTAGTTAACCTAGATAATCCAAGTGCCCGCTAGTTAACCTACATAGTCCAAGGGCCCTCTAGTTAAACTAGAGAGTCCAAGTGCCCGCTAGGGGACGTATATAGTCCAAGTGCCCGCTAGGTAACCTAGATAGTCCAAGTGCCCGCTAGTAAACCTAGATAGTCCAAGTGCCCGCTAGTTAACCTAGATAGTCCAAGTGCCCGCTAGTGAACCAGGATCATCAAAATGCCCTCTAGTTAACTTACATAGTCCAAAGGCGCGCTAGTTAACCTACATAGAGCAAGGGCCCACTAGTTAACGTTGATAGTCCAAGTGCCCGCTCGTTAACCTACATAGTCCAAGTCCCGCTAGGTAACCTAGACAGTCCAAGTGACCATTAGGTTACCTACATAGTCCAAGTGCCCGTTCGTTAACCTACATATTCCAAGTGCCCGCTAGGTAACGTAGATAGCCCAAGTGCCTCCTAGAGAACGTACATAGTCCAAGTGCCCGCTAGTTAACCTAGATAGTCCAAGTGCCCGCTAGTTAACCAACATAGTCCAAGTGCCTCCTAGGTAAACTACATAGTCCAAGTGCCCACTAGGTAACCTAGACTGTCCAATTGCCCCCTAGTTAACCTAGACAGTCCAAGTACCTGATAGGGAACCTACATAGTCCAAGTGCTCGCTAGGTAACCTACATAGTCCAAGTGCTCGCTAGGCAACCTACATAGTCCAAGTGCCCGCTAGGTAACCTAGATAGTCCAATTGCCTGTTAGCTAACCTAGATAGTCGAAGTGTCCGCTAGTTAACCTACATAGTCCAAGTGCAATTTCGTTAACGTAGATAGGCCAAGTGCCTGCTAGGTAACGTAGACAGTCCAAGTGCCCGCTAGTTTACCTACATAGTCCAAGTGCACGTTCGTTAACCTAGATAGTCCAAGTGCCAGCTGGTAACCTACATAGTCCAAGGGCCCGCTAGGTAACCTTGATAGTCCAAGTGCCTTCTAGTTAACCTACATAATACAAGTGCCCGCTAGGTAACCTACATAGTCCAAGTGCCCACTAAGTAACCTAAATAATCCAAATGCCCGCTAGGGAAACTACATAGTCCATGTGCCCGCTAGTTAACCTAGATAGTCCAAGTGCCCGCTAGTAAACCTAGATAGTCCAAGTACCCGCTAGTTAATCTAGATAGTCCAAGTGCCCGCTAGTTAACCTAGATAGTCCAAGTGCCCGCTAGTTAACCTAGATCGTCTAAGTGCCCGCTAGTTAACCTAGATAATCCAAGTGCCCGCTAGTTAACCTACATAGTCCAAGGGCCCTCTAGTTAAACTAGAGAGTCCAAGTGCCCGCTAGGGGACGTATATAGTCCAAGTGCCCGCTAGGTAACCTAGATAGTCCAAGTGCCCGCTAGTAAACCTAGATAGTCCAAGTGCCCGCTAGTTAACCTAGATAGTCCAAGTGCCCGCTAGTTAACCAGGATCATCAAAATGCCCTCTAGTTAACTTACATAGTCCAAAGGCGCGCTAGTTATCCTACATAGAGCAAGGGCCCACTAGTTAACGTTGATAGTCCAAGTGCCCGCTAGTTAACCTACATAGTCCAAGTCCCGCTAGTTAACCTAGACAGTCCAAGTGACCATTAGGTTACCTACATAGTCCAAGTGCCCGTTCGTTAACCTACATAGTCCAAGTGCCCGCTAGGTAACGTAGATAGCCCAAGTGCCTCCTAGAGAACGTACATAGTCCAAGTGCCCGCTAGGTAACCTAGATAGTCCAAGTGCCCGCTAGTTAACCAACATAGTCCA
Source organism: Tenrec ecaudatus (assembly GCF_050624435.1). Taxonomy (NCBI): domain Eukaryota; kingdom Metazoa; phylum Chordata; class Mammalia; order Afrosoricida; family Tenrecidae; genus Tenrec; species Tenrec ecaudatus. Next base: position 1,457,888 of record NW_027457585.1, on the reverse strand, counting down.
AGTGCCTCCTAGGTAAACTACATAGTCCAAGTGCCCACTAGGTAACCTAGACTGTCCAATTGACCCCTAGTTAACCTAGACAGTCCTAGTACCCGATAGGGAACCTACATAGTCCAAGTGCTCACTAGGCAACCTACATAGTCCAAGTGCCCGCTAGGTAACCTAGATAGTCCAATTGCCCGTTAGCTAACCTAGATAGTCGAAGTGTCCGCTAGTTAACCTACATAGTCCAAGTGCCCGTTCGTTAACCTAGATAGGCCAAGTGCCTGCTAGGTAACCTAGACAGTCCAAGTGCGCGCTAGATTATCTACATAGTCCAAGTGTACTTTCGTTAACCTAGATAGTCAAAGTGCCTGCTAGGTAACCTAAATAGTCCAAGTGCCCGCTAGGGAACGTACATAGTCCAAGCGCCCGCTAGGTAACCTAGATAGTCCAATTGCCCGTTAGCTAACCTAGATAGTCGAAGTGTCCGCTAGTTAACCTACATAGTCCAAGTGCCCGTTCGTTAACGCAGATAGGCCAAGTGCCTGCTAGGTAACCTAGACCGTCCAAGTGCCCGCTAGGTTACCTACATAGTCCAAGTGCACGTTCGTTAACCTAGATATTCCAAGTCCCGCTGGTAACCTACATAGTCCAAGGGCCCGCTAGGTAATCTTCATAGTCCAAGTGCCTTCTAGTTAACCTACATAATCCAAGTGCCCGATAGGTAACCTACATAGTCCAAGTGCCCATTAGGTAACTTAGATAGTCAAAAAGCCCGCCAGGAAACCCACATAGTCCAAGTGCCCGCTAGGGAACTTACATAGTCCAAGGTCCCGCTAGGGAACCTACATAATCCAAGGGCCCGTTAGTTAACCAAGATAGTCCAAGTGCCCGCTTGGTAACCTAGATAGTCCAACAGCCCGCTAGGTAATCTACATACTTCCAGAACCCACTAGGTAACATAGATAGTTCAAGTGCCAGCTAGGTAACCTAGATAGTCCAAGTGCCCGCTAGGTAAACTACAAAATCTAAGGGCCCGCTAGGTTACCTATATAGTCCAAATGCCCACTAGGGTATCTACATAGTCCAAGGGCCCTCTGGTTAACGTAGATAGTCCAAGTGCCGCTAGTTAATCTACATAATCCAAGGGCCTGCTAGTTAAACTACATAGTCCAAGTACCCGCTAGTTAACCTAGATCGTCCAAGTGCCCGCTAGGTAACCTATATAATGCAAGGGCCCACTAGTTAACCTAGATCGTCCAAGTGCCCGCTAGGTAACCTACAAAGTCTAAGTGCCCGCTAGGTTATCTATATGGTCCAAATGCCCGCTAGGTAACCTACATAGTCCAAGTGCCCGCTAGTTAACCTACATCGTCCAAGTGCCCGCTAGTTAAACAACATAGTCAATGGGCCCACTAGTTAACCTACATACTGCAAGAGCCCGCTAGTTAACCTAGATCGTGCAAGTGTCTGCTAGTTAACCTACATAGTCCAAGTGCCAGTTAGCTAACCTAGATAGTCCAAGGGCCCGCTAGTTGACTTACATAGTCCAAGTGCCCGCTAGTTAACCTAGATAGTCCCAGTGCCCGTTAGTTAACCTAGAGTGTCCAAGTGCCCACTAGGGGACGTACTTAGTCCAAGTTCACGTTAGCTAACCTAGATAGTCCAAGTGCCCACTAGTTAACATTGATCATCCAAGTGCCCGCTAGTTAACCTAGATAGTCCAAGTGCACGCTAGTTAACCTAGATAGTCCAAGTGCCCTCTAGTTAACCTAGATCGTCCAAGTGCCCGCTAGTTAACCTACATAGTCCAAGGGCCCGCTAGTTAACCTAAGTAGTCCAAGGTCCTCTAGTTAACCTAGATAGTCCAAGTGCCCGCTAGGTAACCTAAGTAGTCCAAATGTCCGATAGGAATCCTACATTGTCCAAGTGCCCGCTAGGTAACCTACATAGTCCAAGTGCCCGTTCGTTAACCTAGACAGTCCAAGTGCCCGCTAGGAAATCTACAGAGTCCAAAAGCTCGCTAGTTAACCTACATAGTCCAAGTGCCCGCTATGTAACCTAGATAGTCAAAGTGCCCGTTAGGTAACCTAGATAGTCCAAGTGCCCGCTAGGTAACTTATATTGTCCAATTTCCCGCTACATAACCTACATACTCATATTGCCCGTTACCTAACCTAGATAGTCCAAGTGCCCGCTGAGCAAGCTACATAGTCCAAGTGCCCGTTCGTTAACCTAGAAGTCCAAATGCCCGCTAGGTAACCTAGACAGTCCAAGTGCCCGCTAGGTTACCTGCATATTCCAAGTGCCCGTTCGTTAACTTAGAGAGTCCAAGTGCCCACTAGGTAACCTATATAGTCCAAGTGCCCGCTAGGTAACCTAGATAGTCCAAGGGCCCGCTAGTTAACCTACATAGTCCAAGGGCTCACTTGTTAACTTTGATAGTCCAAGTGCCCGCTAGTTAACCTAGATCGTCCAAGTGCCCGCTAGTTAACCTAGATTGTCCAAGTGCCCGCTAGGGATCCTTCATAATCCAAGTGCCTGCTAGGTAACCTAGATAGTCCAAGTGCTCGCTAGTTAACCTAGATATTCCTAGTGCCCTTTAGTTAACCTAGATGTTCCAATTGCCCACTAGGGGACGTAAAAAATCCAAGTTCCCGCCAGGTAACCTAGATAGTCCAAGTGCGCGCTAGGGTATGTACATAGTCCAAGAGCCTGCTAGGAAACCTAGATAGTCCAAGTGCCCGCTATTTAACCTACATAGTCAAATTGCCCGCTAGTTAACCTAAGTATTACAAATGTCTTATAGGAATCCTACATAGTCCAAGTTCCCGCTAGGTAACCTACATAGTCCAAGTCCCCATTCGTTAACCTAGATAGTCAAAGTGCTCCCTAGGTGACCTAGACTGTGCAAGTGCAGGCTAGGTTACCTACATAGTCCAAGTGCCCGTTCGTTAACCTAGATAGTCCAAGTGCCCGCTAGGTTACCTAGACAGTCCAAGTGCCCGCTGGTTAGCCTACATAGTCCAAGTTGCACGATAGGGAACCAATATAATCCAAGTGCCCGATATGGAACTTACATAATCCAAGGGCCCGCTAGGGAACCTACATAGTCCATGTGCCCGCTAGGCAACCTACATATTCCAAGGGCCCGTTAGTTAACCTAGATTGTCAAAGTGCCTGCTAGTTAACCTAGATAGTCCAAATGCCCGCTAGGTAACCTACATAGTCCATGTTCCCGCTTGGTAACCTTAATAGTCCAAATGCCTGCTAGGGAAACTACATAGTCCATGTGCCCGCTAGTTAACCTAGATAGTCCAAGTGCCTGCTGGTAAACCTACATAATCCATGGGCCCGATAGTTAACCTACATAGTGCAAGGGCCCGCTAGTTCACCTAGATCGTGCAAGTGTCCGCTAGTTAACCTACATAGTCCACGTGCCCGCTAGGTAACCTAGATAGTCCAAGAGCCCGCTAGGGATCCTTCATAATTCAATTGCCTGCTAGGTAACCTAGATAGTCCAAGTGCCCGCTAGTTAAACTAGATAGTCCTAGTTCCCGTTAGTTAACCTAGATAGTCCAAGTTCCCACTAGGGGACGTACATAGTCCAAGTGCCCGCTAGTTAACCTACATAGTCCAAGGTCCGTTAGTTAACCTAGATAGTCCAAGTGCCCGCTAGTTAACCTACATAGTACAAGGGCCCTCTAGTTAACCTAGATAGTCCAAGTGCCCGCTAGTTAACCTAGATAGTCAAAGTGCCCGCTAGTTAACCTAAATAGCACAAATGTCCGATAGGGATCCTACATAGTCCAAGTGCCCGCTAGTTAACCTACATAGTCAAAGTCCCCGCAAGGTAACCTAGACAGTCCAAGTGACCATTATGTTACCTACATAGTCCAAGTGCCCGCTAGGTAACCTAGATAGTCCAAGTGCCCGCTAGTTAACCTACATAGTCCAAGTGCCTGCTAGTAAAATAAATAGTCCAAGTGCCCACTAGGTAACCTAGACAGTCCAATTGCCCGCTAGTTAACCTAGATAGTCCAAGTAATGGTAGAGAAACTACATACTCCAAGTGCCCGCTGGGAACCTACATAGTCCAAGTGCTCGCTAGCAACCTACATAGTCAAAGTGTCCGTTAGTTAACCTAGATAGTCAAAGTGCCTGCTAGGTAACCTAAATAGTCCAAGTGCCCACTAGTTAACCTACATAGTCCAAGTGCCCGCTAGGTAACCTAGATAGTCCAATTGCCCGTTAGCTAACCTAGATAGTCGAAGTGTCCGCTAGTTAACCTACATAGTCCAAGTGCCCGTTCGTTAACCTAGATAGTCCAAGTGCCCGCTAGGTAACCTAAGTAGTCCAAATGTCCGATAGGGATCCTACATAGTCCAAGTGCCCGCTAGGTAACCTACATAGCCCAAGTGCCCGTTCGTTAACCTAGATAGTCCAAGTGCCCGCTGGTAACCTACATAGTCCAAGGGCCCGCTAGGTAACCTTGATAGTCCAAGTGTCTTCTAGTTAACCTACATAGTCCAAGTGCCCGCTAGGTAACCTACATAGTCCAAGTGCCCACTAGGTAACCTAAATAATCCAAATGCCCGCTAGGGAAACTACATAGTCCAAGTGCCCGCTAGTTAACCTAGATAGTGCAAGTCTAGTAAACCTAGATAGTCCAAGGGCCCGCTAGTTAATCTAGATAGTCCAAGTGCCTGCTAGTTAACCTAGATAGTCCAAGTGCCCGCTAGTTAACCTAGATCGTCCAAGTGCCCGCTAGTTAACCTAGATAATCCAAGTGCCCGATAGTTAACCTACATAGTCCAAGGACCCTCTAGTTAACCTAGATAGTCCAAGTGCCCGCTAGGGAACGTACATAGTCCAAGTGTTCGCTAGGCAACCTACATAGTCCAAGTGCCCGTTAGTTAAACTAGATAGTCCAAGTGTCGCTAGTTTACCTACATAGTCCAAGTTCCCGCTAGGTAACCTAGAAAGTCCAAGTGACCATTAGGTTACCTACATAGTCCAAGTGCCCGTTCGTTAACCTACATAGTCCAAGTGCCCGCTAGGTAACGTAGATAGCCCAAGTGCCCGCTAGGGAACGTACATAGTTCAAGTGCCCGCTAGGTAACCTAGATAGTCCAAGTGCCCGCTAGTTAACCAACATAGTCCAAGAGCCTCCTAGGTAAACTACATAGTCCAAGTGCCCACTAGGTAACCTAGACTGTCCAATTGCCCCCTAGTTAACCTAGACAGTCCAAGAACCCGATAGGGAACCTACATAGTCCAAGTGCTCGCTAGGGAACCTACATAGTCCAAGTGCTCGCTAGGCAACCTACATAGTCCAAGTGCCCGCTAGGTAACCTAGATAGTCCAAGTGCCCTTTCGTTAACCTAGATAGTCCAAGCGCCCGTCAGGTAACATACATAGTCCAAGGGCCCGATAGGTAAACTACATAGTCCAAGTGCCCGCTAAGAAATCAAGATAGTCCAAGTGCCCGTTAGGTAACCTGGATAATCCAAGTGCCCGCTAGTCAACCTACATAGTCAAAGGGCCCTCTAGTTAACCTAGATAGTCCAAGTGCCCGGTAGGGGACGTACATAGTCCCAGTGCCCGCTAGGTAACCTAGATAGTGCAAGTGCCCGCTAGGTAACCTACATAGTCCAAATGCCCGTTCGGTAACCTAGATAGTCCAAGTGCCCGCTAATTAACCTACATAGTCCAAGTGCCCGCTAGGTAACCTAGATAGTGCAAGTGCCCGCTAGGTAACCTACATAGTCCAAGTGCCCGCTAGTTAACCTAGATAGTCCAAGTGCCCGTTCATTAACCTAGATAGTCCAAGTGCCCGCTAGGTAACCTAGACAGTCCTAGTGCCTGCTAGGTAACCTACATAGTCCAAATGCCCGTTCGTTAACCTACATAGTCCAAGGGCCCACTATTTAACCTAGATCGTCCAAGTGTCTTTGGTTAACCTACATAGTCCAAGTGCCCTCAAGGTAACCTATATAGTCCAAGTTCCAGCTATGTAACCTAGATAGTCCAAGGGCCCGCTAGTTAACTTACATAGTCCAAGTGCCCGCTAGGTAAACTAGATAGTCCAAGTGCCCGCTAAGGAACCTACTTGTCCAAGTGCACGCTAGTTAACCCAGATAGTCCAAGTGCCCGCTAGTTAACCTAGATAGTCCAAGTGCCGCTAGGTAACCTACATAGTGCAAGTGTTCCCTAGTTAACCTACATAGTCCAAGTGCCCACTAGTTAACATAGATAGTCCAAGTGCCCACTAGGGAATGTACATAGTCCAAGTGCCCGCTAGTTAACATAGATAGTACAAGTGCCCACTAGGGAACGTACATTGTCCAAGTGCCCGCTAGGTAACCTAGATAGTGAAAGTGCACGGCAGTTAACCTACATAGTCCAAGTGCCCGCTAGGTAACCTGGATAGTCTAAGGGCCCGCTAGTTAACCTACATAGTCCAAGTGCCCGGTAGTTAACTTACATAGTTCAAGTGTCCGTAAGGAACATATATAGTCCAAGTGCCCGCTAGGGAACATACAGAGTCTAAGTGCCCGCTAGGGAACCTACATAGTCGAAGTGCCCGCTAGAGAATCTACATAGTCAAAGGGCCCGCTAGTTAACATAGATAGTCCAAGTGCCACTAGTTAATCTACATAGTTCAAGGGCCCGGTAGTTAACCTACATAGTCCAAATGCCTGATAGGGAACTTACATAGTCCAAGTGTCCGCAGAGGAACCTACATAGTCCAAGTGCCCGATATGGAACCTACATATTCCAAGTGCCCGTTAGGGAACCTAGATAGTCCAAGTGCCCGTAGGGAACCTATATAGTCCAAGTGCCCACTAGGGAACCTACATAGTCAAAGTGCCCGCTAGGGAACCTGCATTATGCAAGTGCCCGCTAGTTAATCTAGATAGTCCAACTGCCCGCTAGTTAACTTATATAGTCCAAGGTCAGATAGTAAACCTAGATAGTCCAAGTGCCCACTAGTTAACCTACATAGTCCAAGGTCAGCTAGTTAACCTAGATAGTCCAAGTGCCCGCTAGTTAACCTATATAGTCCAAGAACCCGCTAGTTAACCTAGATAGTCCAAGTGCCCTCTAGTTAACCTACATAGTCCTAGGGCCCGCTAGTTAACCTAGATATTCCAAGTGCCCGCTACTTAACCTAGATTGTCCAAGTGTCTGCTAGTTAACCTACATAGTCCAAGTTCCCGTTAGGTAACCTAGATAGTACAAGTGCCCGCAAGGTAACCTACATAGTCCAAGTGCCCGCTAGGTAACCTAGATATGCCAAGTTCCTGTTAGCTAACCTAGATAATCCAAGTGCCCGCTAGGTAACCTACATAGTCCAAGTGCCCTTTCGTTAACCTAGATAGTCCAAGTGCCCGCTAGGTAACCTACATAGTCAAAGGGCCCACTAGGTAACCTAATTAGTCCAAGTGCCCGTTACCTAACCTAGATAGTCCAATTTCCCGCTATGCAACATACGTAGTCCAAGTGCCCAGTAGTTAACCTACATAGTCCAAGTGCCCGCTAGGTAACCTAGATAGTCCAAGTGCCCGCTAGGTAACTTACATAGTCCAAATGCCCGCTAGGTAACCTATATGTCCAAGTGCCCGTTCGTTAACCTAGATAGCCAAGTGCCCGCTAGGTAACCTAGACAGTCCAAGTGTCTGCTAGGTAACCTACATACTCCAAATGCCCGTTCGTTAACCTACATAGTCCAAGGGCCCACTAGTTAACATAGATCGTCTAAGTGTCCTCTAGTTAACCTACATAGTCCAAATGCACGCTAGTTAACCTACATAGTCCAAGTGCCGCTAGGTAACCTACATAGTGCAAGTGTCCCCTAGTTAACCTACATAGTCCAAGTGGCCGGTAGTTAACATAGTTAGTCCAAGTGCCCACTAGTTAACATAGATAGTCCAAGTGCCCGCTAGGGAACATACATAGTCCAAGTGCCCGCTAGGTAACCTAGATAGTGCATGTGCCCGGTAGTTAACCTACAAAGTCCAAGTGCCCGCTAGGTAACCTGGATAGTCCAAGGGCCCGCTAGTTAACCTACATAGTCCAAGTGCCCGGTAGTTAACTTACATTGTCCAAGTGCCCCCTCTAGAACCTACATAGTCCAAGTGCCTGCTAGGGAACCTACATAGTTCAAGTGTCCGTAGGGAACACACAGAATCCAAGTGCCCACTAGGGAATCTACATAGTCCAAGGGCCCGCTAGATAACCTACATAGTCCAAATACCCGCTAGTTAGCCTAGATCGTCCAAGTGCACGCTAGTTAACCTATATAGTCCAAGGGCCCGCTAGTTAACTTTTATAGTCCAAGTGCCCGCTAGGGAACCTACATAGTCAAAGTGCCCGCTAGGGAACCTACATAGTCCAAGTGTCCGCTAGTTAATCTAGATAGTCCAAGTGCCCGCTAGTTAACCTAGATAGTCCAAGTGCCCGCAAGTTAACAAGGATCATCAAAGTGCCCTCTAGTTAACTTCCATAGTCCAAAGGCCTGCTAGTTAACCTACATAGAGCAAGGGCCCGCTAGTTAACCTTGATAGTCCAAGTGCCCGCTAGTTAACCTACATAGTCCAAGTCCCGCTAGGTAACCTAGACAGTCCAAGTGACCATTAGGTTACCTACATAGTCCAAGTGCCCGTTCGTTAACCTATATATTCCAAGTGCCCGCTAGGTAACGTAGATAGCCCAAGTGCCCGCTAGGGAACATACATAGTCCAAGTGCCCGCTAGGTAACCTAGATAGTCCAAGTGCCCGCTAGTTAACCAACATAGTCCAAGTGCCTCCTAGGTAAACTACATAGTCCAAGTGCCCACTAGGTAACCTAGACTGTCCAATTGCCCCCTAGTTAACCTAGACAGTCCAAGTACCCGATAGGGAACCTACATAGTCCAATTGCCCGTTAGCTAACCTAGATAGTCGAAGTGTCCGCTAGTTAACCTACATAGTCCAATTGCAAGTTCGTTAGCATAGATAGGCCAAGTGCCTGCTAGGTAACCTAGACAGTCCAAGTGCCTGCTAGGTTACATACATAGTCCAAGTGCACGTTCGTTAAACTAGATAGTCCAAGTGCCCGCTGGTAACCTACATAGTCCAAGGGCCCGCTTGGTAACCTTGATAGTCCAAGTGCCTTCTAGTTAACCTACATAGTCCAAGTGCCCGCTAGGTAACCTACATAGTCCAAGTGCCCACTAGGTAACCTAAATAATCCAAATGCCCGCTAGGGAAACTACATAGTCCAAGTGCCCATTCATTAACCTAGAAATCCAAGTGCCCGCTAGGTAACCGGGACTGTCCAAGTTCCCGCTAGGTTACCTACATAGTCCAAATGCCCGCTAATTAACCTACATAGTCCAAGTGCCCGCTAGGTAACCAAGATAGTGCAAGTGCCCGCTAGGTAACCTACATAGTCCAAGTGCCCGCTAGTTAACCTAGATAGTCCATGTGCCAGTTCGTTAACCTAGATAGTCCAAGTGCCCGCTAGGTAACCTAGACAGTCCAAGTGCCTGCTAGGTCACCTACATAGTCCAAATGCCCGTTCGTTAACCTACATAGTCCAAGGGCCCACTATTTAACTTAGATCGTCCAGGTGTCTTTGGTTAACCTACATAGTCCAAGTGCCCGCAAGGTAACCTATATAGTCCAAGTTCCAGCTATGTAACCTAGATAGTCCAAGGGCCCTCTAGTTAACCTACATAGTCCAAGTGCCTGCTAGGTAAACTAGATAGTCCAAGTGCCCGCTAAGGAACCTACTTGTCCAAGTGCACGCTAGTTAACCCAGATAGTCCAAGTGCCCGCTAGTTAACCTAGATAGTCCAAGTGCCGCTAGGTAACCTACATAGTGCAAGTGTCCCCTAGTTAACCTACATAGTCCAAGTGCCCGCTAGTTAACATAGATAGTCCAAGTGCCCACTAAGGAACGTACATAGTCCAAGTGCCCGCTAGGTAACCTAGATAGTGCAAGTGCACGGTAGTTAACCTACATAGTCCAAGTGCCCGCTAGGTAACCTGGATAGTCTAAGGGCCCGCTAGTTAACCTACATTGTCCAAGTGCCCGGTAGTTAACTTACATAGTTCAAGTGTCCGTAAGGAACATATATAGTCCAAGTGCCCGCTAGGGAACATACAGAGTCTAAGTGACCGCTAGGGAACCTACATAGTCGATGTGCCCGCTAGGGAATCTACATAGTCAAGGGGCCCGCTAGTTAACATAGATAGTCCAAGTGCAGCTAGTTAATCTACATAGTTCAAGGGCCCGCTAGTTAACCAACATAGTCCAAGTGCCTGATAGGGAACCTACATAGTCCAAGTGCCCGCAGAGCAACCTACATAGTCCAAGTGCCCAATATGGAACCTACATATTCCAAGTGCCCGTTAGGGAACCTAGATAATCCAAGTGCCCGTAGGGAACCTATATAGTCCAAGTGCCCACTACGGAACCTACATAGTCAAAGTGCCCGCTAGGGAACCTGCATTGTGCAAGTGCCCGCTAGTTAATCTAGATAGTCCAAGTGCCCGCTAGTTAACTTACATAGTCCAAGGTCAGCTAGTTAACCTAGATAGTCCAAGTGCGCACTAGTTAACCTACATAGTCCAAGGTCAGCTAGTTAACCTAGATATTCCAAGTGCCTGCTAGTTAACCTAGATCGTCCAAGTGTACGCTAGTTAACCTACATAGTCCAAGTTCCCGTTAGGTAGCCTAGATAGTACAAGTGCCCGCAAGGTAACCTACATAGTCCAAGTGCCCGCTAGGTAACCTAGATATTCCAAGTTCCTGTTAGCTAACCTAGATAATCCAAGGGCCCGCTAGGTAACCTACATAGTCCAAGTGCCCTTTCGTTAACCTAGATAGTCCAAGTGCCCGCTAGGTAACCTACATAGTCAAAGGGCCCGCTAGGTAACCTATATAGTCCAAGTGCCCGTTACCTAACCTAGATAGTCCAATTCCCCGCTATGCAACATACATAGTCCAAGTGCCCACTAGTTAACCTACATAGTCCTAGTGCCCGCTAGGTAACCTAGATAGTCCAAGTGCCCGCTAGGTAACTTACATAGTCCAAATGCCCGCTAGGCAACCTAGATAGTCCAAGTGCCCGTTCTTTAACCTAGATAGCCAAGTGCCCGCTAGGTAACCTAGACAGTCCAAGTGTCTGCTAGGTAACCTACATAGTCCAAATGCCCGTTCGTTAACCTACATAGTCCAACGGCCCACTAGTTAACATAGATCGTCTAAGTGTCCTCTAGTTAACCTCCATAGTCCAAATGCACGCTAGTTAACCTACATAGTCCAAGTGCCGCAAGGTAACCTACATAGTGCAGGTGTCCCCTAGTTAACCTACATAGTCCAAGTGGCTGGTAGTTAACATAGTTAGTCCAAGTGCCCACTAGTAAACATAGATAGTCCAAGTGCCCGCTAGGGAACATACATAGTCCAAGTGCCCGCTAGGTAACCTAGATAGTGCATGTGCCCGGTAGTTAACCTACAAAGTCCAAGTGCCCGCTAGGTAACCTGGATAGTCCAAGGGCACGCTAGTTAACCTACATAGTCCAAGTGCCCGGTAGTTAACTTACATTGTCCAAGTGCCCCCTCTGGAACCTACATAGTCCAAGTGCCTGCTAGGGAACCTACATAGTTCAAGTGTCCGTAGGGAACACACAGAATCCAAGTCCCCCTAGGGAATCTACATAGTCCAAGGGCCCGCTAGATAACCTACATAGTCCAAGTACCCGCTAATTAGCCTAGATCGTCCAAGTGCACGCTAGTTAACCTATATAGTCCAAGGGCCCGCTAGTTAACTCTTATACTCCAAGTGCCCGCTATGGAACCTACATAGTCAAAGTGCCCGCTAGGGAACCTACATAGTCCAAGTGTCCGCTAGTTAATCTAGATAGTCCAAGTGCCCACGAGGTAACCTAAATAATCCAAATGCCCGCTAGGGAAACTACATAGTACAAGTGCCCATTCATTAACCTAGAAATCCAAGTGCCCGCTAGGTAATCGGGACTGTCCAAGTTCCCGCTAGGTTATCTACATAGTCCAAATGCCCGCTAATTAACCTACATAGTCCAAGTGCCCGCTAGGTAACCAAGATAGTGCAAGTGTCCGCTAGGTAACCTACATAGTCCAAGTGCCCGCTAGTTAACCTAGATAGTCCAAGTGCCAGTTCGTTAACCCAGATAGTCCAAGTGCCCGCTAGGTAACCTAGACAGTCCAAGTGCCTGCTAGGTCACCTACATAGTCCAAATGCCCGTTCGTTAACCTACATAGTCCAAGGGCCCACTATTTAACCTAGATCGTCCAAGTGTCTTTGGTTAACCTACATAGTCCAAGTGCCCGCAAGGTAACCTATATAGTCCAAGTTCCAGCTATGTAACCTAGATAGTCCAAGGGCCCTCTAGTTAACCTACATAGTCCAAGTGCCTGCTAGGTAAACTAGATAGTCCAAGTGCCCGCTAAGGAACCTACTTGTCCAAGTGCACGCTAGTTAACCCAGATAGTCCAAGTGCCCGCTAGTTAACCTAGATAGTCCAAGTGCCGCTAGGTAACCTACATAGTGCAAGTGTCCCCTAGTTAACCTAGATAGTCCAAGTGCCCGCTAGTAAACCTAGGTAGTTCAAGGGCCCGCTAGTTAATCTAGATAGTCCAAGTGCCCGCTAGTTAACCTAGATAGTCCAAGTGCCCGCTAGTTAATCTAGATCGTCTAAGTGCCCGCTAGTTAACCTAGATAATCCAAGTGCCAGCTAGCTAACCTACATAGTCCCAGGGCCCTCTAGTTAACCTAGATAGTCCAAGTGTCCTCTAGGGGACGTACATAGTCCAAGTGCCCGCTAGGTAACCTAGATAGTGCAAGTGCCCGCTAGGTAACCTACATAGTCCAAATGCCCGTTCGGTAACCTAGATAGTCCAAGTGCCCGCTAATTAACCTACATAGTCCAAGTGCCCGCTAGGTAACCTAGATAGTGCAAGTGCCCGCTAGGTAACCTACATAGTCCAAGTGCCCGCTAGTTAACCTAGATAGTCCAAGTGCCCGTTCGTTAACCAGATAGTCCAAGTGCCCGCTAGGTAACCTAGACAGTCCAAGTGCCTGCTAGGTTACTTATATAGTCCAAATGCCCGTTCGTTAACCTACATAGTCCAAGGGCCCACTATTTAACCTAGATCGTCCAAGTGTCTTTGGTTAACCTACATAGTCCAAGTGCCCGCAAGGTAACCTATATAGTCCAAGTTCCAGCTAGGTAACCTTGATAGCCCAAGGGCCCGCTAGTTAACCTACATAGGCCAAGTGCCTGCTAGGTAACCTAGACAGTCCAAGTGCCCGCTAGGTTACCTACATAGTCCAAGTGCACGTTCGTTAACCTAGATAGTCAAAGTGCCTGCTAGGTAACCCTAAATAGTCCAAGTCCCCGCTAGGGAACCTACATAGTCCAAGTGCCCGTTCGTTAACGTAGATAGGCCAAGTGCCTGCTAGGTAACCTAGACAGTCCAAGTGCCCGCTAGGTTACCTACCGAGTCCAAGTGCACGTTCGTTAACCTAGATAGTCCAAGTGGCCGCTGGTATCCTACATAGTCCAAGGGCCCGCTAGGTAACCTTGATAGTCCAAGTGCCTTCTAGTTAACCTACATAGTCCAAGTGCCCACTAGGTAACCTAAATAATCCAAATGCCCGCTAGGGAAACTACATAGTCCAAGTGCCCGCTATTTAACTTAGATAGTCCAAGTGCCCGCTAGTAAACCTAGATAGTCCAAGGGCCCGCTAGTTAATCTAGATAGTCCAAGTGCCCGCTAGTTAACCTAGATAGTCCAAGTGCCCGCTAGTTAACCTAGATCGTCTAAGTGCCCGCTAGTTAACCTAGATAATCCAAGTGCCCGCTAGTTAACCTACATAGTCCCAGGGCCCTCTAGTTAACCTAGATAGTCCAAGTGTCCGCTAGGGGACGTACATAGTCCAAGTGCCCGCTAGGTAACCTAGATAGTGCAAGTGCCCGCTAGGTAACCTACATAGTCCAAATGCCCGTTCGGTAACCTAGATAGTCCAAGTGCCCGCTAATTAACCTACATAGTCCAAGTGCCCGCTAGGTAACCTAGATAGTGCAAGTGCCCGCTAGGTAACCTACATAGTCCAAATGCCCGTTCGGTAACCTAGATAGTCCAAGTGCCCGCTAATTAACCTACATAGTCCAAGTGCCCGCTAGGTAACCTAGATAGTGCAAGTGCCCACTAGGTAACCTACATAGTCCAAGTGCCCGCTAGTTAACCTAGATAGTCCAAGTTCCCGTTCGTTAACCTAGATAGTCCAAGTGCCCGCTAGGTAACCTAGACAGTCCAAGTGCCTGCTAGGTAACTTACATAGTCCAAATGCCCGTTCGTTAACCTACATAGTCCAAGGGCCCGCTATTTAACCTAGATCGTCCAAGTGTCTTTGGTTAACCTACATAGTCCAAGTGCCCCCAAGGTAACCTATATAGTCCAAGTTCCAGCTATGTAACCTAGATAGTCCAAGGGCCCGCTAGTTAACCTACATAGTCCAAGTGCCCGCTAGGTAAACTAGATAGTCCAAGTGCCCGCTAAGGTACCTACATAGTCCAAGTGCACGCTAGTTAACCCAGATAGTCCAAGTGCCCGCTAGTTAACCTAGATAGTCCAAGTGCCACTAGGTAACCTACATAGTGCAAGTGTCCCCTAGTTAACCTACATAGTCCAAGTGCCCGCTAGTTAACATAGATAGTCCAAGTGCCCACTAGGGAACGTACATAGTCCAAGTGCCCGCTAGGTAACCTAGATAGTGCAAGTGCCCGGTAGTTAACCTACATAGTCCAAGTGCCCGCTTGGTAACCTGGATAGTCTAAGGGCCCGCTAGTTAACCGACATAGTCCAAGTGCCCGGTAGTTAACTTACATAGTTCAAGTGTCCGTAAGGAACATATATAGTCCAAGTGCCCGCTAGGGAACATACAGAGTCTAAGTGCCCGCTAGGGAACCTACGTAGTCGATGTGCCCGCTAGGGAATCTACATAGTCAAAGGGCCCGCTAGTTAACATAGATAGTCCAAATACCGCTAGTTAATCTACATAGTTCAAGGGTCTGCTAGTTAACCTACATAGTCCAAGTGCCCGTTTGTTAACATAGATAGGCCAAGTGCCTGCTAGGTAACCTATACAGTCCAAGTGCCCGCTAGGTTACCTACATAGTCCAAGTGCAAGTTCGTTAACCTACATAGTCAAAGTGCCTGCTAGGTAACCCTATATAGTCCAAGTGCCCACTAGGGAAACTACATAGTCCAAGCGCCCGCTAGGCAACCTAGATAGTCCAATTGCCCGTTAGCTAACATAGATAATCGAAGTGTCCGCTAGTTAACCTACATAGTCCAAGTGCCCGTTCGTTAACGTAGATAGGCCAAGTGCCTGCTAGGTAACCTAGACAGTCCAAGTGCCCGCTAGGTTACCTACATAGTCCAAGTGCACGTTCGTTAACCTAGATAGTCAAAGTGCCTGCTAGGTAACCCTAAATAGTCCAAGTGCCCGCTAGGTAACCTAGATAGTCCAATTGCCCGTTAGCTAACCTAGATAGTCGAAGTGTCCGCTAGTTAACCTACATAGTCCAAGTGCCCTTTCGTTAACGTAGATAGGCCACGTGTCTGCTAGGTAACCTAGACAGTCCAAGTGCCCGCTAGGTTACCTACATAGTCCAAGTGCACGTTCGTTAACCTAGATAGTCCAAGTGCCCGCTGGTAACCTACACAGTCCAAGGGCCCGCTTGGTAACCTTGATAGTCCAAGTGCCTTCTAGTTAACCTACATAGTCCAAGTGCCCGCTAGGTAACCTACATAGTCCAAGTGCCCACTAGGTAACCTAAATAATCCAAATGCCCGCTAGGGAAACTACATAGTCCAAGTGCCCGCTAGTTAACCTAGATAGTCCAAGTGCACGCTAGTAAACCTAGGTAGTCAAGGGCCCGCTAGTTAATCTAGATAGTCCAAGTGCCCGCTAGTTAACCTAGATAGTCCAAGTACCCGCTAGTTAACCTAGATCGTCTAAGTGCCCGCTAGTTAATCTAGATAATCCAAGTGCCCGCTAGTTAACCTACATAGTCCCAGGGCCCTCTAGTTAACCTAGATAGTCCAAGTGTCCGCTAGGGGACGTACATAGTCCAAGTGCCCTCTAGGTAACCTAGATAGTGCAAGTGCCCGCTAGGTAACCTACATAGTCCAAATGCCCGTTCGGTAACCTAGATAGTCCAAGTGCCCGCTAATTAACCTACATAGTCCAAGTGCCCGCTAGGTAAACTAGATAGTCCAAGTGCCCGCTAAGGAACCTACATAGTCCAAGTGCACTCTAGTTAACCCAGATAGTCCAAGTGCCCGCTAGTTAACCTAGATAGTCCAAGTGCCACTAGGTAACCTACATAGTGCAAGTGTCCCCTAGTTAACCTACATAGTCCAAGTGCCCGCTAGTTAACATAGATATTCCAAGTGCCCACTAGGGAACGTACATAGTCCAAGTGCCCTCTAGGTAACCTAGATAGTGCAAGTGCCCGGTAGTTAACCTACATAGTCCAAGTGCCCGCTAGGTAACCTGGATAGTCTAAAGGCCCGCTAGTTAACCTACATAGTCGAAGTGCCCGTTAGTTAACTTACATAGTTCAAGTGTCCATAAGGAACATATATAATCCAAGTGCCCGCTAGGGAACATACAGAGTCTAAGTGCCCGCTAGGGAATCTACGTAGTCGAAGTGCCCGCTAGGGAATCTACATAGTCAAAGGGCCCGCTAGTTAACATAGATAGTCCAAGTACCGCTAGTTAATCTACATAGTTCAAGGGCCCGCTAGTTAACCTACATAGTCCAAGTGCCTGATAGGGTACCTACAGAGTTCAAGTGGCCGCAGAGGAGCCTATATAGTCCAAGTGCCCGTTAGGGAACCTACATAGTCCAATTGCCCGTTAGCTAACCTAGATAGTCGAAGTGTCCACTAGTTAACCTACATAGTCCAAGTGCCCGTTTGTTAACATAGATAGGCCAAGTGCCTGCTAGGTAACCTAGACAGTCCAAGTGCCTGCTAGGTTACTTACATAGTCCAAGTGCACGTTCGTTAACCTAGATAGTCAAAGTGCCTGCTAGGTAACCCTAAATAGTCCAAGTGCCCGCTAGGGAACCTACATAGTTCACGCGCCCGCTATGTAACCGAGATAGTCCAATTGCCCGTTAGCTAACATAGATAATCGAAGTGTCCGCTAGTTAACCTACATAGTCCAAGTGCCCTTTCGTTAACATAGATAGGCCACGGGTCTGCTAGGTAACCTAGACAGTCCAAGTGCCCTCTAGGTTACCTACATAGTCCAAGTGCATGTTCGTTAACCTAGATAGTCCAAGTGCCCGCTGGTACCCTACATAGTACAAGGGCCCGCTTGGTAACCTTGATAGTCCAAGTGCCTTCTAGTTAACCTACATAGTCCAAGTGCCCGCTAGGTAACCTACATAGTCCAAGTGCCCACTAGGTAACCTAAATAATCCAAATGCCTGCTAGGGAAACTACATAGTCCATGTGCACGCTAGTTAACCTAGATAGTCCAAGTGCCCGCTAGTAAACCTAGATAGTCCAAGGGCCCGCTAGTTAATCTAGATAGTCCAAGTGCCCGCTAGTTAACCTAGATAGTCCAAGTGCCCGCTAGTTAACCTACATAGTCCAAGGGCCCTCTAGTTAACCTAGATAATCCAAGTGCCCGCTACGGGACGTACATAGTCCAATTGCCCGCTAGGTAACCTAGATTGTCCAAGTATCCGCTAGTTAACCTACATAGTCCAAGTGCCCCCTAGGTAACCTAGATAGTCCAAGGTCCTGCTAGTTAACCTACAGAGTCCAAGTGCCCGATAGGGACCCTACATATTCCAAGTGCCCGTTAGGAAACCTAGATAGTCCAAGTGCCCGCAGGGAACCTACATAGTCAAAGTGCCCGCTAGGGAACCTGCATTGTGCAAGTGCCCGCTAGTTAACCTAGATAGTCCTAGTGCCCGCTAGTTAACCTAGATAGTCCTAGTGCCCGCTAGTTAACCTAGATAGTCCAAGTGCCCGCTAGTTAACCTACATAGTCCAAGGGCCCACTATTTAACATAGATCGTCCAAGTGTCTTTGGTTAACCTACATAGTCCAAGTGCCCGCAAGGTAACCTATATAGTCCAAGTTACAGCTATGTAACCTAGATAGTCCAAGGGCCCGCTAGTTAACCTACATAGTCCAAGTGCCCGCTAGGTAAACTAGATAGTCCAAGTGCCCGCTAAGAAACCTACATAGTCCAAGTGCACACTGGTTAAACCAGATAGTCCAAGTGCCCGCTAGTTAACCTTGATCATCCAAGTGCCCGCTAGTTAACCTACATAGTCCAAGTGCCTAATAGGGAACCTACATAGTCCAAGTTACCGCAGAGGAACCTACATAGTCCAAGTGCCCGTTAGGGAACCTAGATAGTCCAAGTGCCCGTAGGGAACCTATATAGTCCAAGTGCCCCCTAGGGAACCTACATAGTCAAAGTGCCCGCTAGGGAACCTGCACTGTGCAAGTGCCCGCGAGTTAACCTAGATAGTCCAAGGTCAGCTAGTTAACCTAGATAGTCCAAGTGCCCGCTAGTTAACCTACATAATCCAAGGGCCCGCTAGTTAACCTAGATATTCCAAGTACCCGCTAGTTAAACTAGATCGTCCAAGTGTACGCTAGTTAACCTACATAGTCCAAGTTCCCGTTAGGTAACCTAGATAGTACAAGGGCCCGCAAGGTAACCTACATAGTCCAAGTGCCCGCTAGGTAACCTAGATATTCCAAGTTCCTGTTAGCTAACCTGGTTAGTCCAAGTGCCCGCTAGATAACCTACATAGTCCAAGCCCACTAGGTAACCTATATAGTCCAAGTGCCCGCTAAGAAACCAAGATAGTCCAAGTGCCCTTTGGTAACCTAGATAGTCCAAGTGCCTGCTAGGTAACCTACATAGTCCAAGTGCCCGCTAGGGAACCTACATAGTCAAAGTGCCCGCTAGGGAACCTGCATTGTGCATGTGCCCGCTAGTTAACCTAGATAGTCCTAGTGCCTGCTAGTTAACCTAGATAGTCCAAGTGCCCGCTAGTTAACCTTGATCATCCAAGTGCCCGCTAGTTAACCTACATAGTCCAAGTGCCTAATAGGGAACCTACATAGTCCAAGTGCCCGCAGAGGAACCTACATAGTCCAAGTGCCCGTTAGGGAACCTAGATAGTCCAAGTGCCCGTAGGGAACCTATATAGTCCAAGTGCCCGCTAGGGAACCTACATAGTCAAAGTGCCCGCTAGGGAACCTGCACTGTGCAAGTGCCCGCTAGTTAACCTAGATAGTCCTAGTGCCCGCTAGTTAACCTAGATAGTCGAAGTGCCCGATAGTTAACCTACATAGTCCAAGGTCAGCTAGTTAACCTAGATAGTCCAAGTGCCCACTAGTTAACCTACATAGTCCAAGGTCAGCTAGTTAACCTAGATAGTCCAAGTGCCCGCTATTTATCCTACATAGTCCAAGGGCCCGCTAGTTAACCTAGATATTCCAAGTACCCGCTAGTTAAACTAGATCGTCCAAGTGTACGCTAGTTAACCTACATAGTCCAAGTTCCCGTTAGGTTACCTAGATAGTACAAGTGCCCGCAAGGTAACCTACATAGTCCAAGCGCTCGCTAGGTAACCTAGGTATTCCAAGTTCCTGTTAGCTAACCTAGATAGTCCAAGTGCCCGCTAGGTAACCTACATAGTCCAAGCCCACTAGGTAACCTATATAGTCAAAGTGCCCGCTAAGAAACCAAGATAGTCCAAGTGCCCTTTGGTAACCTAGATAGTCCAAGTGCCTGCTAGGTAACCTACATAGTCCAAGTTCCCGCTAGGTAACCTAGATAGTTCAAGTGCCCGTTACCTAACCTAGATAATCCAATTGCCCACTATGCAACATACATAGTCCAAGTGCCCATTCGTTAACCTAGAAGTCCAAGTGCCCGCTAGGTAACCTACATTGTCCAAATGCCCATTCGGTAACCTAAATATTCCAAGTGCCCGCTAATTAACCTACATAGTCCAAGTGCCCGCAAGGTAACCTACATAGTCCAAGTGCCCGCTAGTTAACCTAGATAGTCCAAGTGCCCGTTCGTTAACCTAGATAGTCCAAGTGCCTGCTAGGTAACCTAGATAGTGCAAGTGCGTGCTAGGTAACTTACATAGTCCAAGTGCCCGCAAGGTAACCTATATAGTCCAAGTTACAGCTAAGTAACCTAGATAGTCCAAGGGCCCGCTAGTTAACCTACATAGTCCAAGTGCCCGCAAGGTAACCTTTATAGTCCAAGTTACAGCTAAGTAACCTAGATAGTCCAAGGGCCCGCTAGTTAACCTACATAGTCCAAGTGCCCGCTAGGTAAACTAGATAGTCCAAGTGCCCGCTAAGAAACCTACATAGTCCAAGTGCACACTGGTTAAACCAGATAGTCCAAGTGTCCGCTAGTTAACCTAGATAGTCCAAGTGCCGCTAGGTAACCTACATAGTGCAAGTGTCCCCTAGTTAACCTACATAGTCCAAGTGCCCGCTAGTTTACATAGATAGTCCAAGAGCCCGCTAGGGAACGTACATAGTCCAAGTGCCCGCTAGGTAACCTAGATAGTGCAAGTGCCCGGTAGTTAACCTACATAGTCCAAGTGCCCTCTAGGTAACCTAGATAGTCTAAGGGACCGCTAGTTAACCTACATAGTCCACGTGCCCAGTAGTTAACTTACATAGTTCAAGTGTCCGTAAGGAACATATATAGTCCAAGTGCCCGCTGGGGAACATACAGAGTCTAAGTGCCCGCTAGGGAACCTACGTAGCCCAAGTGCCCGCTAGGGAATCTACATAGTCCAAGGGCCCTCTAGTTAACGTAGATAGTCCAAGTGCCGCTGGTTAATCTACATAGTTTAAGGGCCCGCTAGTTAAGCTACATAGTCCAACTACCCGCTAGTTAACCTAGATCGTCCACGTGTCCGCTAGTTAACCTACATAGTACAAGTGCCCGCTAGGGAACCTACATAGTCCAAGTGCCTGCTAGGGAACCTACATAGTCCAAGTGCCCGCTCTGGAACATACATAGTCCAAGTGCCCGCTAGGGAATCTACATAGTCCAAGGGCCTGCTACTTAACGTAGATAGTCCAAGTGCCGCTAGTTAATCAACATAGTCCAAGGGCCTGCTAGTTAATCTACAAGGTCCAAGTGCCCGCTAGGTAACTAATATACTCCAAATGCCCGCTAGGGACCATAATAGTCCAAATGCCCGCTAGTTAACCTAGATAGTCCAAGTGCTCGCTAGTTAACCTAGATAGTCCAAGTGCCCACTACGGGACGTACATAGTCCAATTGCCCGCTAGGAAACCTAGATTGTCCAAGTGTCCGCTAGTTAACCTACATAGTCCAAGTGCCCCCTAGGTAACCTAGATAATCCAAGGTCCTGCTAGTTAACCTACATAGTCCAAGTGCCCGATAGGGAACCTACATATTCCAAGTGCCCGTTAGGGAACCTAGATAGTCAAAGTGCCCGCAGGGAACCTATATAGTCCAAGTGCCCGCTAGGGAACCTATATAGTCAAAGTGCCCGCTAGGGAACCTGCATTGTGCAAGTGCCCGCTAGTTAACCTAGATAGTCCTAGTGCCCGCTAGTTAACCTTGATCATCCAAGTGCCCGCTAGTTAACCTACATAGTCCAAGTGCCTAATAGGGAACCTACATAGTCCAAGTGCCCGCAGAGGAACCTACATAGTCCAAGTGCCCGTTAGGGAACCTCGATAGTCCAAGTGCCCGTAGGGAACCTATATAGTCCAAGTGCCCGCTAGGGAACCTACATAGTCAAAGTGCCCGCTAGGGAACCTGCACTGTGCAAGTGCCCGCTAGTTAACCTTGATCATCCAAGTTCCCGCTAGTTAACCTACATAGTCCAAGTGCCTAATAGGGAACCTACATAGTCCAAGTGCCCGCAGAGAAACCTACATAGTCCAAGTGCCCGTTAGAGAACCTAGATAGTCCAAGTGCCCATAGGGAGCCTATATAGTCCAAGTGCCCGCTAGTGAACCTACATAGTCAAAGTGCCCGCTAGGGAACCTGCACTGTGCAAGTGCCCGCTAGTTAACCTAGATAGTCCAAGGTCAGCTAGTTAACCTAGATAGTCCAAGTGCCCGCTAGTTAACCTACATAGTCCAAAAACCTGCTAGTTAACCTAGATAGTCCAAGTGCCCGCTAGTTAACCTACATAATCCAAGGGCCCGCTAGTTAACCTAGATATTCCAAGTACCCGCTAGTTAAACTAGATCGTCCAAGTGTACGCTAGTTAACCTACATAGTCCAAGTTCCCGTTAGGTAACCTAGATAGTACAAGGGCCCGCAAGGTAACCTACATAGTCCAAGTGCCCGCTAGGTAACCTAGATATTCCAAGTTCCTGTTAGCTAACCTGGTTAGTCCAAGTGCCCGCTAGATAACCTACATAGTCCAAGCCCACTAGGTAACCTATATAGTCCAAGTGCCCGCTAAGAAACCAAGATAGTCCAAGTGCCCTTTGGTAACCTAGATAGTCCAAGTGCCTGCTAGGTAACCTACATAGTCCAAGTGCCCGCTAGGGAACCTACATAGTCAAAGTGCCCGCTAGGGAACCTGCATTGTGCATGTGCCCGCTAGTTAACCTAGATAGTCCTAGTGCCTGCTAGTTAACCTAGATAGTCCAAGTGCCCGCTAGTTAACCTTGATCATCCAAGTGCCCGCTAGTTAACCTACATAGTCCAAGTGCCTAATAGGGAACCTACATAGTCCAAGTGCCCGCAGAGGAACCTACATAGTCCAAGTGCCCGTTAGGGAACCTAGATAGTCCAAGTGCCCGTAGGGAACCTATATAGTCCAAGTGCCCGCTAGGGAACCTACATAGTCAAAGTGCCCGCTAGGGAACCTGCACTGTGCAAGTGCCCGCTAGTTAACCTAGATAGTCCTAGTGCCCGCTAGTTAACCTAGATAGTCGAAGTGCCCGATAGTTAACCTACATAGTCCAAGGTCAGCTAGTTAACCTAGATAGTCCAAGTGCCCACTAGTTAACCTACATAGTCCAAGGTCAGCTAGTTAACCTAGATAGTCCAAGTGCCCGCTATTTATCCTACATAGTCCAAGGGCCCGCTAGTTAACCTAGATATTCCAAGTACCCGCTAGTTAAACTAGATCGTCCAAGTGTACGCTAGTTAACCTACATAGTCCAAGTTCCCGTTAGGTTACCTAGATAGTACAAGGGCCCGCAAGGTAACCTACATAGTCCAAGCGCTCGCTAGGTAACCTAGGTATTCCAAGTTCCTGTTAGCTAACCTAGATAGTCCAAGTGCCCGCTAGGTAACCTACATAGTCCAAGCCCACTAGGTAACCTATATAGTCAAAGTGCCCGCTAAGAAACCAAGATAGTCCAAGTGCCCTTTGGTAACCTAGATAGTCCAAGTGCCTGCTAGGTAACCTACATAGTCCAAGTTCCCGCTAGGTAACCTAGATAGTTCAAGTGCCCGTTACCTAACCTAGATAATCCAATTGCCCACTATGCAACATACATAGTCCAAGTGCCCCATTCGTTAACCTAGAAGTCCAAGTGCCCGCTAGGTAACCTACATAGTCCAAATGCCCATTCGGTAACCTAAATATTCCAAGTGCCCGCTAATTAACCTACATAGTCCAAGTGCCCGCAAGGTAACCTACATAGTCCAAGTGCCCGCTAGTTAACCTAGATAGTCCTAGTGCCCGCTAGTTAACCTAGATAGTCCAAGTGCCCGCTAGTTAACCTTGATCACCCAAGTGCCCGCTAGTTAACCTACATAGTCCAAGTGCCTAATAGGGAACCTACATAGTCCAAGTGCCCGCAGAGAAACCTACATAGTCCAAGTGCCCGTTAGGGAACCTAGATAGTCCAAGTGCCCGTAGGGAGCCTATATAGTCCAAGTGCCCGCTAGGGAACCTACATAGTCAAAGTGCCCGCTAGGGAACCTGCACTGTGCAAGTGCCCGCTAGTTAACCTAGATAGTCCAAGGTCAGCTAGTTAACCTAGATAGTCCAAGTGCCCGCTAGTTAACCTACATAGTCCAAAAACCTGCTAGTTAACCTAGATAGTCCAAGTGCCCGCTAGTTAACCTACATAATCCAAGGGCCCGCTAGTTAACCTAGATATTCCAAGTACCCGCTAGTTAAACTAGATCGTCCAAGTGTACGCTAGTTAACCTACATAGTCCAAGTTCCCGTTAGGTAACCTAGATAGTACAAGGGCCCGCAAGGTAACCTACATAGTCCAAGTGCCCGCTAGGTAACCTAGATATTCCAAGTTCCTGTTAGCTAACCTGGTTAGTCCAAGTGCCCGCTAGATAACCTACATAGTCCAAGCCCACTAGGTAACCTATATAGTCCAAGTGCCCGCTAAGAAACCAAGATAGTCCAAGTGCCCTTTGGTAACCTAGATAGTCCAAGTGCCTGCTAGGTAACCTACATAGTCCAAGTGCCCGCTAGGGAACCTACATAGTCAAAGTGCCCGCTAGGGAACCTGCATTGTGCATGTGCCCGCTAGTTAACCTAGATAGTCCTAGTGCCTGCTAGTTAACCTAGATAGTCCAAGTGCCCGCTAGTTAACCTTGATCATCCAAGTGCCCGCTAGTTAACCTACATAGTCCAAGTGCCTAATAGGGAACCTACATAGTCCAAGTGCCCGCAGAGGAACCTACATAGTCCAAGTGCCCGTTAGGGAACCTAGATAGTCCAAGTGCCCGTAGGGAACCTATATAGTCCAAGTGCCCGCTAGGGAACCTACATAGTCAAAGTGCCCGCTAGGGAACCTGCACTGTGCAAGTGCCCGCTAGTTAACCTAGATAGTCCTAGTGCCCGCTAGTTAACCTAGATAGTCGAAGTGCCCGATAGTTAACCTACATAGTCCAAGGTCAGCTAGTTAACCTAGATAGTCCAAGTGCCCACTAGTTAACCTACATAGTCCAAGGTCAGCTAGTTAACCTAGATAGTCCAAGTGCCCGCTATTTATCCTACATAGTCCAAGGGCCCGCTAGTTAACCTAGATATTCCAAGTACCCGCTAGTTAAACTAGATCGTCCAAGTGTACGCTAGTTAACCTACATAGTCCAAGTTCCCGTTAGGTAACCTAGATAGTACAAGGGCCCGCAAGGTAACCTACATAGTCCAAGTGCCCGCTAGGTAACCTAGATATTCCAAGTTCCTGTTAGCTAACCTGGTTAGTCCAAGTGCCCGCTAGATAACCTACATAGTCCAAGCCCACTAGGTAACCTATATAGTCCAAGTGCCCGCTAAGAAACCAAGATAGTCCAAGTGCCCTTTGGTAACCTAGATAGTCCAAGTGCCTGCTAGGTAACCTACATAGTCCAAGTGCCCGCTAGGGAACCTACATAGTCAAAGTGCCCGCTAGGGAACCTGCATTGTGCATGTGCCCGCTAGTTAACCTAGATAGTCCTAGTGCCTGCTAGTTAACCTAGATAGTCCAAGTGCCCGCTAGTTAACCTTGATCATCCAAGTGCCCGCTAGTTAACCTACATAGTCCAAGTGCCTAATAGGGAACCTACATAGTCCAAGTGCCCGCAGAGGAACCTACATAGTCCAAGTGCCCGTTAGGGAACCTAGATAGTCCAAGTGCCCGTAGGGAACCTATATAGTCCAAGTGCCCGCTAGGGAACCTACATAGTCAAAGTGCCCGCTAGGGAACCTGCACTGTGCAAGTGCCCGCTAGTTAACCTAGATAGTCCCAGTGCCCGCTAGTTAACCTAGATAGTCGAAGTGCCCGATAGTTAACCTACATAGTCCAAGGTCAGCTAGTTAACCTAGATAGTCCAAGTGCCCACTAGTTAACCTACATAGTCCAAGGTCAGCTAGTTAACCTAGATAGTCCAAGTGCCCGCTATTTATCCTACATAGTCCAAGGGCCCGCTAGTTAACCTAGATATTCCAAGTACCCGCTAGTTAAACTAGATCGTCCAAGTGTACGCTAGTTAACCTACATAGTCCAAGTTCCCGTTAGGTTACCTAGATAGTACAAGGGCCCGCAAGGTAACCTACATAGTCCAAGCGCTCGCTAGGTAACCTAGGTATTCCAAGTTCCTGTTAGCTAACCTAGATAGTCCAAGTGCCCGCTAGGTAACCTACATAGTCCAAGCCCACTAGGTAACCTATATAGTCAAAGTGCCCGCTAAGAAACCAAGATAGTCCAAGTGCCCTTTGGTAACCTAGATAGTCCAAGTGCCTGCTAGGTAACCTACATAGTCCAAGTTCCCGCTAGGTAACCTAGATAGTTCAAGTGCCCGTTACCTAACCTAGATAATCCAATTGCCCACTATGCAACATACATAGTCCAAGTGCCCCATTCGTTAACCTAGAAGTCCAAGTGCCCGCTAGGTAACCTACATAGTCCAAATGCCCATTCGGTAACCTAAATATTCCAAGTGCCCGCTAATTAACCTACATAGTCCAAGTGCCCGCAAGGTAACCTACATAGTCCAAGTGCCCGCTAGTTAACCTAGATAGTCCTAGTGCCCGCTAGTTAACCTAGATAGTCCAAGTGCCCGCTAGTTAACCTTGATCACCCAAGTGCCCGCTAGTTAACCTACATAGTCCAAGTGCCTAATAGGGAACCTACATAGTCCAAGTGCCCGCAGAGAAACCTACATAGTCCAAGTGCCCGTTAGGGAACCTAGATAGTCCAAGTGCCCGTAGGGAGCCTATATAGTCCAAGTGCCCGCTAGGGAACCTACATAGTCAAAGTGCCCGCTAGGGAACCTGCACTGTGCAAGTGCCCGCTAGTTAACCTAGATAGTCCAAGGTCAGCTAGTTAACCTAGATAGTCCAAGTGCCCGCTAGTTAACCTACATAGTCCAAAAACCTGCTAGTTAACCTAGATAGTCCAAGTGCCCGCTAGTTAACCTACATAATCCAAGGGCCCGCTAGTTAACCTAGATATTCCAAGTACCCGCTAGTTAAACTAGATCGTCCAAGTGTACGCTAGTTAACCTACATAGTCCAAGTTCCCGTTAGGTAACCTAGATAGTACAAGGGCCCGCAAGGTAACCTACATAGTCCAAGTGCCCGCTAGGTAACCTAGATATTCCAAGTTCCTGTTAGCTAACCTGGTTAGTCCAAGTGCCCGCTAGATAACCTACATAGTCCAAGCCCACTAGGTAACCTATATAGTCCAAGTGCCCGCTAAGAAACCAAGATAGTCCAAGTGCCCTTTGGTAACCTAGATAGTCCAAGTGCCTGCTAGGTAACCTACATAGTCCAAGTGCCCGCTAGGGAACCTACATAGTCAAAGTGCCCGCTAGGGAACCTGCATTGTGCATGTGCCCGCTAGTTAACCTAGATAGTCCTAGTGCCTGCTAGTTAACCTAGATAGTCCAAGTGCCCGCTAGTTAACCTTGATCATCCAAGTGCCCGCTAGTTAACCTACATAGTCCAAGTGCCTAATAGGGAACCTACATAGTCCAAGTGCCCGCAGAGGAACCTACATAGTCCAAGTGCCCGTTAGGGAACCTAGATAGTCCAAGTGCCCGTAGGGAACCTATATAGTCCAAGTGCCCGCTAGGGAACCTACATAGTCAAAGTGCCCGCTAGGGAACCTGCACTGTGCAAGTGCCCGCTAGTTAACCTAGATAGTCCTAGTGCCCGCTAGTTAACCTAGATAGTCGAAGTGCCCGATAGTTAACCTACATAGTCCAAGGTCAGCTAGTTAACCTAGATAGTCCAAGTGCCCACTAGTTAACCTACATAGTCCAAGGTCAGCTAGTTAACCTAGATAGTCCAAGTGCCCGCTATTTATCCTACATAGTCCAAGGGCCCGCTAGTTAACCTAGATATTCCAAGTACCCGCTAGTTAAACTAGATCGTCCAAGTGTACGCTAGTTAACCTACATAGTCCAAGTTCCCGTTAGGTAACCTAGATAGTACAAGGGCCCGCAAGGTAACCTACATAGTCCAAGTGCCCGCTAGGTAACCTAGATATTCCAAGTTCCTGTTAGCTAACCTGGTTAGTCCAAGTGCCCGCTAGATAACCTACATAGTCCAAGCCCACTAGGTAACCTATATAGTCCAAGTGCCCGCTAAGAAACCAAGATAGTCCAAGTGCCCTTTGGTAACCTAGATAGTCCAAGTGCCTGCTAGGTAACCTACATAGTCCAAGTGCCCGCTAGGGAACCTACATAGTCAAAGTGCCCGCTAGGGAACCTGCATTGTGCATGTGCCCGCTAGTTAACCTAGATAGTCCTAGTGCCTGCTAGTTAACCTAGATAGTCCAAGTGCCCGCTAGTTAACCTTGATCATCCAAGTGCCCGCTAGTTAACCTACATAGTCCAAGTGCCTAATAGGGAACCTACATAGTCCAAGTGCCCGCAGAGGAACCTACATAGTCCAAGTGCCCGTTAGGGAACCTAGATAGTCCAAGTGCCCGTAGGGAACCTATATAGTCCAAGTGCCCGCTAGGGAACCTACATAGTCAAAGTGCCCGCTAGGGAACCTGCACTGTGCAAGTGCCCGCTAGTTAACCTAGATAGTCCTAGTGCCCGCTAGTTAACCTAGATAGTCGAAGTGCCCGATAGTTAACCTACATAGTCCAAGGTCAGCTAGTTAACCTAGATAGTCCAAGTGCCCACTAGTTAACCTACATAGTCCAAGGTCAGCTAGTTAACCTAGATAGTCCAAGTGCCCGCTATTTATCCTACATAGTCCAAGGGCCCGCTAGTTAACCTAGATATTCCAAGTACCCGCTAGTTAAACTAGATCGTCCAAGTGTACGCTAGTTAACCTACATAGTCCAAGTTCCCGTTAGGTTACCTAGATAGTACAAGTGCCCGCAAGGTAACCTACATAGTCCAAGCGCTCGCTAGGTAACCTAGGTATTCCAAGTTCCTGTTAGCTAACCTAGATAGTCCAAGTGCCCGCTAGGTAACCTACATAGTCCAAGCCCACTAGGTAACCTATATAGTCAAAGTGCCCGCTAAGAAACCAAGATAGTCCAAGTGCCCTTTGGTAACCTAGATAGTCCAAGTGCCTGCTAGGTAACCTACATAGTCCAAGTTCCCGCTAGGTAACCTAGATAGTTCAAGTGCCCGTTACCTAACCTAGATAATCCAATTGCCCACTATGCAACATACATAGTCCAAGTGCCCGCTAGTTAACCTTGATCATCCAAGTGCCCGCTAGGTAACCTACATAGTCCAAATGCCCATTCGGTAACCTAAATATTCCAAGTGCCCGCTAATTAACCTACATAGTCCAAGTGCCCGCAAGGTAACCTACATAGTCCAAGTGCCCGCTAGTTAACCTAGATAGTCCAAGTGCCCGTTCGTTAACCTAGATAGTCCAAGTGCCTGCTAGGTAACCTAGATAGTGCAAGTGCGTGCTAGGTAACTTACATAGTCCAAGTGCCCGCAAGGTAACCTATATAGTCCAAGTTACAGCTAAGTAACCTAGATAGTCCAAGGGCCCGCTAGTTAACCTACATAGTCCAAGTGCCCGCAAGGTAACCTATATAGTCCAAGTTACAGCTAAGTAACCTAGATAGTCCAAGGGCCCGCTAGTTAACCTACATAGTCCAAGTGCCCGCTAGGTAAACTAGATAGTCCAAGTGCCCGCTAAGAAACCTACATAGTCCAAGTGCACACTGGTTAAACCAGATAGTCCAAGTGTCCGCTAGTTAACCTAGATAGTCCAAGTGCCGCTAGGTAACCTACATAGTGCAAGTGTCCCCTAGTTAACCTACATAGTCCAAGTGCCCGCTAGTTTACATAGATAGTCCAAGAGCCCGCTAGGGAACGTACATAGTCCAAGTGCCCGCTAGGTAACCTAGATAGTGCAAGTGCCCGGTAGTTAACCTACATAGTCCAAGTGCCCTCTAGGTAACCTAGATAGTCTAAGGGCCCGCTAGTTAACCTACATAGTCCACGTGCCCAGTAGTTAACTTACATAGTTCAAGTGTCCGTAAGGAACATATATAGTCCAAGTGCCCGCTGGGGAACATACAGAGTCTAAGTGCCCGCTAGGGAACCTACGTAGCCCAAGTGCCCGCTAGGGAATCTACATAGTCCAAGGGCCCTCTAGTTAACGTAGATAGTCCAAGTGCCGCTAGTTAATCTACATAGTTTAAGGGCCCGCTAGTTAAGCTACATAGTCCAACTACCCGCTAGTTAACCTAGATCGTCCACGTGTCCGCTAGTTAACCTACATAGTACAAGTGCCCGCTAGGGAACCTACATAGTCCAAGTGCCTGCTAGGGAACCTACATAGTCCAAGTGCCCGCTCTGGAACATACATAGTCCAAGTGCCCGCTAGGGAATCTACATAGTCCAAGGGCCTGCTACTTAACGTAGATAGTCCAAGTGCCGCTAGTTAATCAACATAGTCCAAGGGCCTGCTAGTTAATCTACAAGGTCCAAGTGCCCGCTAGGTAACTAATATACTCCAAATGCCCGCTAGGGACCATAATAGTCCAAATGCCCGCTAGTTAACCTAGATAGTCCAAGTGCTCGCTAGTTAACCTAGATAGTCCAAGTGCCCGCTACGGGACGTACATATTCCAATTGCCCGCTAGGAAACCTAGATTGTCCAAGTGTCCGCTAGTTAACCTACATAGTCCAAGTACCCCCTAGGTAACCTAGATAGTCCAAGGTCCTGCTAGTTAACCTACATAGTCCAAGTGCCCGATAGGGAACCTACATATTCCAAGTGCCCGTTAGGGAACCTAGATAGTCAAAGTGCCCGCAGGGAACCTATATAGTCCAAGTGCCCGCTAGGGAACCTACATAGTCAAAGTGCCCGCTAGGGAACCTGCATTGTGCAAGTGCCCGCTAGTTAACCTAGAGAGTCCTAGTGCCCGCTAGTTAACCTTGATCATCCAAGTGCCCGCTAGTTAACCTACATAGTCCAAGTGCCTAATAGGGAACCTACATAGTCCAAGTGCCCGCAGAGGAACCTACATAGTCCAAGT
This sequence comes from Tenrec ecaudatus, assembly GCF_050624435.1. NCBI lineage: Eukaryota > Metazoa > Chordata > Mammalia > Afrosoricida > Tenrecidae > Tenrec > Tenrec ecaudatus. The sequence goes on along the minus strand of NW_027457585.1, from coordinate 1,426,867 downwards.
GCCCGTTAGGGAACCTCGATAGTCCAAGTGCCCGTAGGGAACCTATATAGTCCAAGTGCCCGCTAGGGAACCTACATAGTCAAAGTGCCCGCTAGGGAACCTGCACTGTGCAAGTGCCCGCTAGTTAACCTAGATAGTCCCAGTGCCCGCTAGTTAACCTAGATAGTCGAAGTGCCCGATAGTTAACCTACATAGTCCAAGGTCAGCTAGTTAACCTAGATAGTCCAAGTGCCCGCTAGTTAACCTACATAGTCCAAAAACCTGCTAGTTAACCTAGATAGTCCAAGTGCCCGCTAGTTAACCTACATAGTCCAAGGGCCCGCTAGTTAACCTAGATATTCCAAGTACCCGCTAGTTAAACTAGATCGTCCAAGTGTACGCTAGTTAACCTACATAGTCCAAGTTCCCGTTATGTAACCTAGATAGTACAAGTGCCCGCAAGGTAACCTACATAGTCCAAGTGCCCGCTAGGTAACCTAGGTATTCCAAGTTCCTGTTAGCTAACCTAGATAGTCCAAGTGCCCGCTAGGTAACCTACATAGTCCAAGCCCGCTAGGTAACCTATATAGTCCAAGTGCCCGCTAAGAAACCAAGATAGTCCAAGTGCCCTTTGGTAACCTAGATAGTCCAAGTGCCTGCTAGGTAACCTACATAGTCCAAGTTCCCGCTAGGTAACCTAGATAGTTCAAGTACCCGTTACCTAACCTAGATAATCCAATTGCCCACTATGCAACATACATAGTCCAAGTGCTCATTCGTTAACCTAGAAGTCCAAGTGCCCGCTAGGTAACCTACATAGTCCAAATGCCGATTCGGTAACCTAGATATTCCAAGTGCCCGCTAATTAACCTACATAGTCCAAGTGCCCGCAAGGTAACCTACATAGTCCAAGTGCCCGCTAGTTAACCTAGATAGTCCAAGTGCCCGTTCGTTAACCTAGATAGTCCAAGTGCCTGCTAGGTAACCTAGATAGTCCAAGTGCGTGCTAGGTAACTTACATAGTCCAAGTGCCCGCAAGGTAACCTATATAGTCCAAGTTACAGCTAAGTAACCTAGATAGTCCAAGTGCCCGCTAGTTAACCTACATAGTCCAAGTGCCCGCAAGGTAACCTATATAGTCCAAGTTACAGCTAAGTAACCTAGATAGTTCAAGGGCCCGCTAGTTAACCTACATAGTCCAAGTGCCCGCTAGGTAAACTAGATAGTCCAAGTGCCCCCTAAGAAACCTACATAGTCCAAGTGCACACTGGTTAAACCAGATAGTCCAAGTGTCCGCTAGTTAACCTAGATAGTCCAAGTGCCGCTAGGTAACCTACATAGTGCAAGTGTCCCCTAGTTAACCTACATAGTCCAAGTGCCCGCTAGTTAACATAGATAGTCCAAGAGCCCGCTAGGGAAAGTACATAGTCCAAGTGCCCGCTAGGTAACCTAGATAGTGCAAGTGCCCGGTAGTTAACCTACATAGTCCAAGTGCCCGCTAGGTAACCTAGATAGTCTAAGGGCCCGCTAGTTAACCTACATAGTCCACGTGCCCGGTAGTTAACTTACATAGCTCAAGTGTCCGTAAGGAACATATATAGTCCAAGTGCCCGCTGGGGAACATACAGAGTCTAAGTGCCCGCTAGGGAACCTACGTAGCCCAAGTGCCCGCTAGGGAATCTACATAGTCCAAGGGCCCTCTAGTTAACGTAGATAGTCCAAGTGCCGCTAGTTAATCTACATAGTTTAAGGGCCCGCTAGTTAAGCTACATAGTCCAACAGCCCGCTAGTTAACCTAGATCGTCCACGTGTCCGCTAGTTAACCTACATAGTACAAGTGCCCGCTAGGGAACCTACATAGTCCAAGTGCCTGCTTGGTAACCTAAATAGTCCAAGTGCCCGCTAGGTAACCTAGATAGTCCAATTGCCCGTTAGCTAACCTAGATAATCGAAGGGTCCGCTAGTTAACCTACATAGTCCAAGTGCCCGTTCGTTAACGTAGATAGGCCAAGTGCCAGCTAGGTAAACTAGACAGTCCAAGTGCCCGCTAGGTAACCTAGATAGTCCAAATGCCCGCTAGGGTATGTACATAGTTCAATTGCCCGCTAGGAAACCTAGATTGTCCAAGTGTCCGCTAGTTAACCTACATAGTCCAAGTGCCCCCTAGGTAACCTAGATAGTCCAAGGTCCTGCTAGTTAACCTACATAGTCCAATGCCCGATAGGGAAACTACAAAGTCCAAGTGGCCCCTGAGGAACCTACATAGTCCAAGTGCCCGATAGGGAACCTACATATTCCAAGTGCCCGTTAGGGAACCTAGATAGTCCAAGTGCCCGTAGGGAACCTATATAGTCCAAGTGCCCGCTAGGGAACCTACATAGTCAAAGTGCCCGCTAGGGAACCTCCACTGTACAAGTGCCCACTAATTAACCTAGATAGTCCAAGTGCCCGCTAGTTAACCTAGATAGTCCAAGTACCCGCTAGTTAACCTTGATCATCCAAGTGCCCGCTAGATAAACTACATAGTCCAAGTGCCTGATAGGGAACCTACATCGTCCAAGTGCCCGCAGAGGAACCTACTTAGTCCAAGTGCCCGTTAGGGAACCTAGATAGTCCAAGTGCCCGTAGGGAACCTATATAGTCCAAGTGCCCTCTAGGGACCCTACATAGTCAAAGTGCCCGCTAGGGAACCTGCATTCTGCAAGTGCCCGCTAAGAAACCAATATAGTCCCAGTGCCCGCTAGTTAACCTAGATAGTCCAAGTGCTTGCTAGGTAACCTACATAGTCCAAGTGCCCGCTAGTTAACCTAGATAGTCTAAGTGCCCGTTCGTTAACCTAGATAGTCCAAGTGCCCGCTAGGTAACCTAGCCTGTCCAAGTGCCTGCTAGGGAACTTACATAGTCCAAGTGCCCGCTCTGGAACATACATAGTCCAAGTGCCCGCTAGGGAATCTACATAGTCCAAGGGCCTGCTACTTAACGTAGATAGTCCAAGTGCCGCTAGTTAATCAACATAGTCTAAGGGCCTGCTAGTTAATCTACAAGGTCCAAGTGCCCGCTAGGTAACTAATATACTCCAAATGCCCGCTAGGGACCCTAATAGTGCAAATGCCCGCTAGTTAACCTAGATAGTCCAAGTGCCCGCTAGTTAACCTAGAGAGACCAAATGCCCGCTAGGGAACCTATCTAGTCCAAGTGCCCGATAGGGAACCTACATAGTCCAAGTGCCCGCTAGTTAACATAGATAGTCCAAGTACCCGCTAGGAAACATACATAGTCCAAGTGCCCGCTAGGTAACGTACATAGTCCAAGTGCCCTCTAGGTAACCTAGACTGTCCAATTGCCCCCTAGTTAACCTATACAGTCCAAGTACCCGATAGGGAATCTACATAGTCCAAGTGCTCGCTAGGGAACCTACATAGTCCAAGTGTTCGCTAGTTAACATAGAGAGTCCAAGTGCCCGCTATGTAACTTAGATTGTCCAATTGCCCGTTAGCTAACCTAGATAGTCGAAGTGTCCGCTAGTTAACCTACATATTCCAAGTGCCCGTTCGTTAACGTAGATAGGCCAAGTGCCTGCTAGGTAACCTAGACAGTCGAAGTGCCCGCTAGGTTACCTACATAGTCCAAGTGCACGTTCGTTAACCTAGATAGTCAAAGTGCCTGCTAGGTAACCTAAATAGTCCAAGTGCCCGCTAGGTAACCTAGATAGTCCAATTGCCCGTTAGCTAACCTAGATAATCGAAGGGTCCGCTAGTTAACCTACATAGTCCAAGTGCCCGTTCGTTAACGTAGATAGGCCAAGTGCCAGCTAGGTAAACTAGACAGTCCAAGTGCCCGCTAGGTAACCTAGATAGTCCAAATGCCCGCTAGGGTATGTACATAGTTCAATTGCCCGCTAGGAAACCTAGATTGTCCAAGTGTCCGCTAGTTAACCTACATAGTCCAAGTGCCCCCTAGGTAACCTAGATAGTCCAAGGTCCTGCTAGTTAACCTACATAGTCCAATGCCCGATAGGGAAACTACAAAGTCCAAGTGGCCCCTGAGGAACCTACATAGTCCAAGTGCCCGATAGGGAACCTACATATTCCAAGTGCCCGTTAGGGAACCTAGATAGTCCAAGTGCCCGTAGGGAACCTATATAGTCCAAGTGCCCGCTAGGGAACCTACATAGTCAAAGTGCCCGCTAGGGAACCTCCACTGTATAAGTGCCCACTAATTAACCTAGATAGTCCAAGTGCCCGCTAGTTAACCTAGATAGTCCAAGTACCCGCTAGTTAACCTTGATCATCCAAGTGCCCGCTAGATAAACTACATAGTCCAAGTGCCTGATAGGGAACCTACATCGTCCAAGTGCCCGCAGAGGAACCTACTTAGTCCAAGTGCCCGTTAGGGAACCTAGATAGTCCAAGTGCCCGTAGGGAACCTATATAGTCCAAGTGCCCTCTAGGGACCCTACATAGTCAAAGTGCCCGCTAGGGAACCTGCATTCTGCAAGTGCCCGCTAAGAAACCAAGATAGTCCCAGTGCCCGCTAGTTAACCTAGATAGTCCAAGTGCTTGCTAGGTAACCTACATAGTCCAAGTGCCCGCTAGTTAACCTAGATAGTCCAAGTGCCCGTTCGTTAACCTCGATAGGCCAAGTGCCCGCGAATTAACCTACATAGTCCAACTGCCCACTAGGGAACGTACATAGTCCAAGTGCCCGCTGGGTAACCTCGATAGTGCAAGTGCTTGTTAGGTAACCTACATAGTCCAAGTTCCCGCTAGGTAACCTAGATAGTCAAAGTGCCCGTTACCTAACCTAGACAATCCAATTGCCCGCTATGCAACATACATAGTCCAAGTGCCCATTCGTTAACCTAGAAGTCCAAGTGCCCGCTAGGTAACCTACATAGTCCAAATGCCCGTTCGGTAACCTAGATAGTCCAAGTGCCCGCTAATTAACCTACATAGTCCAACTGCCCACTAGGTAACCTAGATAGTGCAAGTGCCCGCTAGGTTACCTACATAGTCCAAGTGCCCGCTGGTTAACCTAGATAGTCCAAGTGCACGTTCATTAACCTAGATAGACCAAGTGCCCGCTAGGTAACCTAGACAGTCCAAGTGCCTGCTAGGTAACTTCCATAGTCCAAATGCCCATTCGTTAACCTACATAGTCCAAGGGCCCACTATTTAACCTAGATCGTCCAAGTGTCTTTGGTTAACCTACATAGTCCAAGTGCCCGCAATGTAACCTATATAGTCCAAGTTCCAGCTATGTAACCTAGATAGTCCAAGGGCCCGCTAGTTAACCTACATAGTCCAAGTGCCCGCTAGGTAAACTAGATAGTCCAAGTGCCCGCTAAGGAACCTACTTGTCCAAGTGCACGCTGGTTAACCCAGATTGTCCAAGTGCCCGCTAGTTAACCTAGATAGTCCAAGTGCCGCTAGGTAACCTACATAGTGCAAGTGTCCCCTAGTTAACCTACATAGTCCAAGTGCCCTCTAGTTAACATAGCTAGTCCAAGTGCCCACTAGGGAACGTACATAGTCCAAGTGCCCGCTAGGTAACCTAGATAGTGCAAGTGTCCCCTAGTTAACCTACATAGTCCAAGTGCCCGCTAGGTAACCTAGATAGTCTAAGGGCCCGCTAGTTAACCTACATAGTCCAAGTGCACGTTAGTTAACTTACATAGTTCAAGTGTCCGTAAGGAACATATATACTCCAAGTGCCCGCTAGGGAACATACAGAGTCTAAGTGCCCGTTAGGGAACCTACGTAGTCCAAGTGCCCGCTAGGGAATCTACATAGGCCAAGGGCTCTCTAGTTAACGTAGATAGTCCAAGTGCCACTAGTTAATCTACATAGTTCAAGGGCCCGCTAGTTAACCTACATAGTCCAACTACCCGCTAGTTAACCTAGATCGTCCAAGTGTCCGCTAGTTAACCTAAATAGTACAAGTGCCCGCTAGGGAACCTACATAGTCCAAGTGCCTGCTAGGGAACCTACATAGTCCAAGTGCCCACTCTGGAACATACATAGTCCAAGTGCCCGCTAGGGAATCTACATAGTCCAAGGGCCCGCTACTTAACATAGATAGTCCAAGTGCCGCTAGTTAATCAACATAGTCCAAGGGCCCGCTAGTTAACCTACATAGTCCAAGGGCCCGCTAGTTAACCTACATCGTCCAAGGGCCCGCTAGTTAACCTAGATAGTCCAAGTGCCCCCTAGTTAACCTACATACTCCAAGTGCCCGCTAGGTAACCTAGACAGTTCAAGTGACCACTAGGTTACCTACATAGTCCAAGTGCCCGTTCGTTAACCTACATAGTCCAAGTGCCCGCTAGGTAACCAATATACTCCAAATGCCCGCTAGGGACCCTAATAGTCCAAATACCCGCTAGTTAACCTAGATAATCCAAGTGCTTGCTAGTTAACATAGATAGTCCAAGTGCCCGCTAGTTAACCTAGATCGTCCAAGTGTATGCTAGTTAACCTACATAGTCCAAGTTCCCGTTAGGTAATCTAGATAGTACAAGTGCCCGCAAGGTAACCTACATAGTCCAAGTGCCCACTAGGTAACCTAGATATTCCAAGTTCCTGTTAGCTAACCTAGATAATCCAAGTGCCCGCTAGGTAACCTACATAGTCCAAGTGCCCTTTCGTTAACCTAGATAGTCCAAGTGCCCGCTAGGTAACCTACATAGTCCAAGGGCCCGCTAGGTAACCTATATAGTCCAAGTGCCCGCTAAGAAACCAAGATAGTCCAAGTGCCCATTAGGCAACCTAGATAGTCCAAGTGCCCGCTATGTAACCTACATAGTCCAAATGATCGTTCGGTAACCTAGATAGTCCAAGTGCCCGCGAATTAACCTACATAGTCCAAGTGCCCACTAGGTAACCTAGATAGTGCAAGTGCCCGCTAGGGAACCTACATAGTCCAAGTGCCCGCTAGTTAACCTAGATAGTCCAAGTGCCCGATAGTTAACCTACATAGTCCAAGTTCAGCTAGTTAACCTAGATAGTCCAAGTGCCCGCTAGTTAACCTACATAGTCCAAGTGCCTGATAGGGAACCTACATAGTCCAAGTGCCCGCAGAGGAAACTACATAGTCCAAGAGCCCGTTAGGGAACCTAGATAGTCCAAGTGCCCGTAGAGAACCTATATAGTCCAAGTGCCCGCTAGGGAACCTACATAGTCAAAGTGCCCGCTAGGGAACCTGCACTGTGCAAGTGCCCGCTAGTTAACCTAGATAGTCCAAGTGCCCGCTAGTTAACCTAGATAGTCGAAATGAACGATAGTTAACCTACATAGTCCAAAGTCAGCTCGTTAACCTAGATAGTCAAAGTGCTCGCTAGTTAACCTACATAGTCCAAGAACCTGCTAGTCAACCTAGATAGTCCAAGTGCCCGCTAGTTAACCTACATAGTCCAAGGGCCCGCTAGTTAACCTAGATATTCCAAGTGCCGGCTAGTTAACGTAGATCGTCCAAGTGTACGCTAGTTAACATACATAGTCCATGTTCCCGTTAGGTAACCTAGATAGTACAAGTGCCGGCAAGATAACCTACATAGTCCAAGTGCCCGCTAGGTAACCTAGATATTCCAAGTTCCTGTTAGCTAACCTAGATAATCCAAGTGCCCGCTAAGAAACCAAGATAGTCCAAGTGCCCGTTAGGTAACCTACATAGTCCAAGTGCCCGCTAGGTAACCTACATAGTCCAAGTTCCTGCTAGGTAACCTAGATAGTCCAAGTGCCCGTTACCTAACCTAGATAATCCAATTGCCCGCTATGCAACATACATAGTCCAAGTGCCCATTCGTTAACCTAGAAGTCCAAGTGCACGCTAGGTAACCTACATAGTCCAAATGCCCGTTCGGTAACCTAGATAGTCCAAGTGCCCGCGAATTAACCTACATAGTCCAAGTGCCCACTAGGTAACCTAGATAGTGCAAGTGCCCGCTAGGTAACCTACATAGTCCAAGTACCCGCTAGTTAACCTAGATAGTCCAAGTGCCCTTTCGTTAACCTAGATAGTCCAAGTGCCCGCTAGGTAACCTACATAGTCCAAGTGCCCGCAAGGTAACCTACATAGCCCAAGTTCCAGCTATGTAACCTAGATAGTCCAAGGGCCCGCTAGTTAACCTACATAGTCCAAGTGCCCTGCTAGGTAAACTAGATAGTCCAAGTGCCCGCTAAGGAACCTACATAGTCCAAATGCACGCTAGTTAACACAGATAGTCGAAGTGCCCGCTAGTTAACCTAGAAAGTTGAAGTGCCGCTAGGTAACCTACATAGTGCAAGTGTCCCCTAGTTAACCTACATAGTCCAAGTGCCCGCTAGTTAACATAGATAGTCCAAGTGCCCGCTAGGGAACGTACATAGTCCAAGTGCCCGCTAGTTAACCTAGATAGTGCAAGTGCCCGGTAGTTAACCTACATAATCCAAGTGCCCGCTAGGTAACCTAGATAGTCTAAGGGCCCGCTAGTTATCCTACATAGTCCAAGTGCCCGGTAGTTAGCTTACATAGTTCAAGTGTCCGTAAGGAACATATATAGTCCAAGTGCCCGCTAGGGAACATACAGAGTCTAAGTGCCCCCTAGGGAACCTACGTAGTCCAAGTGCCCGCTAGGGAATCTACATAGTCCCAGGGTCCTCTAGTTAACGTAGATTGTCCAAGTGCCCGCTCTGGAACTAACATAGTCCAAGTGCCCGCTAGGGAATCTACATAGTCCAAGGGCTCGCTACTTAATGTAGATAGTCCAAGTGCCGCTAGTTAATCAACATAGTCCAAGGGCCCGCTAGTTAACCTACATAGTCCAAGTACTCGCTAGTTAACCTAGATCCTCCACGTGCCCGCTAGTTAACCTATATCGTCCAAGGGCCCGCTAGTTAACCTAGATAGTCCAAGTGCCCCCTAGTTAACCTACATACTCCAAGTGCCCGCTTGGTAATCTAGACAGTTCAAGTGACCACTAGGTTACCTACATAGTCCAAGTGCCCGTTCGTTAACCTACATAGTCCAAGTGCCCGCTAGGTAACCATTATACTCAAAATGCCCATTAGGGAAACTAATAGTCCACATGCCCGCTAGTTAACCTAGATAGTCCAAGTGCTCGCTAGTTAACATAGAGTGTCCAAGTGCCCGCTAGTTAACCTAGATAGACCAAGTGCCCGCTAGGGAACCTATCTAGTCCAAGTGCCCGATAGGGAACCTACATAGTCCAAGTGCCCGCTAGTTAACATAGATAGTCCAAGTACCCGCTAGGAAACGTACATAGTCCAAGTGCCCGCTAGGTAACGTACATACTCCAAGTGCCCGCTAAGTAACCTAGATAGTCCAAGTGCCTGCTAGGTAACCTAAATAGTCCAAGTGCCCGCTAGGTAACCTAGATAGTCCAATTGCCCGTTAGCTAACCTAGATAATCGAAGGGTCCGCTAGTTAACCTACATAGTCCAAGTGCCCGTTCGTTAACGTAGATAGGCCAAGTGCCAGCTAGGTAACCTAGACAGTCCAAGTGCCCGCTAGGTAACCTAGATAGTCCAAATGCCCGCTAGGGTATGTTCATAGTTCAATTGCCCGCTAGGAAACCTAGATTGTCCAAGTGTCCGCTAGTTAACCTACATAGTCCAAGTGCCCCCTAGGTAACCTAGATAGTCCAAGGTCCTGCTAGTTAACCTACATAGTCCAATGCCCGATAGGGAAACTACAAAGTCCAAGTGGCCCCTGAGGAACCTACATAGTCCAAGTGCCCGATAGGGAACCTACATATTCCAAGTGCCCGTTAGGGAACCTAGATAGTCCAAGTGCCCGTAGGGAACCTATATAGTCCAAGTGCCCTCTAGGGAACCTACATAGTCAAAGTGCCCGCTAGGGAATCTCCACTGTACAAGTGCCCACTAATTAACCTAGATAGTCCAAGTGCCCGCTAGTTAACCTAGATAGTCCAAGTACCCGCTAGTTAACCTTGATCATCCAAGTGCCCGCTAGATAAACTACATAGTCCAAGTGCCTGATAGGGAACCTACATCGTCCAAGTGCCCGCAGAGGAACCTATTTAGTCCAAGTGCCCGTTAGGGAACCTAGATAGTCCAAGTGCCCGTAGGGAACCTATATAGTCCAAGTGCCCTCTAGGGACCCTACATAGTCAAAGTGCCCGCTAGGGAACCTGCATTCTGCAAGTGCCCGCTAAGAAACCAAGATAGTCCCAGTGCCCGCTAGTTAACCTAGATAGTCCAAGTGCTTGCTAGGTAACCTACATAGTCCAAGTGCCCGCTAGTTAACCTAGATAGTCCAAGTGCCCGTTCGTTAACCTAGATAGTCCAAGTGCCCGCTAGGTAACCTAGCCAGTCCAAGTGCCTGCTAGGTAACTTACATAGTCCAAATGCCCGTTCGTTAACCTACATAGTCCAAGGGCCCACTATTTAACCTAGATCGTCCAAGTGTCTTTGGTTAACCTACATAGTCCAAGTGCCCGCAAGGTAACCTATATAGTCCAAGTTCCAGCTATGTAACCTAGATAGTCCAAGGGCCCGCTAGTTAACCTACATAGTCCAAGTGCCCGCTAGGTAAACTAGATAGTCCAAGTGCCCGCTAAGAAACCTACATAGTCCAAGTGCACACTGGTTAAACCAGATAGTCCAAGTGTCCGCTAGTTAACCTAGATAGTCCAAGTGCCGCTAGGTAACCTACATAGTGCAAGTGTCCCCTAGTTAACCTACATAGTCCAAGTGCCCGCTAGTTAACATAGATAGTCCAAGAGCCCGCTAGGGAACGTACATAGTCCAAGTGCCCGCTGGTTAACCTAGATAGTGCAAGTGCTTGTTAGGTAACCTACATAGTCCAAGTTCCCGCTAGGTAACCTAGATAGTCAAAGTGCCCATTACCTAACCTAGACAATCCAATTGCCCGCTATGCAACATACATAGTCCAAGTGCCCATTCGTTAACCTAGAAGTCCAAGTGCCCGCTAGGTAACCTACATAGTCCAAATGCCCGTTCGGTAACCTAGATAGTCCAAGTGCCCGCGAATTAACCTACATAGTCCAACTGCCCACTAGGTAACCTAGATAGTGCAAGTGCCCGCTAGGTAACCTACATAGTCCAAGTGCCCGCTGGTTAACCTAGATAGTCCAAGTGCACGTTCATTAACCTAGATAGACCAAGTGCCCGCTAGGTAACCTAGACAGTCCATGTGCCTGCTAGGTAACTTACATAGTCCAAATGCCCATTCGTTAACCTACATAGTCCAAGGGCCCACTATTTAACCTACATCGTCCAAGTGTCTTTGGTTAACCTACATAGTCCAAGTGCCCGCAATGTAACCTATATAGTCCAAGTTCCAGCTATGTAACCTAGATAGTCCAAGGACCCGCTAGTTAACCTACATAGTCCAAGTGCCCGCTAGGTAAACTAGATAGTCCAAGTGCCCGCTAAGGAACCTACTTGTCCAAGTGCACGCTAGTTAACCCAGATAGTCCAAGTGCCCGCTAGTTAACCTAGATAGTCCAAGTGCCGCTAGGTAACCTACATAGTGCAAGTGTCCCCTAGTTAACCTACATAGTCCAAGTGCCCGCTAGTTAACATAGCTAGTCCAAGTGCCCACTAGGGAACGTACATAGTCCAAGTGCCCGCTAGGTAACCTAGATAGTGCAAGTGTCCCCTAGTTAACCTACATAGTCCAAGTGCCCGCTAGGTAACCTAGATAGTCTAAGGGCCAGCTAGTTAACCTACATAGTCCAAGTCTACGTTAGTTAACTTACATAGTTCAAGTGTCCGTAAGGAACATATATACTCCAAGTGCCCGCTAGGGAACATACAGAGTCTAAGTGCCCGTTAGGGAACCTACGTAGTCCAAGTGCCCGCTAGGGAATCTACATAGGCCAAGGGCTCTCTAGTTAACGTAGATAGTCCAAGTGCCACTAGTTAATCTACATAGTTCAAGGGCCCGCTAGTTAACCTACATAGTCCAACTACCCGCTAGTTAACCTAGATCGTCCAAGTGTCCGCTAGTTAACCTACATAGTACAAGTGCCCGCTAGGGAACCTACATAGTCCAAGTGCCTGCTAGGGAACCTACATAGTCCAAGTGCCCACTCTGGAACATACATAGTCCAAGTGCCCGCTAGGGAATCTACATAGTCCAAGGGCCCGCTACTTAACATAGATAGTCCAAGTGCCGCTAGTTAATCAACATAGTCCAAGGGCCCGCTAGTTAATCTACATAGTCCAAGGGCCCGCTAGTTAACCTACATCGTCCAAGGGCCCGCTAGTTAACCTAGATAGTCCAAGTGCCCCCTAGTTAACCTACATACTCCAAGTGCCCGCTAGGTAACCTAGACAGTTCAAGTGACCACTAGGTTACCTACATAGTCCAAGTGCCCGTTCGTTAACCTACATAGTCCAAGTGCCCGCTAGGTAACCAATATACTCCAAATGCCCGCTAGGGACCCTAATAGTCCAAATACCCGCTAGTTAACCTAGATAATCCAAGTGCTTGCTAGTTAACATAGATAGTCCAAGTGCCCGCTAGTTAACCTAGATCGTCCAAGTGTATGCTAGTTAACCTACATAGTCCAAGTTCCCGTTAGGTAATCTAGATAGTACAAGTGCCCGCAAGGTAACCTACATAGTCCAAGTGCCCGCTAGGTAACCTACATAGTCCAAGTTCCTGCTAGGTAACCTAGATAGTCCAAGTGCCCGTTACCTAACCTAGATAATCCAATTGCCCGCTATGCAACATACATAGTCCAAGTGCCCATTCGTTAACCTAGAAGTCCAAGTGCCCTCTAGGTAACCTACATAGTCCAAATGCCCGTTCGGTAACCTAGATAGTCCAAGTGCCCGCGAATTAACCTACATAGTCCAAGTGCCCACTAGGTAACCTAGATAGTGCAAGTGCCCTTTCGTTAACCTAGATAGTCCAAGTGCCCGCGAATTAACCTACATAGTCCAAGTGCCCGCTAGTTAACCTAGATAGTCCAAGTGCCCTTTCGTTAACCTAGATAGTCCAAGTGCCCGCTAGGTAACCTAGACAGTCCAAGTGCCTGCTAGGTAACTTACATAGTCCAAATGCCCGTTCGTTAACCTACATAGTCCAAGGGCCCACTATTTAACCTAGATCGTCCAAGTGTCTTTGGTTAACCTACATAGTCCAAGTGCCCGCAAGGTAACCTACATAGCCCAAGTTCCAGCTATGTAACCTAGATAGTCCAAGGGCCCGCTAGTTAACCTACATAGTCCAAGTGCCCGCTAGGTAAACTAGATAGTCCAAGTGCCCGCTAAGGAACCTACATAGTCCAAATGCACGCTAGTTAACACGGATAGTCCAAGTGCCCGCTAGTTAACCTAGAAAGTTGAAGTGCCGCTAGGTAACCTACATAGTGCAAGTGTCCCCTAGTTAACCTACATAGTCCAAGTGCCCGCTAGTTAACATAGATAGTCCAAGTGCCCGCTAGGGAACGTACATAGTCCAAGTGCCCGCTAGTTAACCTAGATAGTGCAAGTGCCCGGTAGTTAACCTACATAATCCAAGTGCCCGCTAGGTAACCTAGATAGTCCAAGTGCCCGCTATGTAACCTACATAGTCCAAATGATCGTTCGGTAACCTAGATAGTCCAAGTGCCCGCGAATTAACCTACATAGTCCAAGTGCCCACTAGGTAACCTAGATAGTGCAAGTGCCCGCTAGGGAACCTACATAGTCCAAGTGCCCGCTAGTTAACCTAGATAGTCCAAGTGCCCGATAGTTAACCTACATAGTCCAAGTTCAGCTAGTTAACCTAGATAGTCCAAGTGCCCGCTAGTTAACCTACATAGTCCAAGTGCCTGATAGGGAACCTACATAGTCCAAGTGCCCGCAGAGGAAACTACATAGTCCAAGAGCCCGTTAGGGAACCTAGATAGTCCAAGTGCCCGTAGAGAACCTATATAGTCCAAGTGCCCGCTAGGGAACCTACATAGTCAAAGTGCCCGCTAGGGAACCTGCACTGTGCAAGTGCCCGCTAGTTAACCTAGATAGTCCAAGTGCCCGCTAGTTAACCTAGAAAGTCGAAATGAACGATAGTTAACCTACATAGTCCAAAGTCAGCTCGTTAACCTAGATAGTCAAAGTGCTCGCTAGTTAACCTACATAGTCCAAGAACCTGCTAGTCAACCTAGATAGTCCAAGTGCCCGCTAGTTAACCTACATAGTCCAAGGGCCCGCTAGTTAACCTAGATATTCCAAGTGCCGGCTAGTTAACGTAGATCGTCCAAGTGTACGCTAGTTAACATACATAGTCCATGTTCCCGTTAGGTAACCTAGATAGTACAAGTGCCGGCAAGATAACCTACATAGTCCAAGTGCCCGCTAGGTAACCTAGATATTCCAAGTTCCTGTTAGCTAACCTAGATAATCCAAGTGCCCGCTAAGAAACCAAGATAGTCCAAGTGCCCGTTAGGTAACCTACATAGTCCAAGTGCCCGCTAGGTAACCTACATAGTCCAAGTTCCTGCTAGGTAACCTAGATAGTCCAAGTGCCCGTTACCTAACCTAGATAATCCAATTGCCCGCTATGCAACATACATAGTCCAAGTGCCCATTCGTTAACCTAGAAGTCCAAGTGCCCGCTAGGTAACCTACATAGTCCAAATGCCCGTTCGGTAACCTAGATAGTCCAAGTGCCCGCGAATTAACCTACATAGTCCAAGTGCCCACTAGGTAACCTAGATAGTGCAAGTGCCCGCTAGGTAACCTACATAGTCCAAGTACCCGCTAGTTAACCTAGATAGTCCAAGTGCCCTTTCGTTAACCTAGATAGTCCAAGTGCCCGCTAGGTAACCTACATAGTCCAAGTGCCCGCAAGGTAACCTACATAGCCCAAGTTCCAGCTATGTAACCTAGATAGTCCAAGGGCCCGCTAGTTAACCTACATAGTCCAAGTGCCCTGCTAGGTAAACTAGATAGTCCAAGTGCCCGCTAAGGAACCTACATAGTCCAAATGCACGCTAGTTAACACAGATAGTCGAAGTGCCCGCTAGTTAACCTAGAAAGTTGAAGTGCCGCTAGGTAACCTACATAGTGCAAGTGTCCCCTAGTTAACCTACATAGTCCAAGTGCCCGCTCGTTAACATAGATAGTCCAAGTGCCCGCTAGGGAACGTACATAGTCCAAGTGCCCGCTAGTTAACCTAGATAGTGCAAGTGCCCGGTAGTTAACCTACATAATCCAAGTGCCCGCTAGGTAACCTAGATAGTCTAAGGGCCCGCTAGTTATCCTACATAGTCCAAGTGCCCGGTAGTTAGCTTACATAGTTCAAGTGTCCGTAAGGAACATATATAGTCCAAGTGCCCGCTAGGGAACATACAGAGTCTAAGTGCCCCCTAGGGAACCTACGTAGTCCAAGTGCCCGCTAGGGAATCTACATAGTCCCAGGGTCCTCTAGTTAACGTAGATTGTCCAAGTGCCCGCTCTGGAACTAACATAGTCCAAGTGCCCGCTAGGGAATCTACATAGTCCAAGGGCTCGCTACTTAATGTAGATAGTCCAAGTGCCGCTAGTTAATCAACATAGTCCAAGGGCCCGCTAGTTAACCTACATAGTCCAAGTACTCGCTAGTTAACCTAGATCCTCCACGTGCCCGCTAGTTAACCTATATCGTCCAAGGGCCCGCTAGTTAACCTAGATAGTCCAAGTGCCCCCTAGTTAACCTACATACTCCAAGTGCCCGCTTGGTAATCTAGACAGTTCAAGTGACCACTAGGTTACCTACATAGTCCAAGTGCCCGTTCGTTAACCTACATAGTCCAAGTGCCCGCTAGGTAACCATTATACTCAAAATGCCCATTAGGGAAACTAATAGTCCACATGCCCGCTAGTTAACCTAGATAGTCCAAGTGCTCGCTAGTTAACATAGAGTGTCCAAGTGCCCGCTAGTTAACCTAGATAGACCAAGTGCCCGCTAGGGAACCTATCTAGTCCAAGTGCCCGATAGGGAACCTACATAGTCCAAGTGCCCGCTAGTTAACATAGATAGTCCAAGTACCCGCTAGGAAACGTACATAGTCCAAGTGCCCGCTAGGTAACGTACATACTCCAAGTGCCCGCTAAGTAACCTAGATAGTCCAAGTGCCTGCTAGGTAACCTAAATAGTCCAAGTGCCCGCTAGGTAACCTAGATAGTCCAATTGCCCGTTAGCTAACCTAGATAATCGAAGGGTCCGCTAGTTAACCTACATAGTCCAAGTGCCCGTTCGTTAACGTAGATAGGCCAAGTGCCAGCTAGGTAACCTAGACAGTCCAAGTGCCCGCTAGGTAACCTAGATAGTCCAAATGCCCGCTAGGGTATGTTCATAGTTCAATTGCCCGCTAGGAAACCTAGATTGTCCAAGTGTCCGCTAGTTAACCTACATAGTCCAAGTGCCCCCTAGGTAACCTAGATAGTCCAAGGTCCTGCTAGTTAACCTACATAGTCCAATGCCCGATAGGGAAACTACAAAGTCCAAGTGGCCCCTGAGGAACCTACATAGTCCAAGTGCCCGATAGGGAACCTACATATTCCAAGTGCCCGTTAGGGAACCTAGATAGTCCAAGTGCCCGTAGGGAACCTATATAGTCCAAGTGCCCTCTAGGGAACCTACATAGTCAAAGTGCCCGCTAGGGAATCTCCACTGTACAAGTGCCCACTAATTAACCTAGATAGTCCAAGTGCCCGCTAGTTAACCTAGATAGTCCAAGTACCCGCTAGTTAACCTTGATCATCCAAGTGCCCGCTAGATAAACTACATAGTCCAAGTGCCTGATAGGGAACCTACATCGTCCAAGTGCCCGCAGAGGAACCTATTTAGTCCAAGTGCCCGTTAGGGAACCTAGATAGTCCAAGTGCCCGTAGGGAACCTATATAGTCCAAGTGCCCTCTAGGGACCCTACATAGTCAAAGTGCCCGCTAGGGAACCTGCATTCTGCAAGTGCCCGCTAAGAAACCAAGATAGTCCCAGTGCCCGCTAGTTAACCTAGATAGTCCAAGTGCTTGCTAGGTAACCTACATAGTCCAAGTGCCCGCTAGTTAACCTAGATAGTCCAAGTGCCCGTTCGTTAACCTAGATAGTCCAAGTGCCCGCTAGGTAACCTAGCCAGTCCAAGTGCCTGCTAGGTAACTTACATAGTCCAAATGCCCGTTCGTTAACCTACATAGTCCAAGGGCCCACTATTTAACCTAGATCGTCCAAGTGTCTTTGGTTAACCTACATAGTCCAAGTGCCCGCAAGGTAACCTATATAGTCCAAGTTCCAGCTATGTAACCTAGATAGTCCAAGGGCCCGCTAGTTAACCTACATAGTCCAAGTGCCCGCTAGGTAAACTAGATAGTCCAAGTGCCCGCTAAGAAACCTACATAGTCCAAGTGCACACTGGTTAAACCAGATAGTCCAAGTGTCCGCTAGTTAACCTAGATAGTCCAAGTGCCGCTAGGTAACCTACATAGTGCAAGTGTCCCCTAGTTAACCTACATAGTCCAAGTGCCCGCTAGTTAACATAGATAGTCCAAGAGCCCGCTAGGGAACGTACATAGTCCAAGTGCCCGCTGGTTAACCTAGATAGTGCAAGTGCTTGTTAGGTAACCTACATAGTCCAAGTTCCCGCTAGGTAACCTAGATAGTCAAAGTGCCCGTTACCTAACCTAGACAATCCAATTGCCCGCTATGCAACATACATAGTCCAAGTGCCCATTCGTTAACCTAGAAGTCCAAGTGCCCGCTAGGTAACCTACATAGTCCAAATGCCCGTTCGGTAACCTAGATAGTCCAAGTGCCCGCGAATTAACCTACATAGTCCAACTGCCCACTAGGTAACCTAGATAGTGCAAGTGCCCGCTAGGTAACCTACATAGTCCAAGTGCCCGCTGGTTAACCTAGATAGTCCAAGTGCACGTTCATTAACCTAGATAGACCAAGTGCCCGCTAGGTAACCTAGACAGTCCATGTGCCTGCTAGGTAACTTACATAGTCCAAATGCCCATTCGTTAACCTACATAGTCCAAGGGCCCACTATTTAACCTACATCGTCCAAGTGTCTTTGGTTAACCTACATAGTCCAAGTGCCCGCAATGTAACCTATATAGTCCAAGTTCCAGCTATGTAACCTAGATAGTCCAAGGACCCGCTAGTTAACCTACATAGTCCAAGTGCCCGCTAGGTAAACTAGATAGTCCAAGTGCCCGCTAAGGAACCTACTTGTCCAAGTGCACGCTAGTTAACCCAGATAGTCCAAGTGCCCGCTAGTTAACCTAGATAGTCCAAGTGCCGCTAGGTAACCTACATAGTGCAAGTGTCCCCTAGTTAACCTACATAGTCCAAGTGCCCGCTAGTTAACATAGCTAGTCCAAGTGCCCACTAGGGAACGTACATAGTCCAAGTGCCCGCTAGGTAACCTAGATAGTGCAAGTGTCCCCTAGTTAACCTACATAGTCCAAGTGCCCGCTAGGTAACCTAGATAGTCTAAGGGCCTGCTAGTTAACCTACATAGTCCAAGTGCACATTAGTTAACTTACATAGTTCAAGTGTCCGTAAGGAACATATATACTCCAAGTGCCCGCTAGGGAACATACAGAGTCTAAGTGCCCGTTAGGGAACCTACGTAGTCCAAGTGCCCGCTAGGGAATCTACATAGGCCAAGGGCTCTCTAGTTAACGTAGATAGTCCAAGTGCCACTAGTTAATCTACATAGTTCAAGGGCCCGCTAGTTAACCTACATAGTCCAACTACCCGCTAGTTAACCTAGATCGTCCAAGTGTCCGCTAGTTAACCTACATAGTACAAGTGCCCGCTAGGGAACCTACATAGTCCAAGTGCCTGCTAGGGAACCTACATAGTCCAAGTGCCCACTCTGGAACATACATAGTCCAAGTGCCCGCTAGGGAATCTACATAGTCCAAGGGCCCGCTACTTAACATAGATAGTCCAAGTGCCGCTAGTTAATCAACATAGTCCAAGGGCCCGCTAGTTAATCTACATAGTCCAAGGGCCCGCTAGTTAACCTACATCGTCCAAGGGCCCGCTAGTTAACCTAGATAGTCCAAGTGCCCCCTAGTTAACCTACATACTCCAAGTGCCCGCTAGGTAACCTAGACAGTTCAAGTGACCACTAGGTTACCTACATAGTCCAAGTGCCCGTTCGTTAACCTACATAGTCCAAGTGCCCGCTAGGTAACCAATATACTCCAAATGCCCGCTAGGGACCCTAATAGTCCAAATACCCGCTAGTTAACCTAGATAATCCAAGTGCTTGCTAGTTAACATAGATAGTCCAAGTGCCCGCTAGTTAACCTAGATCGTCCAAGTGTATGCTAGTTAACCTACATAGTCCAAGTTCCCGTTAGGTAATCTAGATAGTACAAGTGCCCGCAAGGTAACCTACATAGTCCAAGTGCCCGCTAGGTAACCTACATAGTCCAAGTTCCTGCTAGGTAACCTAGATAGTCCAAGTGCCCGTTACCTAACCTAGATAATCCAATTGCCCGCTATGCAACATACATAGTCCAAGTGCCCATTCGTTAACCTAGAAGTCCAAGTGCCCGCTAGGTAACCTACATAGTCCAAATGCCCGTTCGGTAACCTAGATAGTCCAAGTGCCCGCGAATTAACCTACATAGTCCAAGTGCCCACTAGGTAACCTAGATAGTGCAAGTGCCCGCTAGGTAACCTACATAGTCCAAGTGCCCGCTAGTTAACCTAGATAGTCCAAGTGCCCTTTCGTTAACCTAGATAGTCCAAGTGCCCGCTAGGTAACCTAGACAGTCCAAGTGCCTGCTAGGTAACTTACATAGTCCAAATGCCCGTTCGTTAACCTACATAGTCCAAGGGCCCACTATTTAACCTAGATCGTCCAAGTGTCTTTGGTTAACCTACATAGTCCAAGTGCCCGCAAGGTAACCTACATAGCCCAAGTTCCAGCTATGTAACCTAGATAGTCCAAGGGCCCGCTAGTTAACCTACATAGTCCAAGTGCCCGCTAGGTAAACTAGATAGTCCAAGTGCCCGCTAAGGAACCTACATAGTCCAAATGCACGCTAGTTAACACGGATAGTCCAAGTGCCCGCTAGTTAACCTAGAAAGTTGAAGTGCCGCTAGGTAACCTACATAGTGCAAGTGTCCCCTAGTTAACCTACATAGTCCAAGTGCCCGCTAGTTAACATAGATAGTCCAAGTGCCCGCTAGGGAACGTACATAGTCCAAGTGCCCGCTAGTTAACCTAGATAGTGCAAGTGCCCGGTAGTTAACCTACATAATCCAAGTGCCCGCTAGGTAACCTAGATAGTCTAAGGGCCCGCTAGTTATCCTACATAGTCCAAGTGCCCGGTAGTTAGCTTACATAGTTCAAGTGTCCGTAAGGAACATATATAGTCCAAGTGCCCGCTAGGGAACATACAGAGTCTAAGTGCCCCCTAGGGAACCTATGTAGTCCAAGTGCCCGCTAGGGAATCTACATAGTCCAAGGGTCCTCTAGTTAACGTAGATTGTCCAAGTGCCCGCTCTGGAACTAACATAGTCCAAGTGCCCGCTAGGGAATCTACATAGTCCAAGGGCTCGCTACTTAATGTAGATAGTCCAAGTGCCGCTAGTTAATCAACATAGTCCAAGGGCCCGCTAGTTAACCTACATAGTCCAAGTACTCGCTAGTTAACCTAGATCCTCCACGTGCCCGCTAGTTAACCTACATCGTCCAAGGGCCCGCTAGTTAACCTAGATATTCCAAGTGCCCCCTAGTTAACCTACATACTCCAAGTGCCCGCTTGGTAATCTAGACAGTTCAAGTGACCACTAGGTTACCTACATAGTCCA
Source organism: Tenrec ecaudatus (assembly GCF_050624435.1). Classification (NCBI taxonomy): domain Eukaryota; kingdom Metazoa; phylum Chordata; class Mammalia; order Afrosoricida; family Tenrecidae; genus Tenrec; species Tenrec ecaudatus. The sequence goes on along the minus strand of NW_027457585.1, from coordinate 1,406,092 downwards.
AGTGCCCGTTCGTTAACCTACATAGTCCAAGTGCCCGCTAGGTAACCATTATACTCAAAATGCCCATTAGGGAAACTAATAGTCCAAATGCCCGCTAGTTAACCTAGATAGTCCAAGTGCTCGCTAGTTAACATAGAGAGTCCAAGTGCCCGCTAGTTAACCTAGATAGACCAAGTGCCCGCTAGGGAACCTATCTAGTCCAAGTGCCCGATAGGGAACCTACATAGTCCAAGTGCCCGCTAGTTAACATAGATAGTCCAAGTACACGCTAGGAAACGTACATAGTCCAAGTGCCCGCTAGGTAACGTACATACTCCAAGTGCCCGCTAAGTAACCTAGATAGTCCAAGTGCCCGCTAGTTAATCTACATAGTTCAAGGGACCGCTAGTTAACCTACATAGTCCAAGTGCCTGATAGGGAACCTACATAGTCCAAGTGCCCGCAGAGGAACCTACATAGTCCAAGTGCCCGATAGGGATCCTACATATTCCAAATTCCCGCTAGGTAACCTAGATAGTCCAAGTGTCGTTACCTAACCTAGATAATCCAATTGCCCGCTATGCAACATACATAGTCCAAGTGCCCATTGTTAACCTAGAAGTCCAAGTGCCCGCTAGGTAACCTACATAGTCCAAATGCCCGTTCGGTAACCTAGATAGTCCAAGTGCCCGCTAATTAACCTACATAGTCCAAGTGCCCGCTAGGTTACCTAGATAGTGCAAGTGCCCGCTAGGTAACCTACATAGTCCAAGTACTCACTAGTTAACCTAGATCGTCCAAGTGTCTTTTGTTAACCTACATAGTCCAAGTGCCCGCAATGTAACCTATATAGTCCAAGTTCCAGCTATGTAACCTAGATAGTTCATGGGCCCGCTAGTTAACCTACATAGTCCAAGTGCCCGCTAGGTAAACTAGATAGTCCAAGTGCCCGCTAAGGAACCTACATAGTCCAAGTGCACGCTAGTTAACCCAGATAGTCCAAATGCCCGCTAGTTAACCTAGATAGTCCAAGTGCCACTAGGTAACCTACATAGTGCAAGTGTCCACTAGTTAACCTACATAGTCCAAGTGCCCGCTAGATAACATAGATAGTCCAAGTGCCCGCTAGGGAACGTACATAGTCCAAGTGCCCGCTAGGTAACCTAGATAGGGCAAGTGCCCGGTAGTTAACCTACATAGTCCAAGTGCCCGCTAGGTAACCTGGATAGTCTAAGGGCCCGCTAGTTAACCTACATAGTCCAAGTGCCCGGTAGTTAACTTACATAGTTCAAGTGTCCGTAAGGAACATATATAATCCTAGTGCCCGCTAGGGAACATACAGAGTCTAAGTGCCCGCTAGGGAAACTACGTAGTCGAAGTGCCCGCTAGGGAATGTACATAGTCCAAGGGCCCGCTAGTTAACGTAGATAGTCCAAGTGCCGCTAGTTAATCTACATAGTATAAGGGCCCGCTAGTTAACCTACATAGTCCAAGTGCCTGATAGGGAACCTACATAGTCCAAGTGCCCGCAGAGGAACCTACATAGTCCAAGTGCCCGATAGGGAACCTACATATTCCAAGTGCCCGTTAGGGAACCTAGATAGTCCAAGTGCCCGTAGGGAACCTATATATTCCAAGTGCCCGCTAGGGAACCTACATAGTCAAAGTGCACGCTAGGGATCCTGCATTGTGCAAGTGCCCGCTAGTTAACCTAGATAGTCCAAGTGCCCGCTAGTTAACCTACATAGTCCAAGGTCAGCTAGTTAACCTAGATAGTCCAAGTGCCCGCTAGTTAACCTACATAGTCAAAGAACCCGCTAGTTAACCTAGATAGTCCAAGTGCCCGCTAGTTAACCTACATAGTCCTAGGGCCCGCTAGTTAACCTAGATATTCCAAGTGCCCGCTAGTTAACCTAGATCGTACAAGAGTCCGCTAGCTAACCTTCATAGTCCAAGTGCCTGCTAGGTAACCTAGATATTCCAAGTTCCTATTAGCTAACCTAGATAATCCAAGTGCCCGCTAGGTAACCTACATAGTCCAAGTGCCCTTTCGTTAACCTAGATAGTCCAAGTGCCCGCTAGGTAACCTACATAGTCCAAGTGCCCGCTATTAACCTACATAGTCCAATTGACCGCTAGGTAACCTAGATAGTCCAAGTGCCCGCTAGGTAACTTACATAGTCCAAATGCCCGCTAGGCAACCTAGATAGTCCATGTGCCCGTTCGTTAACCTAGATAGCCAAGTGCCCGCTAGGTAACCTAGAGAGTCCAAGTGTCTGCTAGGTAACCTACATAGTCCAAATGCCCGTGCGTTAACCTACATAGTCCAAGGGCCCACTAGTTAACCTAGATTGTCTAAGTGTCTTCTAGTTAACCTACATCGTCAAAATGCACGCTAGTTAACCTACATAGTCCAAGTGCCGCTAGGTAACCTACATAGTGCAAGTGTCCCCTAGTTAACCTACATAGTCCAAGTGGCCGGTAGTTAACATAGATAGTCCAAGTCCCCACTAGTTAACATAGATAGTCCAAGTGCCCGCTAGTTAACCTAGATAGTCCACGTGCCCGCTAGTTAATCTAGATAGTCCAAGTGCCCGCTAGTTAACCAGGATCATCAAAATGCCATCTAGTTAACTTACATAGTCCATAGGCCTGCTAGTTAACCTACATAGAGCAAGGGCCCGCTAGTTAACCTTGATAGTCTAAGTGCCCGCTAGTTAACCTACATAGTCCAAGTCCCGCTAGGTAACCTAGACAGTCCAAGTGACCATTAGGTTACCTACATAGTCCAAGTGCCCGTTCGTTAACCTATATATTCCAAGTGCCCGCTAGGTAACGTAGATAGCCCAAGTGCCCGCTAGGGAACGTACATAGTCCAAGTGCCCGCTTGGTAACCTAGATAGTCCAAGTGCCCGTTAGTTAACCAACATAGTCAGAGTGCCTCCTAGGTAAACTACATAGTCCAAGTGCCCACTAGGTAACCTAGACTGTCCAATTGCCCCCTAGTTAACCTAGACAGTCCAAGTACCCGATAGGGAACCTACATAGTCCAAGTGCTCGCTAGGTAACCTACATAGTCCAAGTGCTCGCTAGGCAACCTACATAGTCCAAGTGCAAGCTAGGTAACCTAGATAGTCCAATTGTCCGTTAGCTAACCTAGATAGTCGAAGTGTCCGCTAGTTAACCTACATAGTCCAAGTGCCCGTTCGTTAACGTAGATAGGCCAAGTGCCTGCTAGGTAACCTAGACAGTCCAAGTGCCCGCTGGTAACCTACATAGTCCAAGGGCCCGCTAGGTAACCTTGATAGTCCAAGTGTCTTCTAGTTAACCTACATAGTCCAAGTGCCCGCTAGGTAACCTACATAGTCCAAATGCCCACTAGGTAACCTAAATAATCCAAATGCCCGCTGGGAAACTATATAGTCCAAGTGCCCGCTAGTTAACCTAGATAGTCCAAGTGCCCGCTAGTAAACCTAGATAGTCCAAGGGCCCGCTAGTTAATCTAGATAGTCCAAGTGCCCGCTAGTTAACCTAGATAGTCCAAGTGCCCGATAGTTAACCTAGATCGTCTAAGTGCCTGCTAGTTAACCTAGATAATCCAAGTGCCCGCTAGTTAACCTACATAGTCCAAGGGCCCTCTTGTTAAACTAGATAGTCCAAGTGCCCGCTAGGGGACGTACATAGTCCAAGTGCCCGCTAGGTAACCTAGATAGTCCAAGTGCCTGCTAGTAAACCTAGATAGTCCAAGGGCCCGCTAGTTAATCTAGATAGTCCAAGTGCCCGCTAGTTAACCTAGATAGTCCAAGTGCCCGCTAGTTAACCTAGATAGTCCAAGTGCCCGCTAGTTAACCAGGATCATCAAAATGCCCTCTAGTTAACTTACATAGTCCAAAGGCCAGCTAGTTAACCTACATAGAGCAAGGGCCCACTAGTTAACCTTGATAGTCCATGTGCCCGCTAGTTAACCTACATAGTCCAAGTCCCCGCTAGATAACCTAGACAGTCCAAGTGACCATTAGGTTACCTACATAATCTAAGTGCCCGTTCGTTAACCTACATAGTCCAAGTGCCCGCTACGGAACGTAGATAGCCCAAGTGCCCGCTAGGGAACGTACATAGTCCACATGCCCGCTAGGTAACCTAGATAGTCCAAGTGCCCGCTAGTTAACCAACATAGTCCAAGTGCCTCCTAGGTAAACTACATAGTCCAAGTGCCCACTAGGTAACCTAGACTGTCCAATTGCCCCCTAGTTAACATAGCCAGTCCAAGTACCCGATAGGGAACCTACATAGTCCAAGTGCTCGCTAGGCAACCTACATAGTCCAAGTGCCCGCTAGGTAACCTAGATAGTCCAATTGCCCATTAGCTAACCTAGATAGTCGAAGTGTCCGCTAGTTAACCTACATAGTCCAAGTGCCCGTTCATTAACGTAGATAGGCCAAGTGCCTGCTAGGTAACCTAGACAGTCCAAGTGCCCGCTAGGTTACCTACATAGTCCAAGTGCACGTTTGTTAACCTAGATAGTCAAAGTGCCTGCTAGGTAACCTAAATAGTCCAAGTGCCCGCTAGGGAACCTACATAGTCCAAGTGCCCGCTAGGTAACCTAGATAGTCCAATTGCCCGTTAGCTAACCTAGATAATCGAAGTGTCCGCTAGTTAACGTACATATTCCAAGTGCCCGTTCGTTAACGTAGATAGGCCAAGTGCCTGCTAGGTAACCTCGACATTCCAAGTGCCCGCTAGGTTACCTACATAGTCCAAGTGCACGTTCGTTAACCTAGATAGTCCAAGTGCACGCCGGTAACCTACATAGTCCAAGGGCCCGCTAGGTAACCTTGATAGTCCAAGTGCCTTCTAGTTAACCTACATATTCCAAGTGCCCGCTAGGTAACCTACATAGTCCAAGTGCCCACTAGGTAACCTAAATAATCCAAATGCCCGCTAGGGAAACTACATAGTCAAAGTGCCCGCTAGGAAACCTGCATTGTGCAAGTGCCCGCTAGTTAAGCTAGATAGTCGAAGTGCCTGATAGTTAACCTACATAGTCCAAGGTCAGCTAGTTAACCTAGATAGTCCAAGTGCCCGCTAGTTAACCTACATAGTCCAAGGGCCCGCTAGTTAACCTAGATATTCCAAGTTCCCGCTAGTTAACCTAGATCGTCCAAGTGTATGCTAGTTAACCTACATAGTCCAAGTTCCCTTTAGGTAACCTACATAGTACAAGTGCCCGCAAGATAACCTACATAGTCCAAGTGCCCGCTAGGTAACCTAGATATTCCAAGTTCTTGTTAGCTAACCTAGATAATCCAAGTGCCCGCTATGTAACCTACATAGTCCAAGTGCCCTTTCGTTAACCTAGATAGTCCAAGTGCCCGCTAGGTAACCTACATAGTCCAAGGGCCCGCTAGGTAACCTATATAGTCCAAGTGCCCGCTAAGAAACCAAGATAGTCCAAGTGCCCGTTAGGTAACCTAGATAGTCCAAGTGCCTGCTAGGTAACCTACATAGTCCAAGTTCCCGCTAGGTAACCTAGATAGTCCAAGTGCCCGTTACCTAACCTAGATAATCTAATTCCCCGCTATGCAACATACATAGTCCAAGTGCCCATTCGTTAACCTAGAAGTCCAAGTGCCCGCTATGTAACCTACATAGTCCAAGTGCCCTTTCGTTAACCTAGATAGTCCAAGTGCCCGCTAGGTAACCTACATAGTCCAAGTGCCCGCTAGGTAACTTACATAGTCCAAATGCCCGCTAGGCAACCTAGATAGTCCAAGTGCCCGTTCGTTAACCTAGATAGCCAAGTGCCCGCTAGGTATCCTAGAGAGTCCAAGTGTCTGCTAGGTAACCTACATAGTCCAAATGCCCGTGCATTAACCTACATAGTCCAAGGGCCCACTAGTTAACCTAGATCGTCTAAGTGTCTTCTAGTTAACCTACATAGTCAAAATGCACGCTAGTTAACCTACATAGTCCAAGTGCCGCTAGGTAACCTACATAGTGCAAGTGTCCCCTAGTTAACCTACATAGTCCAAGTGGCCGGTAGTTAACATAGATAGTCCAAGTGCCCACTAGTTAACATAGATAGTCCAAGTGCCCGCTAGTTAACCTAGATAGTCCAAGTGCCCGCTAGTTAATCTAGATAGTCCAAGTGCCCGCTAGTTAACCAGGATCATCAAAATGCCATCTAGTTAACTTACATAGTCCATAGGCCTGCTAGTTAACCTACATAGAGCAAGGGCCCGCTAGTTAACCTTGATAGTCTAAGTGCCCGCTAGTTAACCTACATAGTCCAAGTCCCGCTAGGTAACCTAGACAGTCCAAGTGACCATTAGGTTACCTACATAGTCCAAGTGCCCGTTCGTTAACCTATATATTCCAAGTGCCCGCTAGGTAACGTAGATAGCCCAAGTGCCCGCTAGGGAACGTACATAGTCCAAGTGCCCGCTTGGTAACCTAGATAGTCCAAGTGCCCGTTAGTTAACCAACATAGTCCAAGTGCCTCCTAGGTAAACTACATAGTCCAAGTGCCCACTAGGTAACCTAGACTGTCCAATTGCCCCCTAGTTAACCTAGACAGTCCAAGTACCCGATAGGGAACCTACATAGTCCAAGTGCTCGCTAGGTAACCTACATAGTCCAAGTGCTCGCTAGGCAACCTACATAGTCCAAGTGCAAGCTAGGTAACCTAGATAGTCCAATTGTCCGTTAGCTAACCTAGATAGTCGAAGTGTCCGCTAGTTAACCTACATAGTCCAAGTGCCCGTTCGTTAACGTAGATAGGCCAAGTGCCTGCTAGGTAACCTAGACAGTCCAAGTGCCCGCTGGTAACCTACATAGTCCAAGGGCCCGCTAGGTAACCTTGATAGTCCAAGTGTCTTCTAGTTAACCTACATAGTCCAAGTGCCCGCTAGGTAACCTACATAGTCCAAATGCCCACTAGGTAACCTAAATAATCCAAATGCCCGCTGGGAAACTATATAGTCCAAGTGCCCGCTAGTTAACCTAGATAGTCCAAGTGCCCACTAGTAAACCTAGATAGTCCAAGGGCCCGCTAGTTAATCTAGATAGTCCAAGTGCCCGCTAGTTAACCTAGATCGTCTAAGTGCCTGCTAGTTAACCTAGATAATCCAAGTGCCCGCTAGTTAACCTACATAGTCCAAGGGCCCTCTTGTTAAACTAGATAGTCCAAGTGCCCGCTAGGGGACGTACATAGTCCAAGTGCCCGCTAGGTAACCTAGATAGTCCAAGTGCCCGCTAGTAAACCTAGATAGTCCAAGGGCCCGCTAGTTAATCTAGATAGTCCAAGTGCCCGCTAGTTAACCTAGATAGTCCAAGTGCCCGCTAGTTAACCTAGATAGTCCAAGTGCCCACTAGTTAACCAGGATCATCAAAATGCCCTCTAGTTAACTTACATAGTCCAAAGGCCAGCTAGTTAACCTACATAGAGCAAGGGCCCACTAGTTAACCTTGATAGTCCAAGTGCCCTCTAGTTAACCTACATAGTCCAAGTCCCCGCTAGATAACCTAGACAGTCCAAGTGACCATTAGGTTACCTACATAGTCCAAGTGCCCGTTCGTTAACCTACATAGTCCAAGTGCCCGCTAGGGAACGTAGATAGCCCAAGTGCCCGCTAGGGAACGTACATAGTCCACGTGCCCGCTAGGTAACCTAGATAGTCCAAGTGCCCGCTAGTTAACCAACATAGTCCAAGTGCCTCCTAGGTAAACTACATAGTCCAAGTGCCCACTAGGTAACCTAGACTGTCCAATTGCCCCCTAGTTAACATAGCCAGTCCAAGTACCCGATAGGGAACCTACATAGTCCAAGTGCTCGCTAGGCAACCTACATAGTCCAAGTGCCCGCTAGGGAACCTAGATAGTCCAATTGCCCATTAGCTAACCTAGATAGTCGAAGTGTCCGCTAGCTAACCTACATAGTCCAAGTGCCCGTTCATTAACGTAGATAGGCCAAGTGCCTGCTAGGTAACCTAGACAGTCCAAGTGCCCGCTAGGTTACCTACATAGTCCAAGTGCACGTTTGTTAACCTAGATAGTCAAAGTGCCTGCTAGGTAACCTAAATAGTCCAAGTGCCCGCTAGGGAACCTACATAGTCCAAGTGCCCGCTAGGTAACCTAGATAGTCCAATTGCCCGTTAGCTAACCTAGATAATCGAAGTGTCCGCTAGTTAACGTACATATTCCAAGTGCCCGTTCGTTAACGTTGATAGGCCAAGTGCACGCCGGTAACCTACATAGTCCAAGGGCCCGCTAGGTAACCTTGATAGTCCAAGTGCCTTCTAGTTAACCTATATATTCCAAGTGCCCGCTAGGTAACCTACATAGTCCAAGTGCCCACTAGGTAACCTAAATAATCCAAATGCCCGCTAGGGAAACTACATAGTCAAAGTGCCCGCTAGGGAACCTGCATTGTGCAAGTGCCCGCTAGTTAAGCTAGATAGTCGAAGTGCCTGTTAGTTAACCTACATAGTCCAAGGTCAGCTAGTTAACCTAGATAGTCCAAGTGCCCGCTAGTTAACCTACATAGTCCAAGGGCCCGCTAGTTAACCTAGATATTCCAAGTTCCCGCTAGTTAACCTAGATCGTCCAAGTGTATGCTAGTTAACCTACATAGTCCAAGTTCCCGTTAGGTAACCTACATAGTACAAGTGCCCGCAAGATAACCTACATAGTCTAAGTGCCCGCTAGGTAACCTAGATATTCCAAGTTCTTGTTAGCTAACCTAGATAATCCAAGTGCCCGCTATGTAACCTACATAGTCCAAGTGCCCTTTCGTTAACCTAGATAGTCCAAGTGCCCGCTAGGTAACCTACATAGTCCAAGGGCCCGCTAGGTAACCTATATAGTCCAAGTGCCCGCTAAGAAACCAAGATAGTCCAAGTGCCCGTTAGGTAACCTAGATAGTCCAAGTGCCTGCTAGGTAACCTACATAGTCCAAGTTCCCGCTAGGTAACCTAGATAGTCCAAGTGCCCGTTACCTAACCTAGATAATCTAATTCCCCGCTATGCAACATACATAGTCCAAGTGCCCATTCGTTAACCTAGAAGTCCAAGTGCCCGCTATGTAACCTACATAGTCCAAGTGCCCTTTCGTTAACCTAGATAGTCCAAGTGCCCGCTAGGTAACCTACATAGTCCAAGGGCCCGCTAGGTAACCTATATAGTCCAAGTACCCGCTAAGAAACCAAGATAGTCCAAGTGCCCGTTAGGTAACCTAGATAGTCCAAGTGCCCGTTCGTTAACCTAGATAGTCCAAGTGCCCGCTAGGTAACCTAGACAGTCCAAGTGCCTGCTAGGTAACTTACATAGGCCAAATGCCCGTTCGTTAACCTACATAGTCCAAGGGCCCACTATTTAACCAAGATCGTCCAAGTGTCTTTGGTTAACCTACATAGTCCAAGTGCCCGCAAGGTAACCTAGATAGTCCATGTTCCAGCTATGTAACCTAGATAGTCCAAGGGCCCGCTAGTTAACCTACATAGTCCAAGTGCCCTCTAGGTAAACTAGATAGTCCAAGTGCCCGCTAAGGAACCTACATAGTCCAAGTGCACGCTAGTTAACCCAGATAGTCCAAGTGCCCGCTAGTTAACCTAGATAGTCCAAGTGCCACTAGGTAACCTACATAGTGCAAGTGTCCCCTAGTTAACCTACATAGCCCAAGTGCCCGCCTGTTAACATAGATAGTCCAAGTGCCCGCTAGGGAACGTACATAGTCCAAGTGCCCGATAGGTATCCTAGATAGTGCAAGTGCCCGGTAGTTAACCTACATAGTCCAATTGACCGCTAGGTAACCTAGATAGTCTAAGGGCCCGCTACTTATCCTACATAGTCCAAGTGCCCGGTAGTTAACTTACAGAGTTCAAGTGTCTGTAAGGAACATATATAGTCCAAGTGCCCGCTAGGGAACATACAGAGTCTAAGTGCCCGCTAGGTAACCTATGTAGTCCAAGTCCCCGCTAGGGAATCTACATAGTCCAAGGGCCCTCTAGTTAACGTAGATAGTCCAAGTGCCGCTAGTTAATCTACATAGTTCAAGGGCCCGCTAGTTAACCTACATAGTCCAACTACCCGCTAGTTAACCTAGATCGTCCAAGTGTCCGCTAGTTAACCTATATAGTCCAAGTGCCCGCTAGGGAACCTACATAGTCCAAGTGCCTGCTAGGGAACCTACATAGTCCAAGTGCCCGCACTGGAACATACATAGTCCAAGTGCCCGCTAGGGACTCTACATAGTCCAAGGGCCAGCTACTTAACGTAGATAGTCCAAGTGCCGCTAGTTAATCAACATAGTCCAAGGGCCTGCTAGTTAACCTACATAGTCCAAGGGCCCGCTAGTTAACCTACATCGTCCAAGGGCCTGCTAGTTAACCTAGAAGTCCAAGTGACCCCTAGTTAACCTACATACTCCAAGTGCCCGCTAGGTAACCTAGACAGTTCAAGTGACCATTAGGTTACCTACATAGTCCAAGTGCCCGTTCGTTAACCTACATAGTCCAAGTTCCCGCTAGTTAACCTAGATATTCCAAGTGCCCGCTAGTTAACCTAGAACGTCCAAGTGTACGCTAGTTAACCTACATAGTCCAAGTTCCCGTTAGGTAACCTAGATAGTCCAAGTGCCCGCTAAGGAACCTACGTAGTCTAAGTGCACGCTAGTTAACCCAGATAGTCCAAGTGCCCGCTAGTTAACCTAGATAGTCCAAGTGCCGCTAGGTAACCTACATAGTGCAAGTGTCCCCTAGTTAACCTACATAGTCCAAGTGCCTGCTAGTTAACATAGATAGTCCAAGTGCCCGCTAGGGGACGTACATAGTCCAAGTGCCCGCTAGGTAACCTAGATAGTGCAAATGCCCGGTAGTTAACCTACATAGTCCAAGTGCCCGCTAGGTAACCTAGATAGTCTAAGGGCCCGCTAGTTAACCTACATAGTCCAAGTGCCCGGTAGTTAACTTACATATTTCAAGTGTCCGTAAGGAACATATATAGTCCAAGTGCCCGCTAGGGAACATACAGAGTCTAAGTGCCCGCTAGGGAACCTACGTTGTCCAAGTCCCCGCTAGGGAATCTACATAGTCCAAGGGCCCTCTAGTTAACGTAGATACTCCAAGTGCCGCTAGTTAATCTACATAGTTCAAGGGCCCGCTAGTTAAGCTACATAGTCCAACTATCCGCTAGTTAACCTAGATCGTTCAAGTGTCCGCTAGTTAACCTACATAGTCCAAGTGCCTGCTAGGGAACTTACATAGTCCAAGTGCCCGCTCTGGAACATACATAGTCCAAGTGCCCGCTAGGGAATCTACATAGTCCAAGGGCCCGCTACTTAACCTACATAGTCCAAGGGCCCGCTAGTTAACCTACATCGTCCAAGGGCCCGCTAGTTAACCTAGATAGTCCAATGCCCCCTAGTTAACCTACATACTCCAAGTGCCCGCTAGGTAACCTAGACAGTTCAAGTGACCACTAGGTTACCTACATAGTCTAAGTGCCCGTTCGTTAACCTACATAGTTTAAGTGCCCGCTAGGTAACCAATATACTCCAAATGCCCGCTAGGGACCCTAATAGTCCAAATGCCCGCTAATTAACCTAGATAGTCCAAGTGCTCGCTAGTTAACATAGATAGTCCAAGTGCCCGCTAGTTAAACTAGATAGACCAAGTGCCCGCTAGGGAACTTATCTAGTCCAAGTGCCCGATAGGGAACCTACATAGTCCAAGTGCCCGCTAGTTAACATAGATAGTCCAAATACCCGCTAGGAAACGTACATAGTCCAAGTGCCCGCTAGGTAACGTACATAGTCCAAGTGCCCGCTTGGTAACCTAGATAGTCCAAATGCCCGCTAGGGAACCCACATAGTCCAAGTGCACGTTAGGTAACCTAGATAGTCCAAATGCCCGCTAAGGAATCTACCTAGTCCAAGTGCCCGATAGGGAACTTACATAGTCCAAGGGCCCGCTAGGGAACCTACATAGTCAAAGTGCCCGTTAGTTAACCTAGATGGTCTAAGTGCCCGCTAGTTAACCTAGATATTCCAAGTGCCCCCTAGTTAACCTACATAGTCCAAGGGTCCACTAGTTAACCTAGATAGTCCAAATGCCTGCTAGGGGATGTACATAGTCCAAGTGCCCGCTAGGTAACCTACATAGTCCAAGTGCCCACTAGGTAACCTAAATAATCCAAATGCCCGCTAGGGTAACTACATAGTCCAAGTGCCCGCTAGTTAACCTAGATAGTCCAAGTGCCCGGTAGTAAACCTAGATAGTCCAAGGGCCCGCTAGTTAATCTAGATAGTCCAAGTGCCCGCTAATTATCCTAGATAGTCCAAGTGCCCGCTAGTTAACCTAGATAGTCCAAGGGCCCGCTAGTTAACCTACATGGTCAAAGTGCCCTTAGGGAACCTATATAGTCCAAGTGCCCGCTAGGGAACCTACATAGTCAAATTGTCCGCTAGAGAACCTGCATTGTACAAGTGCCCGCTAATCAACCTAGATAGTCCAAGTGCCCGCTAGGTAACCTAGACAGTCCAAGTGTCTGCTAGGTAACCTACATAGTCCGAATGCCCGTTCGTTAACCTACATAGTCCAAGTGCCCGCTAGGTAACCTAGATAGTCTAAGGGCCCGCTAGTTAACCTACATAGTCCCAGTGCCCGGTAGTTAACTCACATAGTTCAAGTGTCCGTAAGGAACATATATAGTCCAAGTGCCCGCTAGGGAACATACGGAGTCTAAGTGCCCGCTAGGGAACCTACGTAGTCCAAGTGCCCGCTAGGGAATCTACATAGTCCAAGGGCCCGCTAGTTAACGTAGATAGTCCAAGTGCCCGCTCTGGAACATACATAGTCCAAGTGCCCGCTAGGGAATCTACATAGTCCAAGGGCCCGCTACTTAATGTAGATAGTCCATGTGCCGCTAGTTAATCAACATAGTCCAAGGGCCCGCTAGTTAACCTACATAGTCCAAGGACCCTCTAGTTAACCTAGATCGTCCAAGTGCCCGCTAGTTAACCTAGATAGTCCAAGTGCCCCCTAGTTAACCTACATACTCCAAGTGCCCGCTAGGTAACCTAGACAGTTCAAGTGACCACTAGGTTACCTACATAGTCCAAGTGCCCCGTAGGTAAACTAGATAGTCCAAGTGCCCTCTAAGGAACCTACATAGTCCAAGTGCACGCTAGTTAACCCAGATAGTCCAAGTGCCCGCTAGTTAACCTAGATAGTCCACGTGCCGCTAGGTAACCTACATAGTGCAAGTGTCCCCTAGTTAACCTACATAGTCCAAGTGCCCTCTAGTTAACATAGATAGTCCAAGTGCCCGCTAGGGAACGTACATATTCCAAGTGCCCGCTAGGTAACCTATATAGTGCAAGTGCCCGCTAGTTAACCTACATAGTCCAAGTGCCCGCTAGGTCACCTAGATAGTCTAAGGGCCCGCTAGTTAACCTACATAGTCCAAGTGCCCGGTAGTTAACTCACATAGTTCAAGTGTTCGTAAGGAACATATATAGTCCAAGTGCCCGCTAGGGAACATACGGAGTCTAAGTGCCCGCTAGGGAACCTACGTAGTCCAAGTGCCCGCTAGGGAATCTACATAGTCCAAGGGCCCGTTAGTTAACGTAGATAGTCCAAGTGCCCGCTCTGGAACATACATAGTCCAAGTGCCCGCTAGGGAATCTACATAGTCCAAGGGCCCGCTACTTAATGTAGATAGTCCATGTGCCGCTAGTTAATCAACATAGTCCAAGGGCCCGCTAGTTAACCTACATAGTCCAAGGGCCCGCTAGTTAACCTACATCGTCCAAGGGCCCGCTAGTTAACCTAGATAGTCCAAGTGCCCCCTAGTTAACCTACATACTCCAAGTGCCCGCTAGGTAACCTAGACAGTTCAAGTGACCACTAGGTTACCTACATAGTCCAAGTGCCCGTTCGTTAACCTACATAGTCCAAGTGCCCGCTAGGTAACCAATATACTCCAAGTGCCCGCTAGGTAACCAATATACTCCAAATGACCGCTAGGGACCCTAATAGTCCAAATGCCCGCTAGTTAACCTAGATAGTCAAAGTGCTCGCTAGTTAACATAGATAGTCCAAGTGCCCGCTAGTTAACCTAGATAGACCCAGTGCCCGCTAGGGAACCTATCTAGTCCAAGTGCCCGATAGGGAACCTACATTGTCCAAGTGCCCGCTAGTTAACATAGATAGTCCAAGTATCCGCTTGGTAACCTAGATAGTCCAACAGCCCGGTAGGTAACCTACATACTCCAAGTACCCGCTAGGTAACGTAGATAGTTCAAGTGACAGCTAGGTAACCTAGATAGTCCAAGTGCCTCTAGGTAACCTACATAGTGCAAGTGTCCCCTAGTTAACCTACATAGTCCAAGTGCCTGATAGTTAACATAGATAGTCCAAGTGCCCGCTAGGGAACGTACATAGTCCAAGTGCCCGCTAGGTAACCTAGATAGTGCAAGTGCCCGGTAGTTAACCTACATAGTCCAAGTGCCCGCTAGGTAACCTAGATAGTCTAAGGGCCCGCTAGTTAACCTACATAGTCCAAGTGCCCAGTAGTTAACTTACATAGTTCAAGTGTCTGTAAGGAACATATATAGTCCAAGTGCCCGCTAGGGAACATACGGAGTCTAAGTGCCCGCTAGTGAACCTACTTAGTCCAAGTCCCCGCTAGGGAATCTACATAGTCCAAGGGCCCTCTAGTTAACGTAGATAGTCCAAGTGCCGCTAGTTAATCTACATAGATCAAGGGCCCGATAGTTAACCTACATTGTCCAACTACCCGCTAGTTAACCTAGATCGTCCAAGTGTCCGCTAGTTAACCTATATAGTACAAGTGCCCGCTAGGGAACCTACATAGTCCAAGTGCCTGCTAGGGAACCTACATAGTCCAAGTGCCCGCTCTGGAACATTCATAGTCCAAGTGCCCGCTAGGGAATCTCCATAGTCCAAGGGCCCGCTACTTAACGTAGATAGTCCAAGTTCCGCTAGTTAATCAACATAGTCCAAGGGCCCGCTAGTTAACCTACATAGTCCAAGGGCCCGCTAGTTAACCTACATCATCCAAGTGCCCGCTAGTTAACCTAGATAGTCCAAGTGCCCGCTAGTTAACCTAGATCGTCTAAGTGCCCGCTAGTTAACCCAGATAATCCAAGTGCCCGCTAATTAACCTACATAGTTCAAGGGCCCTCTAGTTAACCTAGATAGTCCAAGTGCCCGCTAGGGGACGTACATAGTCCAAGTGCCCGCTAGGTAACCTAGATAGTCCAAGTGCCCGCTAGGGTATGTACATAGTTCAATTGCCCGCTGGGTAACCTAGATTGTCCAAGTGTCCGCTAGTTAACCTACATAGTCCAAGTGGCCCCTAGGTAACCTAGATAGTCCAAAGTCCTGCTAGTTAACCTACATAGTCCAATGCCCGATAGGGTACCTACAAAGTCCAAGTGCCCGCTGAGGAACCTACATAGACCAAGTGCCCGATAGGGAACCTTCATATTCCAAGTGCCCGTTAGGGAACCTAGATAGTCCAAGTGCCCGCAGGGAACCTATATAATCCAAGTGCCCGCTAGGGAACCTACATAGTCAAATTGCCCGCTAGGGAACCTGCATTGTACAAGTGCCCGCTAATTAACCTAGATAGTCCAAGTGCCCGCTAGTTAACCTAGATAGTCCAAGTGCCCGCTAGTTAACCTAGATCATCCAAGTGCCCGCTAGTTAACCTACATAGTCCTAGTGCCTGATAGGGAACCTACATAGTCCAATTGCCCGCAGAGGAACCTACATAGTCCAAGTGCCCGTTAGGGAACCTAGATAGTCCAAGTGCCCGTAGGGAACCTATATAGTCCAAGTGCCCGCTAGGGAACCTATATAGTCAAAGTGCCCGCTAGGGAACCTGTATTGTGCAAGTTCCCGCTAGTTAACCTAGATAGTCCAAGTGCCCGCTAGTTAACCTAGATAGTCGAAGTGCCGGATAGTTAACCTACATAGTCCAAGGTCAGCTAGTTAACCTAGATAGTCCAAGTGCCCGCTAGTTAACCTACATAGTCCAAGAACCTGCTAGTTAACCTAGATAGTCCCATTGCCCGCTAGTTAACCTACATAGTCCAAGGGCCCGCTAGTTAACCTAGATATTCCAAGTGCCCGCTAGTTAACCTAGAACGTCCAAGTGTACGCTAGTTAACCTACATAGTCCACGTTCCCGTTAGGTAACCTAGATAGTACAAGTGCCCGCAAGGTAACCTACATAGTCCAAGTGCCCACTAGGTAACCTAGATATTCCAAGTTCCTGTTAGTTAACCTAGATAATCCAAGTGCCCGCTAGGTAACCTACATAGTCCAAGTGCCCTTTCGTTAACCTAGATAGGCCAAGTGCCCGCTAGGTAACCTACATAGTCCAAGTGCACGCTAGGTACCCTAGATAGTGCAAGTGCCCGCTAGGTAACCTACATAGTCCAAGTGCCCGCTAGTTAACCTATATAGTCCAAGTGCCCGTTCGTTAACCTAGATAGTCCAAGTGCCTGCTAGGTAACCTAGACAGTCCAAGTGCCTGCTAGGTAACTTACATAGTCCAAATGCTGTTCGTTAACCTACATAGTCCAATGGCCCACTATTTAACCTAGATCGTCCAAGTGTCTTTGGTTAACCTACATAGTCCAAGTGCCCGCAAGGTAACCTATATAGTCCAAGTTCCAGCTATGTAACCTAGATAGTCCAAGGGCCCGCTAGTTAACTTACGTAGTCCAAGTGCCCGCTAGGTAAACTAGATAGTCCAAGTGCCCGCTAAGGAACCTACATAGTCCAAGTGCACGCTAGTTAACCCAGATAGTCCAAGTGCCCGCTAGTTAACCTAGATAGTCCAAGTGCCACTAGGTAACCTACATAGTGCAAGTGTCCCCTAGTTAACCTACATAGCCCAAGTGCCCGCCTGTTAACATAGATAGTACAAGTGCCCGCTAGGGAACGTACATAGTCCAAGTGCCCGATAGGTATCCTAGATAGTGCAAGTGCCCGGTAGTTAACCTACATAGTCCAAGTGCCCGCAAGGTAACCTATATAGTCCAAGTTCCAGCTATGTAACCTAGATAGTCCAAGGGCCCGCTAGTTAACTTACGTAGTCCAAGTGCCCGCTAGGTAAACTAGATAGTCCAAGTGCCCGCTAAGGAACCTACATAGTCCAAGTGCCCACTAGGTAACCTAGATAGTCTAAGGGCCCGCTAGTTAACCTACATAGTCCAAGTGCCTGGTAGTTAACTCACATAGTTCAAGTGTCCGTAAGGAACATATATAGTCCAAGTGCCCGCTAGGGAACATACGGAGTCTAAGTGCCCGCTAGGGAACCTACGTAGTCCAAGTGCCCGCTAGGGAATCTACATAGTCCAAGGGCCCGCTAGTTAACGTAAATAGTCCAAGTGCCCGCTCTGGAACATACATAGTCCAAGTGCCCGCTAGGGAATCTACATAGTCCAAGGGCCCGCTACTTAATGTAGATAGTCCATGTGCCGCTAGTTAATCAACATAGTCCAAGGGCCCGCTAGTTAACCTACGTAGTCCAAACACCCTCTAGTTAACCTAGATCGTCCAAGTGCCCGCTAGTTAACCTACATAGTCCAAGGGCCCGCTAGTTAACCTACATAGTCCAAGGGCCCGCTAGTTAACCTACATCATCCAAGTGCCCGCTAGTTAACCTAGATAGTCCAAGTGCCCGCTAGTTAACCTAGATACTCCAAGTGCCCGCTAGGTAACCTAGACAGTTCAAGTGACCACTAGGTTACCTACATAGTCCAAGTGCCCCGTAGGTAAACTAGATAGTCCAAGTGCCCTCTAAGGAACCTACATAGTCCAAGTGCACGCTAGTTAACCCAGATAGTCCAAGTGCCCGCTAGTTAACCTAGATAGTCCACGTGCCGCTAGGTAACCTACATAGTGCAAGTGTCCCCTAGTTAACCTACATAGTCCAAGTGCCCTCTTGTTAACATAGATAGTCCAAGTGCCCGCTAGGGAACGTACATAGTCCAAGTGCCCGGTAGGTAACCTAGATAGTGCAAGTGCCCGCTAGTTAACCTACATAGTCCAAGTGCCCGCTAGGTCACCTAGATAGTCTAAGGGCCCGCTAGTTAACCTACATAGTCCAAGTGCCCGGTAGTTAACTCACATAGTTCAAGTGTCCGTAAGGAACATATATAGTCCAAGTGCCCGCTAGGGAACATACGGAGTCTAAGTGCCCGCTAGGGAACCTACGTAGTCCAAGTGCCCGCTAGGGAATCTACATAGTCCAAGGGCCCGTTAGTTAACGTAGATAGTCCAAGTGCCCGCTCTGGAACATACATAGTCCAAGTGCCCGCTAGGGAATCTACATAGTCCAAGGGCCCGCTACTTAATGTAGATAGTCCATGTGCCGCTAGTTAATCAACATAGTCCAAGGGCCCGCTAGTTAACCTACATAGTCCAAGGGCCCGCTAGTTAACCAACATCGTCCAAGGGCCCGCTAGTTAACCTAGATAGTCCAAGTGCCCCCTAGTTAACCTACATACTCCAAGTGCCCGCTAGGTAACCTAGACAGTTCAAGTGACCACTAGGTTACCTACATAGTCCAAGTGCCCGTTCGTTAACCTACATAGTCCAAGTGCCCGCTAGGTAACCAATATACTCCAAGTGCCCGCTAGGTAACCAATATACTCCAAATGACCGCTAGGGACCCTAATAGTCCAAATGCCCGCTAGTTAACCTAGATAGTCCAAGTGCTCGCTAGTTAACATAGATAGTCCAAGTGCCCGCTAGTTAACCTAGATAGACCCAGTGCCCGCTAGGGAACCTATCTAGTCCAAATGCCCGATAGGGAACCTACATTGTCCAAGTGCCCGCTAGTTAACATAGATAGTCCAAGTATCCGCTTGGTAACCTAGATAGTCCAACAGCCCGGTAGGTAACCTACATACTCCAAGTACCCGCTAGGTAACGTAGATAGTTCAAGTGACAGCTAGGTAACCTAGATAGTCCAAGTGCCTCTAGGTAACCTACATAGTGGAAGTGTCCCCTAGTTAACCTACATAGTCCAAGTGCCTGATAGTTAACATAGATAGTCCAAGTGCCCGCTAGGGAACGTACATAGTCCAAGTGCCTGCTAGGTAACCTAGATAGTGCAAGTGCCCGGTAGTTAACCTACATAGTCCAAGTGCCCGCTAGGTAACCTAGATAGTCTAAGGGCCCGCTAGTTAACCTACATAGTCCAAGTGCCCAGTAGTTAACTTACATAGTTCAAGTGTCTGTAAGGAACATATATAGTCCAAGTGCCCGCTAGGGAACATACAGAGTCTAAGTGCCCGCTAGTGAACCTACTTAGTCCAAGTCCCCGCTAGGGAATCTACATAGTCCAAGGGCCCTCTAGTTAACGTAGATAGTCCAAGTGCCGCTAGTTAATCTACATAGATCAAGGGCCCGATAGTTAACCTACATTGTCCAACTACCCGCTAGTTAACCTAGATCGTCCAAGTGTCCGCTAGTTAACCTATATAGTACAAGTGCCCGCTAGGGAACCTACATAGTCCAAGTGCCTGCTAGGGAACCTACATAGTCCAAGTGCCCGCTCTGGAACATACATAGTCCAAGTGCCCGCTAGGGAATCTCCATAGTCCAAGGGCCCGCTACTTAACGGAGATAGTCCAAGTTCCGCTAGTTAATCAACATAGTCCAAGGGCCCGCTAGTTAACCTACATAGTGCAAGGGCCCGCTAGTTAACCTACATCGTCCAAGTGCCCGCTAGTTAACCTAGATAGTCCAAGTGCCCGCTAGTTAACCTAGATCGTCTAAGTGCCCGCTAGTTAACCCAGATAATCCAAGTGCCCGCTAATTAACCTACATAGTTCAAGGGCCCTCTAGTTAACCTAGATAGTCCAAGTGCCCGCTAGGGGACGTACATAGTCCAAGTGCCCGCTAGGTAACCTAGATAGTCCAAGTGCCCGCTAGGGTATGTACATAGTTCAATTGCCCGCTGGGTAACCTAGATTGTCCAAGTGTCCGCTAGTTAACCTACATAGTCCAAGTGGCCCCTAGGTAACCTAGATAGTCCAAAGTCCTGCTAGTTAACCTACATAGTCCAATGCCCGATAGGGTACCTACAAAGTCCAAGTGCCCGCTGAGGAACCTACATAGACCAAGTGCCCGATAGGGAACCTTCATATTCCAAGTGCCCGTTAGGGAACCTAGATAGTCCAAGTGCCCGCAGGGAACCTATATAGTCCAAGTGCCCGCTAGGGAACCTACATAGTCAAAGTGCCCGCTAGGGAACCTGCATTGTACAAGTGCCCGCTAATTAACTTAGATAGTCCAAGTGCCCGCTAGTTAACCTAGATAGTCCAAGTGCCCGCTAGTTAACCTAGATCATCCAAGTGCCCGCTAGTTAACCTACATAGTCCTAGTGCCTAATAGGGAACCTACATAGTCCAATTGCCCGCAGAGGAACCTACATAGTCCAAGTGCCCGTTAGGGAACCTAGATAGTCCAAGTGCCCGTAGGGAACCTATATAGTCCAAGTGCCCGCTAGGGAACCTATATAGTCAAAGTGCCCGCTAGGGAACCTGTATTGTGCAAGTTCCCGCTAGTTAAGCTAGATAGTCCAAGTGCCCGCTAGTTAACCTAGATAGTCGAAGTGCCGGATAGTTAACCTACATAGTCCAAGGTCAGCTAGTTAACCTAGATAGTCCAAGTGCCCGCTAGTTAACCTACATAGTCCAAGAACCTGCTAGTTAACCTAGATAGTCCCATTGCCCGCTAGTTAACCTACATAGTCCAAGGGCCCGCTAGTTAACCTAGATATTCCAAGTGCCCGCTAGTTAACCTAGAACGTCCAAGTGTACGCTAGTTAACCTACATAGTCCACGTTCCCGTTAGGTAACCTAGATAGTACAAGTGCCCGCAAGGTAACCTACATAGTCCAAGTGCCCACTAGGTAACCTAGATATTCCAAGTTCCTGTTAGTTAACCTAGATAATCCAAGTGCCCGCTAGGTAACCTACATAGTCCAAGTGCCCTTTCGTTAACCTAGATAGGCCAAGTGCCCGCTAGGTAACCTACATAGTCCAAGTGCACGCTAGGTACCCTAGATAGTGCAAGTGCCCGCTAGGTAACCTACATAGTCCAAGTGCCCGCTAGTTAACCTATATAGTCCAAGTGCCCGTTCGTTAACCTAGATAGTCCAAGTGCCTGCTAGGTAACCTAGACAGTCCAAGTGCCTGCTAGGTAACTTACATAGTCCAAATGCTGTTCGTTAACCTACATAGTCCAATGGCCCACTATTTAACCTAGATCGTCCAAGTGTCTTTGGTTAACCTACATAGTCCAAGTGCCCGCAAGGTAACCTATATAGTCCAAGTTCCAGCTATGTAACCTAGATAGTCCAAGGGCCCGCTAGTTAACTTACGTAGTCCAAGTGCCCGCTAGGTAAACTAGATAGTCCAAGTGCCCGCTAAGGAACCTACATAGTCCAAGTGCACGCTAGTTAACCCAGATAGTCCAAGTGCCCGCTAGTTAACCTAGATAGTCCAAGTGCCACTAGGTAACCTACATAGTGCAAGTGTCCCCTAGTTAACCTACATAGCCCAAGTGCCCGCCTGTTAACATAGATAGTACAAGTGCCCGCTAGGGAACGTACATAGTCCAAGTGCCCGATAGGTATCCTAGATAGTGCAAGTGCCCGGTAGTTAACCTACATAGTCCAAGTGCCCGCAAGGTAACCTATATAGTCCAAGTTCCAGCTATGTAACCTAGATAGTCCAAGGGCCCGCTAGTTAACTTACGTAGTCCAAGTGCCCGCTAGGTAAACTAGATAGTCCAAGTGCCCGCTAAGGAACCTACATAGTCCAAGTGCCCACTAGGTAACCTAGATAGTCTAAGGGCCCGCTAGTTAACCTACATAGTCCAAGTGCCCGGTAGTTAACTCACATAGTTCAAGTGTCCGTAAGGAACATATATAGTCCAAGTGCCCGCTAGGGAACATACGGAGTCTAAGTGCCCGCTAGGGAACCTACGTAGTCCAAGTGCCCGCTAGGGAATCTACATAGTCCAAGGGCCCGTTAGTTAACGTAGATAGTCCAAGTGCCCGCTCTGGAACATACATAGTCCAAGTGCCCGCTAGGGAATCTACATAGTCCAAGGGCCCGCTACTTAATGTAGATAGTCCATGTGCCGCTAGTTAATCAACATAGTCCAAGGGCCCGCTAGTTAACCTACATAGTCCAAGGGCCCGCTAGTTAACCAACATCGTCCAAGGGCCCGCTAGTTAACCTAGATAGTCCAAGTGCCCCCTAGTTAACCTACATACTCCAAGTGCCCGCTAGGTAACCTAGACAGTTCAAGTGACCACTAGGTTACCTACATAGTCCAAGTGCCCGTTCGTTAACCTACATAGTCCAAGTGCCCGCTAGGTAACCAATATACTCCAAGTGCCCGCTAGGTAACCAATATACTCCAAATGACCGCTAGGGACCCTAATAGTCCAAATGCCCGCTAGTTAACCTAGATAGTCCAAGTGCTCGCTAGTTAACATAGATAGTCCAAGTGCCCGCTAGTTAACCTAGATAGACCCAGTGCCCGCTAGGGAACCTATCTAGTCCAAATGCCCGATAGGGAACCTACATTGTCCAAGTGCCCGCTAGTTAACATAGATAGTCCAAGTATCCGCTTGGTAACCTAGATAGTCCAACAGCCCGGTAGGTAACCTACATACTCCAAGTACCCGCTAGGTAACGTAGATAGTTCAAGTGACAGCTAGGTAACCTAGATAGTCCAAGTGCCTCTAGGTAACCTACATAGTGGAAGTGTCCCCTAGTTAACCTACATAGTCCAAGTGCCTGATAGTTAACATAGATAGTCCAAGTGCCCGCTAGGGAACGTACATAGTCCAAGTGCCCGCTAGGTAACCTAGATAGTGCAAGTGCCCGGTAGTTAACCTACATAGTCCAAGTGCCCGCTAGGTAACCTAGATAGTCTAAGGGCCCGCTAGTTAACCTACATAGTCCAAGTGCCCAGTAGTTAACTTACATAGTTCAAGTGTCTGTAAGGAACATATATAGTCCAAGTGCCCGCTAGGGAACATACAGAGTCTAAGTGCCCGCTAGTGAACCTACTTAGTCCAAGTCCCCGCTAGGGAATCTACATAGTCCAAGGGCCCTCTAGTTAACGTAGATAGTCCAAGTGCCGCTAGTTAATCTACATAGATCAAGGGCCCGATAGTTAACCTACATTGTCCAACTACCCGCTAGTTAACCTAGATCGTCCAAGTGTCCGCTAGTTAACCTATATAGTACAAGTGCCCGCTAGGGAACCTACATAGTCCAAGTGCCTGCTAGGGAACCTACATAGTCCAAGTGCCCGCTCTGGAACATACATAGTCCAAGTGCCCGCTAGGGAATCTCCATAGTCCAAGGGCCCGCTACTTAACGTAGATAGTCCAAGTTCCGCTAGTTAATCAACATAGTCCAAGGGCCCGCTAGTTAACCTACATAGTGCAAGGGCCCGCTAGTTAACCTACATCGTCCAAGTGCCCGCTAGTTAACCTAGATAGTCCAAGTGCCCGCTAGTTAACCTAGATCGTCTAAGTGCCCGCTAGTTAACCCAGATAATCCAAGTGCCCGCTAATTAACCTACATAGTTCAAGGGCCCTCTAGTTAACCTAGATAGTCCAAGTGCCCGCTAGGGGACGTACATAGTCCAAGTGCCCGCTAGGTAACCTAGATAGTCCAAGTGCCCGCTAGGGTATGTACATAGTTCAATTGCCCGCTGGGTAACCTAGATTGTCCAAGTGTCCGCTAGTTAACCTACATAGTCCAAGTGGCCCCTAGGTAACCTAGATAGTCCAAAGTCCTGCTAGTTAACCTACATAGTCCAATGCCCGATAGGGTACCTACAAAGTCCAAGTGCCCGCTGAGGAACCTACATAGACCAAGTGCCCGATAGGGAACCTTCATATTCCAAGTGCCCGTTAGGGAACCTAGATAGTCCAAGTGCCCGCAGGGAACCTATATAGTCCAAGTGCCCGCTAGGGAACCTACATAGTCAAAGTGCCCGCTAGGGAACCTGCATTGTACAAGTGCCCGCTAATTAACTTAGATAGTCCAAGTGCCCGCTAGTTAACCTAGATAGTCCAAGTGCCCGCTAGTTAACCTAGATCATCCAAGTGCCCGCTAGTTAACCTACATAGTCCTAGTGCCTAATAGGGAACCTACATAGTCCAATTGCCCGCAGAGGAACCTACATAGTCCAAGTGCCCGTTAGGGAACCTAGATAGTCCAAGTGCCCGTAGGGAACCTATATAGTCCAAGTGCCCGCTAGGGAACCTATATAGTCAAAGTGCCCGCTAGGGAACCTGTATTGTGCAAGTTCCCGCTAGTTAACCTAGATAGTCCAAGTGCCCGCTAGTTAACCTAGATAGTCGAAGTGCCGGATAGTTAACCTACATAGTCCAAGGTCAGCTAGTTAACCTAGATAGTCCAAGTGCCCGCTAGTTAACCTACATAGTCCAAGAACCTGCTAGTTAACCTAGATAGTCCCATTGCCCGCTAGTTAACCTACATAGTCCAAGGGCCCGCTAGTTAACCTAGATATTCCAAGTGCCCGCTAGTTAACCTAGAACGTCCAAGTGTACGCTAGTTAACCTACATAGTCCACGTTCCCGTTAGGTAACCTAGATAGTACAAGTGCCCGCAAGGTAACCTACATAGTCCAAGTGCCCACTAGGTAACCTAGATATTCCAAGTTCCTGTTAGTTAACCTAGATAATCCAAGTGCCCGCTAGGTAACCTACATAGTCCAAGTGCCCTTTCGTTAACCTAGATAGGCCAAGTGCCCGCTAGGTAACCTACATAGTCCAAGTGCACGCTAGGTACCCTAGATAGTGCAAGTGCCCGCTAGGTAACCTACATAGTCCAAGTGCCCGCTAGTTAACCTATATAGTCCAAGTGCCCGTTCGTTAACCTAGATAGTCCAAGTGCCTGCTAGGTAACCTAGACAGTCCAAGTGCCTGCTAGGTAACTTACATAGTCCAAATGCTGTTCGTTAACCTACATAGTCCAATGGCCCACTATTTAACCTAGATCGTCCAAGTGTCTTTGGTTAACCTACATAGTCCAAGTGCCCGCAAGGTAACCTATATAGTCCAAGTTCCAGCTATGTAACCTAGATAGTCCAAGGGCCCGCTAGTTAACTTACGTAGTCCAAGTGCCCGCTAGGTAAACTAGATAGTCCAAGTGCCCGCTAAGGAACCTACATAGTCCAAGTGCACGCTAGTTAACCCAGATAGTCCAAGTGCCCGCTAGTTAACCTAGATAGTCCAAGTGCCACTAGGTAACCTACATAGTGCAAGTGTCCCCTAGTTAACCTACATAGCCCAAGTGCCCGCCTGTTAACATAGATAGTACAAGTGCCCGCTAGGGAACGTACATAGTCCAAGTGCCCGATAGGTATCCTAGATAGTGCAAGTGCCCGGTAGTTAACCTACATAGTCCAAGTGCCCGCAAGGTAACCTATATAGTCCAAGTTCCAGCTATGTAACCTAGATAGTCCAAGGGCCCGCTAGTTAACTTACGTAGTCCAAGTGCCCGCTAGGTAAACTAGATAGTCCAAGTGCCCGCTAAGGAACCTACATAGTCCAAGTGCCCACTAGGTAACCTAGATAGTCTAAGGGCCCGCTAGTTAACCTACATAGTCCAAGTGCCCGGTAGTTAACTCACATAGTTCAAGTGTCCGTAAGGAACATATATAGTCCAAGTGCCCGCTAGGGAACATACGGAGTCTAAGTGCCCGCTAGGGAACCTACGTAGTCCAAGTGCCCGCTAGGGAATCTACATAGTCCAAGGGCCCGCTAGTTAACGTAAATAGTCCAAGTGCCCGCTCTGGAACATACATAGTCCAAGTGCCCGCTAGGGAATCTACATAGTCCAAGGGCCCGCTACTTAATGTAGATAGTCCATGTGCCGCTAGTTAATCAACATAGTCCAAGGGCCCGCTAGTTAACCTACGTAGTCCAAACACCCTCTAGTTAACCTAGATCGTCCAAGTGCCCGCTAGTTAACCTACATAGTCCAAAGGCCCGCTAGTTAACCTACATAGTCCAAGGGCCCGCTAGTTAACCAACATCGTCCAAGGGCCCGCTAGTTAACCTAGATAGTCCAAGTGCCCCCTAGTTAACCTACATACTCCAAGTGCCCGCTAGGTAACCTAGACAGTTCAAGTGACCACTAGGTTACCTACATAGTCCAAGTGCCCGTTCGTTAACCTACATAGTCCAAATGCCCGCTAGTTAACCTACATAGTCCAAGTGCTCGCTAGTTAACATAGATAGTCTAAGTGCCCGCTAGTTAACCTAGATAGACCCAGTGCCCGCTAGGGAACCTATCTAGTTCAAGTGCCCGATAGGGAACCTACATTGTCCAAGTGCCCGCTAGTTAACATAGATAGTCCAAGTATCCGCTAGGAAACATACATAGTCCAAGTGCCCGCTAGGTAACATACATACTTCAAATGCCCGCTAAGTAACCTAGATAGTCCAAGTGCCCGCTAGGGAACGTACATAGTCCAAGTGCCCCCTAGGTAACCGAGATAGTCCAAATGCCCGCTAGGGAACCCACATAGTCCAAGTGCCCGTTAGGTAACCTAGATAGTCCAAATGCCCGCTAGGGAACCCACATAGTCCAAGTGCCTGCTAGGGAACTTACATAGTCCAAGGGCCCGCTAGGGAACCTACATAGTCAAAGTGCCCGTTAGTTAACCTAGATAGTCCAAGTGCCCGCTTCTTAACCTAGATAGTCCAACAGCCCGGTAGGTAACCTACATACTCCAAGTACCCGCTGGGTAACCTAGATAGTCCAAGTGCCCGCTAGGTAACCTACAAAGTCTAAGTGCCCACTAGGTAAACTATATAGTCCACATGCCCGTTAGGGAGCCTACATAGTCCAAATGCCCGCTAGGTAACCTGGATAGTCCAAGGGCCCGCTAGGTAACCTACATAGTCCTAGTGCCCCCTAGTTAACCTACATTCTCTATGTGCCCGATAAGGAACCTACATAGTACAAGTTCCCGCTAGGTAACCGACATAATCCAAATGCCCTCTAGTTAACCTACATTGTCCAAGTGCCCAATAGGGAACCTACATATTCCAAATGCCCGCTAGGGAACCTACATAGTCCAAGTGCCCGTTAGGTAACCTAGATCGTCCAAATGCTCGCCAGGAAACCCACATAGTCCAAGTGCCCGCTAGGGAACTTACATAGTCCAAGGGCCCGCTAGGGAACCTACATAGTCCAAGTGCCCTTTATTTAACCTAGATAGTCCAAGTGCCCGCTTGGTAACCTAGATAGTCCAACAGACCGCAAGGTAACCTACATACTCCAAGAACCCGCTAGGTAACGTAGATATTTCAAGTGCTAGCTAGGCAACCTACATAGTGCAAGTGTACCCTAGTTAACCTACATAGTCCAAGTGCCCGCTAGTTAACATAGATAGTCCAAGTGCCCGCTAGGGAACGTACATAGTCCAAGTGCTCGCTAGGTAACCTAGATAGTGCAAGTGCCCGGTAGTTAACCTACATAGTCCAAGTGCCCGCTAGGTATCCTAGATAGTCTAAGGGCCCGCTAGTTAACCTACATAGTCCAAGTGCCCGGTAGTTAACTTACATAGTTCAAGTGTCCGTAAGGAACATATATAGTCCAAGTGCCCACTAGGGAACATACAGAGTCTAAGTGCCCGCTAGGGAACCTACGTAGTCCAAGTGCCCGCTACTTAATGTAGATAGTCCAAGTGCCGCTAGTTAATCAACATAGTGCAAGGGCCCGCTAGTTAACCTACATAGTCCAAGTACCCACTAGTTAACCTAGATCGTCCAAGTGCCCGCTAGTTAACCTACATAGTCCAAGGGCCCGCTAGTTAAGCTACATAGTCCAAGGGCCCGCTAGTTAACCAACATCGTCCAAGGGCCCGGTAGTTAACCTAGATAGTCCAAGTGCCCCCTAGTTAACCTTCATACTCCAAGTGCCCGCTAGGTAACCTAGACAGTTCAAGTGACCACTAGGTTACCTACATAGTCCAAGTGCCCGTTCGTTAACCTACATAGTCCAAGTGCCCGATAGGTAAACTAAATAATCCAAATGCCCGCTAGGGAAACTACATAGTCCAAGTGCCCGCTAGTTAACCTAGATAGTCCAAGGGCCCGCTAGTTAATCTAGAGAGTCCAAATGTCCATTAGTTAACCTACATAGTCCAAGGGCCCTCAAGGTAACATAGATAGTCCAAGTGCCTGCTAGGGGACGTACATAGTCCAAGTGCCCGCTAGGTAACCTAGATAGTCCAAGTGCCCACTAGGGTATGTACATAGTTCAAGTGCCCGCTAGGTAACCTAGATAGTCCAAGGTCCTGCTAGTTAACCTACATAGTCCAATGCCCGATAGGGAACCTACATAGTCCAAGTGCCCGCTAGTTAACCTACATGGTCAAAGTGCCCTTAGGGAACCTATATAGTCCAAGTGCCCGCTAGGGAACCTACATAGTCAAATTGTCCGCTAGAGAACCTGCATTGTACAAGTGCCCGCTAATCAACCTAGATAGTCCAAGTGCCCGCTAGGTAACCTAGACAGTCCAAGTGTCTGCTAGGTAACCTACATAGTCCGAATGCCCGTTCGTTAACCTACATAGTCCAAGTGCCCGCTAGGTAACCTAGATAGTCTAAGGGCCCGCTAGTTAACCTACATAGTCCCAGTGCCCGGTAGTTAACTCACATAGTTCAAGTGTCCGTAAGGAACATATATAGTCCAAGTGCCCGCTAGGGAACATACGGAGTCTAAGTGCCCGCTAGGGAACCTACGTAGTCCAAGTGCCCGCTAGGGAATCTACATAGTCCAAGGGCCCGCTAGTTAACGTAGATAGTCCAAGTGCCCGCTCTGGAACATACATAGTCCAAGTGCCCGCTAGGGAATCTACATAGTCCAAGGGCCCGCTACTTAATGTAGATAGTCCATGTGCCGCTAGTTAATCAACATAGTCCAAGGGCCCGCTAGTTAACCTACATAGTCCAAGGACCCTCTAGTTAACCTAGATCGTCCAAGTGCCCGCTAGTTAACCTAGATAGTCCAAGTGCCCCCTAGTTAACCTACATACTCCAAGTGCCCGCTAGGTAACCTAGACAGTTCAAGTGACCACTAGGTTACCTACATAGTCCAAGTGCCCCGTAGGTAAACTAGATAGTCCAAGTGCCCTCTAAGGAATCTACATAGTCCAAGTGCACGCTAGTTAACCCAGATAGTCCAAGTGCCCGCTAGTTAACCTAGATAGTCCACGTGCCGCTAGGTAACCTACATAGTGCAAGTGTCCCCTAGTTAACCTACATAGTCCAAGTGCCCTCTAGTTAACATAGATATTCCAAGTTCCCGCTAGGGAACGTACATAGTCCAAGTCCCCGCTAGGTAACCTAGATAGTGCAAGTGCCCGCTAGTTAACCTACATAGTCCAAGTGCCCGCTAGGTCACCTAGATAGTCTAAGGGCCCGCTAGTTAACCTACATAGTCCAAGTGCCCGGTAGTTAACTCACATAGTTCAAGTGTCCGTAAGGAACATATATAGTCCAAGTGCCCGCTAGGGAACATACGGAGTCTAAGTGCCCGCTAGGGAACCTATGTAGTCCAAGTGCCCGCTAGGGAATCTACATAGTCCAAGGGCCCGTTAGTTAACGTAGATAGTCCAAGTGCCCGCTCTGGAACATACATAATCCAAGTGCCCGCTAGGGAATCTACATAGTCCAAGGGCCCGCTACTTAATGTAGATAGTCCATGTGCTGCTAGTTAATCAACATAGTCCAAGGGCCCGCTAGTTAACCTACATAGTCCAAGGGCCCGCTAGTTAACCAACATCGTCCAAGGGCCCGCTAGTTAACCTAGATAGTCCAAGTGCCCCCTAGTTAACCTACATACTCCAAGTGCCCGCTAGGTAACCTAGACAGTTCAAGTGACCACTAGGTTACCTACATAGTCCAAGTGCCCGTTCGTTAACCTACATAGTCCAAGTGCCCGCTAGGTAACCAATATACTCCAAGTGCCCGCTAGGTAACCAATATACTCCAAATGACCGCTAGGGACCCTAATAGTCCAAATGCCCGCTAGTTAACCTAGATAGTCCAAGTGCTCGCTAGTTAACATAGATAGTCCAAGTGCCCGCTAGTTAACCTAGATAGACCCAGTGCCCGCTAGGGAACCTATCTAGTCCAAGTGCCCGATAGGGAACCTACATTGTCCAAGTGCCCGCTAGTTAACATAGATAGTCCAAGTATCCGCTTGGTAACCTAGATAGTCCAACAGCCCGGTAGGTAACCTACATACTCCAAGTACCCGCTAGGTAACGTAGATAGTTCAAGTGACAGCTAGGTAACCTAGATAGTCCAAGTGCCTCTAGGTAACCTACATAGTGCAAGTGTCCCCTAGTTAACCTACATAGTCCAAGTGCCTGATAGTTAACATAGATAGTCCAAGTGCCCGCTAGGGAACGTACATAGTCCAAGTGCCCGCTAGGTAACCTAGATAGTGCAAGTGCCCGGTAGTTAACCTACATAGTCCAAGTGCCCGCTAGGTAACATAGATAGTCTAAGGGCCCGCTAGTTAACCTACATAGTCCAAGTGCCCAGTAGTTAACTTACATAGTTCAAGTGTCTGTAAGGAACATATATAGTCCAAGTGCCCGCTAGGGAACATACAGAGTCTAAGTGCCCGCTAGTGAACCTACTTAGTCCAAGTCCCCGCTAGGGAATCTACATAGTCCAAGGGCCCTCTAGTTAATGTAGATAGTCCAAGTGCCGCTAGTTAATCTACATAGATCAAGGGCCCGATAGTTAACCTACATTGTCCAACTACCCGCTAGTTAACCTAGATCGTCCAAGTGTCCGCTAGTTAACCTATATAGTACAAGTGCCCGCTAGGGAACCTACATAGTCCAAGTGCCTGCTAGGGAACCTACATAGTCCAAGTGCCCGCTCTGGAACATATATAGTCCAAGTGCCCGCTAGGGAATCTCCATAGTCCAAGGGCCCGCTACTTAACGTAGATAGTCCAAGTCCCGCTAGTTAATCAACATAGTCCAAGGGCCCGCTAGTTAACCTACATAGTGCAAGGGCCCGCTAGTTAACCTAGATAGTCCAAGTGCCCGCTAGTTAACCTAGATAGTCCAAGTGCCCGCTAGTTAACCTAGATCGTCTAAGTGCCCGCTAGTTAACCCAGATAATCCAAGTGCCCGCTAATTAACCTACATAGTTCAAGGTCCCTCTAGTTAACCTAGATAGTCCAAGTGCCCGCTAGGGGACGTACATAGTCAAAGTGCCCGCTAGGTAACCTAGATAGTCCAAGTGCCCGCTAGGGTATGTACATAGTTCAATTGCCCGCTGGGTAACCTAGATTGTCCAAGTGTCCGCTAGTTAACCTACATAGTCCAAGTGGCCCCTAGGTAACCTAGATAGTCCAAAGTCCTGCTAGTTAACCTACATAGTCCAATGCCCGATAGGGTACCTACAAAGTCCAAGTGCCCGCTGAGGAACCTACATAGACCAAGTGCCCGATAGGGAACCTTCATATTCCAAGTGCCCGTTAGGGAACCTAGATAGTCCAAGTGCCCGCAGGGAACCTATATAGTCCAAGTGCCCGCTAGGGAACCTACATAGTCAAAGTGCCCGCTAGGGAACCTGCATTGTACAAGTGCCCGCTAATTAACTTAGATAGTCCAAGTGCCCGCTAGTTAACCTAGATAGTCCAAGTGCCCGCTAGTTAACCTAGATCATCCAAGTGCCCGCTAGTTAACCTACATAGTCCTAGTGCCTAATAGGGAACCTACATAGTCCAATTGCCCGCAGAGGAACCTACATAGTCCAAGTGCCCGTTAGGGAACCTAGATAGTCCAAGTGCCCGTAGGGAAACTATATAGTCCAAGTGCCCGCTAGGGAACCTGTATTGTGCAAGTTCCCGCTAGTTAAGCTAGATAGTCCAAGTGCCCGCTAGTTAACCTAGATAGTCGAAGTGCCGGATAGTTAACCTACATAGTCCAAGGTCAGCTAGTTAACCTAGATAGTCCAAGTGCCCGCTAGTTAACCTACATAGTCCAAGAACCTGCTAGTTAACCTAGATAGTCCCATTGCCCGCTAGTTAACCTACATAGTCCAAGGGCCCGCTAGTTAACCTAGATATTCCAAGTGCCCGCTAGTTAACCTAGAACGTCCAAGTGTACGCTAGTTAACCTACATAGTCCACGTTCCCGTTAGGTAACCTAGATAGTACAAGTGCCCGCAAGGTAACCTACATAGTCCAAGTGCCCACTAGGTAACCTAGATATTCCAAGTTCCTGTTAGTTAACCTAGATAATCCAAGTGCCCGCTAGGTAACCTACATAGTCCAAGTGCCCTTTCGTTAACCTAGATAGGCCAAGTGCCCGCTAGGTAACCTACATAGTCCAAGTGCACGCTAGGTACCCTAGATAGTGCAAGTGCCCGCTAGGTAACCTATATAGTCCAAGTGCCCGTTCGTTAACCTAGATAGTCCAAGTGCCTGCTAGGTAACCTAGACAGTCCAAGTGCCTGCTAGGTAACTTACATAGTCCAAATGCTGTACGTTAACCTACATAGTCCAATGGCCCACTATTTAACCTAGATCGTCCAAGTGTCTTTGGTTAACCTACATAGTCCAAGTGCCCGCAAGGTAACCTATATAGTCCAAGTTCCAGCTATGTAACCTAGATAGTCCAAGGGCCCGCTAGTTAACTTACGTAGTCCAAGTGCCCGCTAGGTAAACTAGATAGTCCAAGTGCCCGCTAAGGAACCTACATAGTCCAAGTGCCCACTAGGTAACCTAGATAGTCTAAGGGCCCGCTAGTTAACCTACATAGTCCAAGTGCCCGGTAGTTAACTCACATAGTTCAAGTGTCGGTAAGGAACATATATAGTCCAAGTGCCCGCTAGGGAACATATGGAGTCTAAGCGCCCGCTAGGGAACCTACGTAGTCCAAGTGCCCGCTAGGGAATCTACATAGTCCAAGGGCCCGCTAGTTAACGTAAATAGTCCAAGTGCCCGCTCTGGAACATACATAGTCCAAGTGCCCGCTAGGGAATCTACATAGTCCAAGGTCAGCTAGTTAACCTACATAGTGCAAGGGCCCGCTAGTTAACCTAGATAGTCCAAGTGCCCGCTAGTTAACCTAGATAGTCCAAGTGTCCGCTAGTTAACCTATATAGTACAAGTGCCCGCTAGGGAACCTACATAGTCCAAGTGCCTGCTAGGGAACCTACATAGTCCAAGTGCCCGCTCTGGAACATACATAGTCCAAGTGCCCGCTAGGGAATCTCCATATTCCAAGGGCCCGCTACTTAACGTAGATAGTCCAAGTTCCGCTAGTTAATCAACATAGTCCAAGGGCCCGCTAGTTAACCTACATAGTGCAAGGGCCCGCTAGTTAACCTAGATAGTCCAAGTGCCCGCTAGTTAACCAAGATAGTCCAAGTGCCCCCTAGTTAACCTAGATCGTCTAAGTGCCCGCTAGTTAACCCAGATAATCCAAGTGCCCGCTAATTAACCTACATAGTTCAAGGGCCCTCTAGTTAACCTAGATAGTCCAAGTGCCCGCTAGGGGACGTACATAGTCCAAGTGCCCGCTAGGTAACCTAGATAGTCCAAGTGCCCGCTAGGGTATGTACATAGTTCAATTGCCCGCTGGGTAACCTAGATTGTCCAAGTGTCCGCTAGTTAACCTACATAGTCCAAGTGGCCCCTAGGTAACCTAGATAGTCCAAAGTCCTGCTAGTTAACCTACATAGTCCAATGCCCGATAGGGTACCTACAAAGTCCAAGTGTCCGCTGAGGAACCTACATAGACCAAGTGCCCGATAGGGAACCTTCATATTCCAAGTGCCCGTTAGGGAACCTAGATAGTCCAAGTGCCCGCAGGGAAACTATATAGTCCAAGTGCCCGCTAGGGAACCTACATAGTCAAAGTGCCCGCTAGGGAACCTGCATTGTACAAGTGCCCGCTAATTAACTTAGATAGTCCAAGTGCCCGCTAGTTAACCTAGATAGTCCAAGTGCCCGCTAGTTAACCTAGATCATCCAAGTGCCCGCTAGTTAACCTACATAGTCCTAGTGCCTAATAGGGAACCTACATAGTCCAATTGCCCGCAGAGGAACCTACATAGTCCAAGTGCCCGTTAGGGAACCTAGATAGTCCAAGTGCCCGTAGGGAACCTATATAGTCCAAGTGCCCGCTAGGGAACCTATATAGTCAAAGTGCCCGCTAGGGAACCTGTATTGTGCAAGTTCCCGCTAGTTAACCTAGATAGTCCAAGTGCCCGCTAGTTAACCTAGATAGTCGAAGTGCCGGATAGTTAACCTACATAGTCCAAGGTCAGCTAGTTAACCTAGATAGTCCAAGTGCCCGCTAGTTAACCTACATAGTCCAAGAACCTGCTAGTTAACCTAGATAGTCCCATTGCCCGCTAGTTAACCTACATAGTCCAAGGGCCCGCTAGTTAACCTAGATATTCCAAGTGCCCGCTAGTTAACCTAGAACGTCCAAGTGTACGCTAGTTAACCTACATAGTCCACGTTCCCGTTAGGTAACCTAGATAGTACAAGTGCCCGCAAGGTAACCTACATAGTCCAAGTGCCCACTAGGTAACCTAGATATTCCAAGTTCCTGTTAGTTAACCTAGATAATCCAAGTGCCCGCTAGGTAACCTACATAGTCCAAGTGCCCTTTCGTTAACCTAGATAGGCCAAGTGCCCGCTAGGTAACCTACATAGTCCAAGTGCACGCTAGGTACCCTAGATAGTGCAAGTGCCCGCTAGGTAACCTACATAGTCCAAGTGCCCGCTAGTTAACCTATATAGTCCAAGTGCCCGTTCGTTAACCTAGATAGTCCAAGTGCCTGCTAGGTAACCTAGACAGTCCAAGTGCCTGCTAGGTAACTTATATAGTCCAAATGCTGTTCGTTAACCTACATAGTCCAATGGCCCACTATTTAACCTAGATCGTCCAAGTGTCTTTGGTTAACCTACATAGTCCAAGTGCCCGCAAGGTAACCTATATAGTCCAAGTTCCAGCTATGTAACCTAGATAGTCCAAGGGCCCGCTAGTTAACTTATGTAGTCCAAGTGCCCGCTAGGTAAACTAGATAGTCCAAGTGCCCGCTAAGGAACCTACATAGTCCAAGTGCACGCTAGTTAACCCAGATAGTCCAAGTGCCCGCTAGTTAACCTAGATAGTCCAAGTGCCACTAGGTAACCTACATAGTGCAAGTGTCCCCTAGTTAACCTACATAGCCCAAGTGCCCGCCTGTTAACATAGATAGTACAAGTGCCCGCTAGGGAACGTACATAGTCCAAGTGCCCGATAGGTATCCTAGATAGTGCAAGTGCCCGGTAGTTAACCTACATAGTCCAAGTGCCCACAAGGTAACCTATATAGTCCAAGTTCCAGCTATGTAACCTAGATAGTCCAAGGGCCCGCTAGTTAACTTACGTAGTCCAAGTGCCCGCTAGGTAAACTAGATAGTCCAAGTGCCCGCTAAGGAACCTACATAGTCCAAGTGCCCACTAGGTAACCTAGATAGTCTAAGGGCCCGCTAGTTAACCTACATAGTCCAAGTGCCCGGTAGTTAACTCACATAGTTCAAGTGTCCGTAAGGAACATATATAGTCCAAGTGCCCGCTAGGGAACATACGGAGTCTAAGTGCCCGCTAGGGAACCTACGTAGTCCAAGTGCCCGCTAGGGAATCTACATAGTCCAAGGGCCCGCTAGTTAACGCAAATAGTCCAAGTGCCCGCTAGGTAACCTACAAAGTCTAAGTGCCCACTAGGTAAACTATATAGTCCACATGCCCGTTAGGGAGCCTACATAGTCCAAATGCCCGCTAGGTAACCTGGATAGTCCAAGGGCCCGCTAGGTAACCTACATAGTCCTAGTGCCCCCTAGTTAACCTACATTCTCTATGTGCCCGATAAGGAACCTACATAGTACAAGTTCCCGCTAGGTAACCGACATAATCCAAATGCCCTCTAGTTAACCTACATTGTCCAAGTGCCCAATAGGGAACCTACATAATCCAAATGCCCGCTAGGGAACCTACATAGTCCAAGTGCCCGTTAGGTAACCTAGATCGTCCAAATGCTTGCCAGGAAACCCACATAGTCCAAGTGCCCGCTAGGGAACTTACATAGTCCAAGGGCCCGCTAGGGAACCTACATAGTCCAAGTGCCCTTTATTTAACCTAGATAGTCCAAGTGCCCGCTTGGTAACCTAGATAGTCCAACAGACCGCAAGGTAACCTACATACTCCAAGAACCCGCTAGGTAACGTAGATATTTCAAGTGCTAGCTAGGCAACCTACATAGTGCAAGTGTACCCTAGTTAACCTACATAGTCCAAGTGCCCGCTAGTTAACATAGATAGTCCAAGTGCCCGCTAGGGAACGTACATAGTCCAAGTGCTCGCTAGGTAACCTAGATAGTGCAAGTGCCCGGTAGTTAACCTACATAGTCCAAGTGCCCGCTAGGTAACCTAGATAGTCTAAGGGCCCGCTAGTTAACCTACATAGTCCAAGTGCCCGGTAGTTAACTTACATAGTTCAAGTGTCCGTAAGGAACATATATAGTCCAAGTGCCCACTAGGGAACATACAGAGTCTAAGTGCCCGCTAGGGAACCTACGTAGTCCAAGTGCCCGCTACTTAATGTAGATAGTCCAAGTGCCGCTAGTTAATCAACATAGTGCAAGGGCCCGCTAGTTAACCTACATAGTCCAAGTACCCACTAGTTAACCTAGATCGTCCAAGTGCCCGCTAGTTAACCTACATAGTCCAAGGGCCCGCTAGTTAACCTACATAGTCCAAGGGCCCGCTAGTTAACCAACATCGTCCAAGGGCCCGGTAGTTAACCTAGATAGTCCAAGTGCCCCCTAGTTAACCTACATACTCCAAGTGCCCGCTAGGTAACCTAGACAGTTCAAGTGACCACTAGGTTACCTACATAGTCCAAGTGCCCGTTCGTTAACCTACATAGTCCAAGTGCCTGATAGGTAAACTAAATAATCCAAATGCCCGCTAGGGAAACTACATAGTCCAAGTGCCCGCTAGTTAACCTAGATAGTCCAAGGGCCCACTAGTTAATCTAGAGAGTCCAAGTGTCCATTAGTTAACCTACATAGTCCAAGGGCCCTCAAGGTAACATAGATAGTCCAAGTGCCTGCTAGGGGACGTACATAGTCCAAGTGCCCGCTAGGTAACCTAGATAGTCCAAGTGCCCACTAGGGTATGTACATAGTTCAAGTGCCCGCTAGGTAACCTAGATAGTCCAAGGTCCTGCTAGTTAACCTACATAGTCCAATGCCCGATAGGGAACCTACATAGTCCAAGTGCCCGCTAGTTAACCTACATGGTCAAAGTGCCCTTAGGGAACCTATATAGTCCAAGTGCCCGCTAGGGAACCTACATAGTCAAATTGTCCGCTAGAGAACCTGCATTGTACAAGTGCCCGCTAATCAACCTAGATAGTCCAAGTGCCCGCTAGGTAACCTAGACAGTCCAAGTGTCTGCTAGGTAACCTACATAGTCCAAATGCCCGTTCGTTAACCTACATAGTCCAAGGGCCCACTAGTTAACCTAGATCTTCTAAGTGTCCTCTAGTTAACCTATATAGTCCAAATGCACGCTAGTTAACCTACATACTCCAAGTGCCGCTAGGTAACCTAGACAGTCCAAGTGTCTGCTAGGTAACCTACATAGTCCAAGTGCCCGTTCGTTAACCTACATAGTCCAAGTGCCCGCTAGGTAACGTAGATAGCCCAAGTGCACGCTAGGGAACGTACATAGGCCAAGTGCCCGCTAGGTAACCTAGATAGTCCAAGTGCCCTCTTGTTAACCAACATAGTCCAAGTGCCTCCTAGGTAAACTACATAGTCCAAGTGCCCACTAGGCAACCTAGACTGTCCAATTGCCTCCTAGTTAACCTAGACAGTCCAAGTACCCGATAGGTAACCTACATAGTCCAAGTGTTCTCTAGGGAACCTACATAGTCCAAGTGCTCGCTAGGCAACCTACATAGTCCAAGTGCCCGCTAGGTAAGCTAGATAGTCCAATTGCCCGTTAGCTAACCTAGATAGTCAAAGTGTCCGCTAGTTAACCTACATAGTCCAAGTGCCCGTTTGTTAACATAGATAGGCCAAGTGCCTGCTAGGTAACCTAGACAGTCCAAGTGCCCGCTAGATTACCTACATAGTCCAAGTGCACGTTCGTTAACCTAGATAGTCAAAGTGCCTCCTAGGTAACCTAAATAGTCCAAGTGCCCGCTAGGGAAACTACGTAGTCCAAGCGCCCGCTAGGTAACCTAGATAGTCCAATTGCCCCTTAGCTAACCTAGATAGTCAAAGTGTCCGCTAGTTAACCTACATAGTCCAAGTGCCCGTTCGTTAACGTAGATAGGCCAAGTGCCTGCTAGGTTACCTAGACCGTCCAAGTGCCCGCTAGGTTACCTACGTAGTCCAAGGGCACGTTCGTTAACCTAGATATTCCAAGTCCCGCTAGTAACCTACGTAGTCCAAGGGCCCGCTAGGTAACCTTCATAGTCCAAGTGCCTTCTAGTTAACCTACATAATCCAAGTGCCCGATAGGTAACCTACATAGTCCAAGTGCCCGATAGGGAACCTACATAATTCAAGTGCCCGCTAGGGAACCTACATAGTCCAGGTGCCCATTAGGTAACTTAGATAGTCCAAATGCCCGCCAGGAAACCTACATAGTCCAAGTGCCCACTAGGGAACTTACATAGTCCAAGGGCCCGCTAGGGAACCTACATAATCCAAGGGCCCGTTAGTTAACCTAGATAGTCCAAGTGCCCGCTTGGTAACCTAGATAGTCCAAGTGCCCGCTAGGTAACCTACAAAATCTAAGGGCCCGCTAGGTTATCTATATAGTCCAAATGCCCACTAGGGTATCTACATAGTCCAAGGGCCCTCTGGTTAACGTAGATAGTCCAAGTGCCGCTAGTTAATCTACATAGTCCAAGGGCCTGCTAGTTAACCTACATAGTCCAAGTACCCGCTAGTTAACCTAGATCGTCCAAGTGCCCGCTAGGTAACCTATATAATCCAAGGGTCCACGAGTTAACCTAGATCGTCCAAGTGCCCGCTAGGTAACCTACAAAGTCTAAATGCCCGCTAGGTTATCTATATAGTCCAAATGCCCGCTAGGGAACCTACATAGTCAAGTGCCCGCTAGTTAACCTACATCGTCCAAGTGCCCGCTAGTTAACCAACATAGTCAATGGGCCCACTAGTTAACCTACATAGTGCAAGAGCCCGCTAGTTAACCTAGATCGTGCAAGTGTCTGCTAGTTAACCTACATAGTCCAAGTGCCAGTTAGCTAACCTAGATAGTCCAAGGGCCCGCTAGTTGACTTACATAGTCCAAGTGCCCGCTAGTTAACCTAGGTAGTACCAGTGACCGTTAGTTAACCTAGAGTGTCCAAGTGCCCACTAGGGGACGTACTTAGTCCAAGTTCACGTAGGCTAACCTAGATAGTCCAAGTGCCCACTAGTTAACAATGATCATCCAAGTGCCCGCTAGTTAACCTAGATAGTCCAAGTGCACGCTAGTTAACCTAGATAGTCCAAGTGCCCTCTAGTTAACCTAGATCATCCAAGTGCCCGCTAGTTAAACTACATAGTCCAAGGGCCCGCTAGTGAACCTACGTAGTCCAAGGTCCTCAAGTTAACCTAGATAGTCCAAGTGCCCGCTAGGTAACCTAAGTAGTCCAAATGTCCGATAGGAATCCTACATAGTCCAGGTGCCCACTAGGTAACCTACATAGTCCAAGTGCCCGTTCGTTAACCTAGACAGTCCAAGTGCCCGCTAGAAAATCTACATAGTCCAATAGCTCGCTAGTTAACCTACATAGTCCAAGTGCCCGCTATGTAACCTAGATAGTCAAAGTGCCCGTTAGGTAACCTAGATAGTCCAAGTGCCCGCTAGGTAACTTATATTGTCCAAGTTCCCGCTAGGTAACCTACATACTCATATTGCCCGTTACCTAATCTAGATAGTCCAAGTGCCCGCTGAGCAACCTACATAGTCCAAGTGCCCGTTCGTTAACCTAGAAGTCCAAGTGCCCGCTAGGTAACCTAGACAGTCCAAGTGCCCGCTAGGTTACCTGCATATTCCAAGTGCCCGTTCGTTAACTTAGAGAGTCCAAGTGCCCACTAGGTAACCTATATAGTCCAAGTGCCCGCTAGGTAACCTAGATAGTACAAGGGCCCGCTAGTTAACCTACATAGTCCAAGGGCTCACTTGTTAACTTTGATAGTCCAAGTGCCCGCTAGTTAACCTAGATCGTCCAAGTGCCCGCTAGTTAACCTAGATTGTCCAAGTGCTCGCTAGTTAACCTAGATAGTCCTAGTGGCCTTTAGTTAACCTAGATGTTCCAATTGCCCACTAGGGGACGTAAAAAATCCAAGTGCCCGCCAGGTAACCTAGATAGTCCAAGTGCGCGCTAGGGTATGTACATAGTCAAAGTGCCTGCTAGGAAACTCAGATAGTCCAAGTGCCCGTTATTTAACCTACATAGTCAAATTGCCCGCTACTTAACCTAAGTAGTACAAATGTCTGATAGGGATCCTACATAGTCCAAGTGCCCGCTAGGTAACCTACATAGTCCAAGTGCCCATTCGTTAACCTAGATAGTTAAAGTGCCCGCTAGGTAACCTAGACTGTCCAAGTGCAGGCTAGGTTACCTACATAGTCCAAGTGCCCGTTCGTTAACCTAGATAGTCCAAGTGCCCGCTAGGTGACCTAGACAGTCCAAGTGCCCGCTGGTTAACCTACATAGTCCAAGTGCCCGATAGGGAACCAATATAATCCAAGTGCCCAATAGGGAACCTACATAATTCAAGGGCCCGCTAAGGAACCTACATAGTCCATGTGCCCGCTAGGCAACCTACATATTCCAAGGGCCCTTTAGTTAACATAGATTGTCAAAGTGCCTGCTAGTTAACCTAGATAGTCCAAGTGCCCGCTAGGTAACCTACATAGTCCATGTTACCGCTTGGTAACCTTAATAGTCCAAATGCCCGCTAGGGAAACTACATAGTCCATGTGCCCGCTAGTTAACCTAGATAGTCCAAGTGCCTGCTAGTAAACCTACATAATCCATGGGCCCGCTAGTTAACCTACATAGTGCAAGGGCCCGCTAGTTAATCTAGATCGTGCAAGTGTCCGCTAGTTAACCTACATAGTCCACGTGCCCGCTAGGTAACCTAGATAGTCCAAGTGCCCGCTAGGGATCCTTCATAATTCAATTGCCTGCTAGGTAACCTAGATAGTCCAAGTGCCCGCTAGTTAACCAAGATAGTCCTAGTTCCCGTTAGTTAACCTAGATAGTCCAAGTGCCCACTACGGGATGTACATAGTCCAAGTGCCCGCTAGTTAACCTACATAGTCCAAGGTCCGTTAGTTAACCTAGATAGTCCAAGTGCCCGCTAGTTAACCTACATAGTACAAGGGCCCGCTAGTTAACCTAGATAGTCAAAGTGATCGCTAGTTAACCTAAGTAGTACAAATGTTCGATAGGGATCCTACATAGTCCAAGTGCCCGCTAGTTAACCTACATAGTCCAAGTCCCCGGTAGGTAACCTAGACAGTCCAAGTGACCATTATGTTACCTACATAGTCCAAGTGCTCGCTAGTTAACCTACATAGTCCAAGTGCCTGCTAGAAAAATACATAGTCCAAGTGCCCACTAGGTAACCTAGACAGTCCAATTGCCCGCTAGTTAACCTAGATAGTCCAATTAACGGTAGGGAACCTACATACTCCAAGTGCCCGCTGGGAACCTACATAGTCCAAGTGCTCGCTAGGCAACCTACATAGTCCAAGTGCCCGTTAGTTAACCTAGATAGTCAAAGTGCCTGCTAGGTAACCTAACTAGTCCAAGTGCCCGCTAGTTAACCTACATAGTCCAAGTGCCCGCTAGGTTACCTAGATTGTCCAATTGCCCGTTAGCTAACCTAGATAGTCGAAGTGTCCGCTAGTTAACCTACATAGTCCAAGCGCCCGTTCGTTAACCTAGATAGTCCAAGTGCCCGCTAGGTAACCTAAGTAGTCCAAATGTCCGATAGGGATCCTACATCGTCCAAGTGCCCGCTAGGTAACCTACATAGTCCAAGTGCCCGTTCGTTAACCTAGATAGTCCAAGTGTCTGCTGGTAACCTACATAGTCCAAGGGCCCGCTAGGTAACCTTGATAGTCCAAGTGTCATCTAGTTAACCTACATAGTCCAAGTGCCCGCTAGGTAACCTACATAGTCCAAGTGCCCACTAGGTAACCTAAATTATCCAAATGCCCGCTAGGGAATCTACATAGTCCAAGTGCCCGCTAGTTAACCTAGATAGTCCAAGTGCCCGCTAGTAAACCTAGATAGTCCAAGGGCCCGCTAGTTAATCTAGATAGTCCAAGTGCCCGCTAGTTAACCTAGATAGTCCAAGTGCCCGCTAGTTAACCTAGATCGTCCAAGTGCCCGCTAGTTAACCTAGATAATCCAAGTGCCCGATAGTTAACCTACATAGTACAAGGGCCCGCTAGTTAACCTAGATAGTCAAAGTACCCGCTAGTTAACCTAAGTAGTACAAATGTCCGAAAGGGATCCTATATAGTCCAAGTGCCCGCTAGTTAACCTACATAGTCCAAGTCCCCGCTAGGTAACCTAGACAGTCCAAGTGACCATTATGTTACCTACATAGTCCAAGTGCCCGCTAGGTAACCTAGATAGTCCAAGTGCCCGCTAGTTAACCAAGATAGTCCTAGTTCCCGTTAGTTAACCTAGATAGTCCAAGTGCCCACTACGGGATGTACATAGTCCAAGTGCCCGCTAGTTAACCTACATAGTCCAAGGTCCGTTGGTTAACCTAGATAGTCCAAGTGCCCGCTAGTTAACCTACATAGTACAAGGGCCCGCTAGTTAACCTAGATAGTCAAAGTGATCGCTAGTTAACCTAAGTAGTACAAATGTTCGATAGGGATCCTACATAGTCCAAGTGCCCGCTAGTTAACCTACATAGTCCAAGTCCCCGGTAGGTAACCTAGACAGTCCAAGTGACCATTATGTTACCTACATAGTCCAAGTGCTCGCTAGTTAACCTACATAGTCCAAGTGCCTGCTAGAAAAATACATAGTCCAAGTGCCCACTAGGTAACCTAGACAGTCCAATTGCCCGCTAGTTAACCTAGATAGTCCAAGTAACGGTAGGGAACCTACATACTCCAAGTGCCCGCTGGGAACCTACATAGTCCAAGTGCTCGCTAGGCAACCTACATATTCCAAGTGCCCGTTAGTTAACCTAGATAGTCAAAGTGCCTTCTAGGTAACCTAACTAGTCCAAGTGCCCGCTAGTTAACCTACATAGTCCAAAGTTCCCGCTAGGTAACCTAGATAGTCCAATTGCCCGTTAGCTAACCTAAGATAGTCGAAGTGTCCGCTGGTTAACCTACATAGTCCAAGTGCCCGTTCGTTAACCTAGATAGTCCAAGTGCCCGCTAGGTAACCTAAGTTGTCCAAATGTCCGATAGGGATCCTACATAGTCCATGTGCCCGCTAGGTAACCTACATAGCCCAAGTGCCCGTTCGTTAACCTAGATAGTCCAAGTGCCCGCTGGTAACCTACATAGTCCAAGGGCCCGCTAGGTAACATTGATAGTCCAAGTGTCTTCTAGTTAACCTACATAGTCCAAGTGCCCGCTAGGTAACCTACATAGTCCAAGTGCCCACTAGGTAACCTAGATAGTCTAAGTGCCCGTTCGTTAACCTAGATAGTCCAAGTGCCCGCTAGGTAACCTAGACAGTCCAAGTGCCTGCTAGGAAACCTACATAGTCCAAATGCCCTTTCGTTAACCTACATAGTCCAAGGGCACTATTTAACCTAGATCGTCCAAGTGTCTTTGGTTAACCTACATAGTCCAAGTGCCCGCAAGGTATCCTATATAGTCCAAGTTCCAGCTATGTAACCTAGATAGTCCAAGGGCCCGCTAGTTAACCTACATAGTCCAAGTGCCCGCTATGTAAACTTGATAGTCCAAGTGCCCGCTAAGGAACCTACATAGTCCAAGGGCACGCTAGTTAACCCAGATAGTCCAAGTGCCCGCTTGTTAACCTAGATAGTCCAAGTGCCGCTAGGTAACCTACATAGTGCAAGTGTCCCCTAGTTAACCTACATAGTCCAAGTGCCCGCTAGTTAACATAGATAGTCCAAGTGCCCACTAGGGAACGTACATAGTCCAAGTGCCCGCTAGGTAACCTAGACAGTGCAAGTGCACGGTAGTTAACCTACATAGTCCAAGTGCCCGCTAGGTAACCTGGATAGTCTAAGGGCCCGCTAGTTAACCTACATTGTCCAAGTGCCCGGTAGTTAACTTACATAGTTCA
Organism: Tenrec ecaudatus; assembly: GCF_050624435.1. NCBI lineage: Eukaryota > Metazoa > Chordata > Mammalia > Afrosoricida > Tenrecidae > Tenrec > Tenrec ecaudatus. Next base: position 1,361,633 of record NW_027457585.1, on the reverse strand, counting down.
AGTGTCCGTAAGGAACATATATAGTCCAAGTGCCCGCTAGGGAACATACAGAGTCTAAGTGCCCGCTAGGGAACCTATATAGTCGAAGTGCCCGCTAGGGAATCTACATAGTCAAAGGGCCCTCTAGTTAACATAGATAGTCCAAGTGCCGGTAGTTAATCTACATAGTTCAAGGGCCCGCTAGTTAACCTACATAGTCCAAGTGCCTGATAGGGAACCTACATAGTCCAAGTGCCCGCAGAGGAACCTACATAGTCCAAGTGCCCGATAGGGAACCTACATATTCCAAGTGCCCGTTAGATAACCTAGATAGTCCAAGTGCCCGTAGGGAACCTATATAGTCCAGGTGCCCACTAGGGAACCTACATAGTCAAAGTGCCCGCTAGGGAACCTGCATTGTGCAAGTGCCCGCTAGTTAACCTAGATAGTCCAAGTGCCCGCTAGTTAACTTACATAGTCCAAGGTCAGCTAGTTAACCTAGATAGTCCAAGTGCCCACTAGTTAACCTACATAGTCCAAGGTCAGCTAGTTAACCTAGATAGTCCAAGTGCCCGCTAGTTAACCTAGATAGTCCAAGAACCCACTAGTTAACCTAGATAATCCAAGAACCCGCTAGTTAACCTAGATAGTCCAAGTGCCCGCTAGTTAACCTACATAGTCCTAGGGCCCGCTAGTTAACCTAGATATTCCAAGTGCCCGCTAGTTAACCTAGATCGTCCAGGTGTCCGCTAGTTAACCTACATAGTCCAAGTTCCCGTTAGGTAACCTAGATAGTACAAGTGCCCCCAAGGTAACCTACATAGTCCAAGTGCCCGCTAGGTAACCTAGATATTCCAAGTTCCTGTTAGCTAACCTAGATAATCCAAGTGCCCGCTAGGTAACCTACATAGTCCAAGTGCCCTTTCGTTAACCTAGATAGTCCAAGTCCCCGCTAGGTAACCTACATAGTCAAAAGGCCCACAAGATAACCTATATAGTCCAAGTGCCCGTTACCTAACCTAGATAGTCCAATTGCCCGCTATGCAGCATACATAGTCCAAGTGCCCACTAGTTAACCTACATAGTCCAAGTGCCCGCTAGGTAACCTAGATAGTCCAAGTGCCCGTTAGGTAACTTACATAGTCCAAATGCCCGCTAGGCAACCTAGATAGTCCAAGTGCCCGTTCGTTAACCTAGATAGCAAAGTGCCCGCTAGGTAACCTAGACAGTCCAAGTGTCTGCTAGGTAACCTAGATAGTCCAAATGCCCGTTCGTTAACCTACATAGTCCAAGGGCCCACTAGTTAACATAGATTGTCTAAGTGTCCTCTAGTTAACCTACATAGTCCAAATGCACGCTAGTTAACCTACATAGTCCAAGTGCCGCTAGGTAACCTACATAGTGCAAGTGTCCCCTAGTTAACCTACATAGTCCAAGGGCCCACTAGTTAACATAGATAGTCCAAGTGCCCGCTAGAGAACATACATAGTCCAAGTGCCCGCTAGGTAACCTAGATAGTGCATGTGCCCGGTAGTTAACCTACAAAGTCCAAGTACCCGCTAGGTAACCTGGATAGTCCAAGGGCCCGCTAGTTAACCTACATAGTCCAAGTGCCCGGTAGTTAACTTACATAGTCCAAGTGCCCCCTCTGGAACCTACATAGTCCAAGTGCCTGCTAGGGAACCTACATAGTTCAAGTGTCCGTAGGGAACACACAGAATCCAAGTGCCCGCTAGGGAATCTACATAGTCCAAGGGCCCGCTAGATAACCTACATAGTCCAAGTACCCGCTACTTAGCCTAGATCGTCCAAGTGCACGCTAGTTAACCTATATAGTCCAAGGGCCCGCTAGTTAACTTTTATAGTCCAAGTGCCCGCTAGGGAACCTACATAGTCCAAGTGTCCGCTAGTTAATCTAGATAGTCCAAGGCCCGCTAGTAAACCTAGATAGTCCAAGGGCCCGCTAGTTAATCTAGATAGTCCAAGTGCCCGCTAGTTAACCTAGATAGTCCAAGTGCCCGCAAGTTAACAAGGATCATCAAAGTGCCCTCTAGTTAACTTACATAGTCCAAAGGCCTGCTAGTTAACCTACATAGAGCAAGGGCCCGCTAGTTAACCTTGATAGTCCAAGTGCCCGCTAGTTAACCTACATAGTCCAAGTTCCCGCTAGGTAACCTAGACAGTCCAAGTGACCATTAGGTTACATACATAGTCCAAGTGCCCGTTCGTTAACCTGTATATTCCAAGTGCCCGCTAGGTAACGTAGATAGCCCAAGTGCCCGCTAAGGAACGTACATAGTCCAAGTGCCCACTAGGTAACCTACATAGTCCAAGTGCCCGCTAGTTAACCAACATAGTCCAAGTGCCTCCTAGGTAAACTACATAGTCCAAGTGCCCACTAGGTAACCTAGACTGTCCAATTGCCCCCTAGTTAACCTAGACAGTCCAAGTACGCGATAGGGAACCTACATAGTCCAATTGCCCGTTAGCTAACCTAGATAGTCGACGTGTCCGCCAGTTAACCTACATAGTCCAAGTGCAAGTTCGTTAACGTAGATAGGCCAAGTGCCTGCTAGGTAACCTAGACAGTTCAAGTGCCCGCTAGGTTACCTACATAGTCCAAGTGCACGTTCGTTAACCTAGATAGTCCAAGTACCCGCTGGTAACCTACATAGTCCAAGGGCCCGCTAGGTAACCTTGATAGTCCAAGTGCCTTCTAGTTAACCTACATAGTCCAAGTGCCCGCTAGGTAACCTACATAGTCCAAGTGCCCACTAGGTAACCTAAATAATCCAAATGCCCGCTGGGGAAACTACATAGTCCAAGTGCCCGCTAGTTAACCTAGATAGTCCAAGTGCCCGCTAGTAAACCTAGATAGTCCAAGGGCCCGCTAGTTAATCTAGATAGTCCAAGTGCCCGCTAGTTAACCTAGATAGTCCAAGTGCCCGCTACTTAACCTAGATAGTCCAAGTGCCCGCTAGTAAACCTAGATAGTCCAAGTGCCCGCTAGTAAACCTAGATAGTCCAAGTGCCCGCTAGTTAACCTAGATAATCCAAGGGCCCGCTAGTTAACCTACATAGTCCCAGGGCCCTCTAGTTAACCTAGATAGTCCAAGTGTCCGCTAGGGGACGTACATAGTCCAAGTGCCCGCTAGGTAACCAAGATAGTGCAAGTGCCCGCTAGGTAACCTTCATAGTCCAAATGCCCATTCGGTAACCTAGATAGTCCAAGTGCCCACTAATTAACCTACATAGTCCAAGTGCCCGCTAGGTAACCTAGATAGTGCAAGTGCCCGCTAGGTAACCTACATAGTCCAAGTGCCCGCTAGGTAACCTAGATAGTCCAAGTGCCCGTTCGTTAACCTAGATAGTCCAAGTGCCCGCTAGGTAACCTAGACAGTCCAAGTGCCTGCTAGGTATCTTACATAGTCCCAATGCCCTTTCGTTAACCTACATAGTCCAAGGGCCCACTGTTTAAACTAGATCGTCCAAGTGTCTTTGGTTAACCTACATAGTCCAAGTGCCCGCAAGGTAACCTATATAGTCCAAGTTCCAGCTATGTAACCTAGATAGTCCAAGGGCCCGCTAGTTAACCTACATAGTCCAAGTGCCCGCTAGGTAAACTAGATAGTCCAAGTGCCCGCTAGGGAACCTACATAGTCCAAGTGTCCGCTAGTTAATCTAGATAGTCCAAGGCCCGCTAGTAAACCTAGATAGTCCAAGGGCCCGCTAGTTAATCTAGATAGTCCAAGTGCCCGCTAGTTAACCTAGATAGTCCAAGTGCCCGCAAGTTAACAAGGATCATCAAAGTGCCCTCTAGTTAACTTACATAGTCCAAAGGCCTGCTAGTTAACCTACATAGAGCAAGGGCCCGCTAGTTAACCTTGATAGTCCAAGTGCCCGCTAGTTAACCTACATAGTCCAAGTTCCCGCTAGGTAACCTAGACAGTCCAAATGACCATTAGGTTACATACATAGTCCAAGTGCCCGTTCGTTAACCTGTATATTCCAAGTGCCCGCTAGGTAACGTAGATAGCCCAAGTGCCCGCTAAGGAACGTACATAGTCCAAGTGCCCGCTAGGTAACCTACATAGTCCAAGTGCCCGCTAGTTAACCAACATAGTCCAAGTGCCTCCTAGGTAAACTACATAGTCCAAGTGCCCCCTAGTTAACCTAGACAGTCCAAGTACGCGATAGGGAACCTACATAGTCCAATTGCCCGTTAGCTAACCTAGATAGTCGAAGTGTCCGCCAGTTAACCTACATGGTCCAAGTGCAAGTTCGTTAACGTAGATAGGCCAAGTGCCTGCTAGGTAACCTAGACAGTTCAAGTGCCTGCTAGGTTACCTACATAGTCCAAGTGCACGTTCGTTAACCTAGATAGTCCAAGTACCCGCTGGTAACCTACATAGTCCAAGGGCCCGCTAGGTAACCTTGATAGTCCAAGTGCCTTCTAGTTAACCTACATAGTCCAAGTGCCCGCTAGTTAACCTAGATAGTCCAAGTGCCCGCTAGTAAACCTAGATAGTCCAAGGGCCCGCTAGTTAATCTAGATAGTCCAAGTGCCCGCTAGTTAACCTAGATAGTCCAAGTGCCCGCTAGTAAACCTAGATAGTCCAAGGGCCCGCTAGTTAATCTAGATAGTCCAAGTGCCCGCTAGTTAACCTAGATAGTCCAAGTGCCCGCTACTTAACCTAGATAGTCCAAGTGCCCGCTAGTAAACCTAGATAGTCCAAGTGCCCGCTAGTTAACCTAGATAATCCAAGGGCCCGCTAGTTAACCTACATAGTCCCAGGGCCCTCTAGTTAACCTAGATAGTCCAAGTGTCCGCTAGGGGACGTACATAGTCCAAGTGCCCGCTAGGTAACCAAGATAGTGCAAGTGCCCGCTAGGTAACCTACATAGTCCAAATGCCCATTCGGTAACCTAGATAGTCCAAGTGCCCACTAATTAACCTACATAGTCCAAGTGCCCGCTAGGTAACCTAGATAGTGCAAGTGCCCGCTAGGTAACCTACATAGTCCAAGTGCCCGCTAGGTAACCTAGATAGTCCAAGTGCCCGTTCGTTAACCTAGATAGTCCTAGTGCCCGCTAGGTAACCTAGACAGTCCAAGTGCCTGCTAGGTATCTTACATAGTCCCAATGCCCTTTTGTTAACCTACATAGTCCAAGGGCCCACTGTTTAAACTAGATCGTCCAAGTGTCTTTGGTTAACCTACATAGTCCAAGTGCCCGCAAGGTAACCTATATAGTCCAAGTTCCAGCTATGTAACCTAGATAGTCCAAGGGCCCGCTAGTTAACCTACATAGTCCAAGTGCCCGCTAGGTAAACTAGATAGTCCAAGTGCCCGCTAGGGAACCTACATAGTCCAAGTGCACGCTAGTTAACCCAGATAGTCCAAGTGCCCGCTAGTTAAACCTAGATAGTCCAAGTGCCACTAGGTAACCTACATAGTGCAAGTGTCCCCTAGTTAACCTACATAGTCCAAGTGCCCGCTAGTTAACATAGATAGTCCAAGTGCCCACTAGGGAACGTACATAGTCATGTGCCCGCTAGGTAACCTAGATAGTGCAAGTGCCCGGTAGTTAACCTACATAGTCCAAGTGCCCGCTAGGTAACCTGGATAGTCTAAGGGCCCGCTAGTTAACCTACATAGTCCAAGTGCCCGGTAGTTACTTACATAGTTCAAGTGTCCGTAAGGAACATATATAGTCCAAGTGCCCGCTAGGGAACATACAGAGTCTAAGTGCCCGCTAGGGAACCTACGTAGTCGAAGTGCCCGCTAGGGAATCTGCATAGTCAAAGGGCTCGCTACTTAACATAGATAGTGCAAGTACCGCTAGTTAATCTACATAGTTCAAGGGCCCGCTAGTTAACCTACATAGTCCAAGTGCCTGATAGGGAACCTACATAGTCCAAGTGCCCGCAGAGGAACCTACATAGTCCAAGTGCCCGTTAGGGAACCTACATAGTCCAATTGCTCGTTAGCTAACCTAGATAGTCGAAGTGTCCGCTAGTTAACCTACATAGTCCAAGTGCCCGTTTGTTAACATAGATAGGCCAAGTGCCTGCTAGGTAACCTAGACAGTCCAAGTGCCCGCTAGGTTACCTACATATTCCAAGTGCACGTTCGTTAACCTAGATAGTCAAAGTGCCTGCTAGGTAACCCTAAATAGTCCAAGTGCCCGCTAGGGAACCTACATAGTCCAAGCACCCGCTAGGTAACCTAGATAGTCCAATTGCTCGTTAGCTAACCTAGATAATCAAAGTGTCCGCTAGTTAACCTACATAGTCCAAGTGCCCGTTCTTTAACGTAGATAGGCCAAGTGCCTGCTAGGTAACCTAGACAGTCCAAGTGCCCGCTAGGTTACCTACATAGTCCAAGTGCACGTTAGTTAACCTAGATAGTCAAAGTGCCTGCTAGGTAACCCTAAATAATCCAAGTGCCCGCCAGTGAACCTACATAGTCCAAGTGCCCGCTAGGTAACCTAGATAGTCGAATTGCCCGTTAGCCAACCTAGATAATAGAAGTGTCCGCTAGTTAACCTACATAGTCCAAGTGCCCGTTCGTTAACCTAGATAGTCCAAGTGCCCACTAGGTAACCTAAGTAGTCCAAATGTCCGATAGGGATCCTACATAGTCCAAGTGCCCGCTAGGTAACCTACATAGCCCAAGTGCCCGTTCGTTAACCTAGATAGTCCAAGTGCCCGCTGGTAACCTACATAGTCCAAGGGCCCGCTAGGTAACCTTGATAGTCCAAGTGTCTTCTAGTTAACCTACATAGTCCAAGTGCCCGCTAGGTAACCTATATAGTCCAAGTGCCCACTAGGTAACCTAAATATTCCAAATGCCCGCTAGGGAAACTACATAGTCCAAGTGTCCGCTAGATAACCTAGATCGTCCAAGTGTCCGCTAGTTAACCTACATAGTCCCAGTGCCCTCTAGTTAACCTAGATTGTCTAAGGGCCCGCTTGTTGACCTACATTGTCCAAGTGCCCGCTTGGTAACCTAGATAGTCCACGTGCCCGCTACTAAACCTAGATAGTCCCATTGCCCGTTAGTTAACCTAGATAGTCCAAGTGCCCACTAGGGGACGTACATAGTCCAAGTGCCCGCTAGGTAACCTAGATAGTCCAAGTGCCCGCTAGGGTATGTACATAGTCCAAATGCCTGCTAGGTAACCTAGATAGTCTAAGTGCCCGCTAGTTAACCTACATAGTCCAAGGGCCCGCTAAGGAACTTACATAGTCCAAGTGCCCGCTAGGGAACCTACATAGTCCAAGTGCCCGTTAGTGAACCTAGATAGACCCAGTGCCCACTAGAGGACGTACATAGTCCAAGTGCCCGCTAGGTAACCTAGATAGTCCAAGTGCCCTCTAGTTAACCTACATAGTCCAAGGGCCCGCTAGTTGACCTAGATAGTCCAAGTGCCCGCTAGTTAACCTAGATAGTCCAAGTGCCCGTTCGTTAACCTAGATAGTCCAAGTGCCAGCTAGGTAACCTAGACTGTCCAAGTGCCCGCTAGGTTACCTACATATTCCAAGTTCCCATTCGTTAACCTAGATAGTCCAAGTGCCCGCTGGTAACCTACCTAGTCCAATGGCCCGCTAGGTAACCTTGATAGTCCAAGTGCCTTCTAGTTACCCTACATAGTCCAAGTGCCCGCTAGGTAACCTACATAATCCAAGTGCACAATAGGTAACCTAAATAATCCAAATGCCCGCTAGGGAAACTACATAGTCCAAGTGCCCGCTAGTTAACCTAGATAGTCCAAGTGCCCGCTAGTAAACCTAGATGGTCCAAGGGCCCGCTAGTTAATTTAGATAGTCCAAGTGCCCGCTAGTTAACCTAGATAGTCCAAGGGCCCACTAGTTAACCTACATAGTCCAAGTGCCCGATAGGGAACCTACATAATCCAAGTGCCCGCTAGGGAACCTACATAGTCCAAGTGCCCGCTAGGGAACTTACATAGTCCAAGGGCCCGCTAGGGAACCTAGATAGTCCAAGGGCCCGTTAGTTAACCTAGATAGTCCAAGTGCCCGCTTGGAAACCTAGATAGTGCAACAGCCCGCTAGGTAACCTACATACTCCAAGAACCCGCTGGGTAACGTAGATAGTTCAAGTGCCAGCTAGGTAACCTAGATAGTCCAAGTGCCCGCTAGGTAACCTACAAAATCTAAGTGCCCGCTAGGTTATCTATGCAGTCCAAATGCCCGCTAGGGAATCTACATAGTCCAAGGGCCCACTAGTTAACGTAGATAGTCCAAGTGCCGCTAGTTAATCTACATAGTCCAAGGGCCCGCTAGTTAACCTACATAGTACAAGTACCCGCTAGTTAACCTACAAAATCTAAGTGCCCGCTAGGTTATCTATATAGTCCAAATGCCTGCTAGGGAACCTACATAGTCCAAGTGTCCGCTAGGTAACCTACATCGTCCAAGTGCCCGCTAGTTAAGCAACATAGTCAATGGGCCCACTAGTTAACCTACATAGTGCAAGAGTCCGCTAGTTAACCTGGATCGTGCAAGTGTCTGCTAGTTAGCCTACACAGTCCAAGCGCCAGTTAGCTAACCTAGATAGTCCAAGGGCCCGCTAGTTGACCTACATAGTCCAAGTGCCCGCTATTTAACCTAGATAGTCCTAGTGCCCGTTAGTTAACCTAGGGTGTCCAAGTGCCCACTAGGGGACGTACTTAGTCCAAGTACCCGTTAGCTAACCTAGATAGTCCAAGTGCCCGCTAGTTAACATTGATCATCCAAGTGCCCGCTATATAACCTAGATAGTCCAAGTGCCCTCTAGTTAACCTATATCGTCCAAGTGCCCGCTAGTTAACCTACATAGTCCTAGGTCCGCTAGTTAACCTAGATAGTCCAAGTGCCAGCTAGTTAACCTACATAGTGCAAGGGCCCGCTAGTTGACCTAGACAGTCCAAGTTCACGCTAGTTAACCTAGATAGTCAAAGTGCCCGCTAGTTAACCTAAGTAGTACAAATGTCTGATAGGGATCCTACATAGTCCAAGGGACCGCTAGTTAACCTACATAGTCCAAGTCCCCGCTAGGTAACCTAGACAGTCCAAGTGACCATTATGTTACCTACATAGTCCAAGTGCCCGTTCGTTAACCTACGTAGTCCAATTGCCCGCTAGGTAATGTAGATAGCCCAAGTGCCCGCTAGGGAACGTACATAGTCCAAGTGCCCTCTAGGTAACCTAGATAGTCCAAGTGCCCGCTAGTTAACCTATATAGTCCAAGTGCGTGCTAGGTAAACTACATAGTCCAAGTGCCCACTAGGAAACCCACAGTCCAAATGCCCGCTAGTTAACCTAGACAGTCCAAGTACCCGATAGGGGACCTACATTGTCCAAGTGCCCGCTGGGAACCTACATAGTCCATGTGCTCGCTAGGCAACCTACATAGTCCAAGTGCCCGTTAGTTAACCTAGATAGTCAAAGTGCCTGCTAGGTAACCTAAATAGTCCAAGTGCCCGCTAGGTAACCTAGATAGTCCAATTGCCCGTTGGCTAACCTAGATAGTCGAATTGTCCGCTAGTTAAGCTACATAGTCCAAGTGTCCGTTCGTTAACCTAGATAGGCCAAGTGCCCTCTAGGTAACCAAGATAGTCCAAGTGCCCGCTAGGGTATGTACATAGTTCAAGTTCCCGCTAGGTAACCTAGATTGTCCAAGTGTCCGCTAGTTAACCTACATAGTACAAGTGCCCGCTAGGTAACCTAGATAGTCCAAGGGCCTGCTAGTTAACCTACATAGTCCAATGCCCGATAGGGAACCTACATAGTCCAAGTGCCCGCTGAGGAACCTACATAGTCCAAGTTACCGATAGGGAACCTGTATATTCCAAGTGCCCGTTAGGGAACCTAGATAGTCCAAGGGCCCATAGGGAACCTATACAATCCAAGTGCCCGCTAGGGAACCTACATAGTCAAAGTGCTCGCTAGGGAACCTACATTGTGCAAGTGCCCGCTAATTAAACTAGATAGTCCAAGTGCCCGCTAGGGAACCTACATAGTCCAAGGTCAGCTAGTTAACCTAGATAGTCCAAGTGACCGCTTGTTAACCTACATAGTCCAAGGTCAGCTAGTTAACCTAGATAGTCCAAGTGACCGCTTGTTAACCTACATAGTCCAAGGTCAGCTAGTTAACCTAGATAGTCCAAGTGCCAGCTAGTTAACCTACATAGTCCAAGAACCCGCTAGTTAACCTAGATATTCCAAGTGCCCGCTAGTTAACCTAGATCGTCCAAGTGTCCGCTAGTTAACCTACATAGTCCATGTTCCCGCTAGGTAACCTACACAGTCCAATTGCCCCCTAGTTAACCTAGACAGTCCAAGTACCTGATAGGGAACCTACATAGTCCAAGTGCTCGCAAGGGAACCTACATAATCCAAGTGCCCGTTAGTTAACCTAGATAGTCAAAGTGCCTGCTATGTAACCTAAATAGTCCAAGTGCCCGCAAGGGAACCTACATAGTCCAAGTGCCTGCAAGGGAACCTACATAGTCCAAGTGCCCGCTAGGTAACCTAGATAGTCCAATTGCCCATTAGCTAACCTAGATAGTCGAAGTGTCCCCCAGTTAACCTACAAGTCCAAGTGCCCGTCCGTTAACGTAGATAGGCCAAGTGCCCGCTACGTAACCTAGACAGTCCAATGCCCGCTAGGTTACCTACATAGTACAAGTGCACGTTCGTTAACCTAGATAGTCCAAGTGCCCGCTGGTAACCTACACAGTCCAATGGCCCGCTAGGTAACCTTGATAGTCCAAGTGCCTTCTAGTTAACCTACATAGTCCAAGTGCCCGCTAGGTAACCTACATAATCCAAGTGCACAATAGGTAACCTAAATAATCCAAATGCCCTCTAGGGAAACTATATAGTCCAAGTGCCCGCTAGTTAACCTAGATAGTCCAAGTGCCCGCTAGTAAACCTAGATAGTCCAAGGGCCCGCTAGTTAATCTAGATAGTCCAAGTGCCCGCTAGTTAACCTAGATAGTCCAAGGGCCCGCTAGTTAACCTACATAGTCCAAGTGCCCGATAGGGAACCTACATAATCCAAGTGCCCGCTAGGGAACCTACATAGTCCAAGTGCCCGCTAGGGAACTTACATAGTCCAAGGGCCCGCTAGGGAAACTACATAGTCCAATTGCCCGCTAGGGAACTTACATAGTCCAAGGGCCCGCCTGGGAACCTATATAGTCCAAGTGCCCATTAGTTAACCTAGATAGTCCAAGTGCCCGTTTGGTAACCTAGATAGTCCAACAGCCCGCTAGGTAACCTACATACTCCAAGAACCCGCTAGGTAACGTTGATAGTTCAAGTGCCAGCTAGGTAACCTAGATAGTCCAAGTGCCCGCTAGGTAACCTACAAAATCTAAGTGCCCGCTAGGTTATCTATGCAGTCCAAATGCCCGCTAGGGAATCTACATAGTCCAAGGGCCCGCTAGTTAACGTAGATAATCCAGGTGCCGCTAGTTAACCTACATAGTCCAAGTACCCGCTAGTTAACCTAGATCGTCCAAGTGCCCCCTAGGTAACCTACATAGCCCAAGGGCCCGCTACTTAACCTACATAGTCCAATGGCCCTCTAGCTAACCTACAAAGTCTAAGTGCCCGCTAGGTTATTTATATAGTCCAAATGCCCGCTAGGGAACCTACATAGTCCAAGTGCCCGCTAGTTAACCTACATCGTCCAAGTTCCCGCTAGTTAACCAACATAGTCAATGGGCCCACTAGTTAACCTACATAGTGCAAGAGCCCGCTAGTTAACCTAGATCGAGCAAGTGTCTGCTAGTTAACCTACATAGTCCAAGTGCCAGTTAGCTAACCTAGATAGTCCAAAGGCCCACTAGTTGACCTACATAGTCCAAGTGCCCGCTAGTTAACCTAGATTGTCCTAGTGCCCGTTAGTTAACCTAGGGTGTCCAAGTGCCCACTAGGGGATGTACTTAGTCCAAGTGCCCGTTAGCTAACCTAGATAGTCCAAGTGCCCGCTAGTTAACATTGATCATCCAAGTGCCAGCTAGTTAACCTAGATAGTCCAAGTGCCCACTAGTTAGCCTACATAGTACAAGGGCCCGCTAGTTGACCTAGATAGTCCAAGTTCCCGCTAGTTAACCTAGATAGTCAAAGTGCCCGCTAGTTAACCTAAGTAGTACAAATGTCCGATAGGGATCCTACAGAGTCCAAGTGACCGCTAGTTAACCTACATAGTCCAAGTCCCCGCTAGGTAACCTAGACAGTCCAAGTGACCATTATGTTACCTACATAGTCCAAGTGCCCGTTCGTTAACCTACATAGTCCAATTGCCCGCTAGGTAACGTAGATAGCCCAAGTGCCCGCTAGGGAACGTACATAGTCCAAGTGCCCTCTAGTTAACCTAGATAGTCCAAGTGCCCGCTAGTTAACCTATATAGTACAAGTGCGTGCTAGGTAAACTACATAGTCCAAGTGCCCACTAGGAAACCCAGACAGTCCAATTGCCCGCTAGTTAACCTAGACAGTCCAAGTACCCGATAGGGAACCTACATAGTCCAAGTGCCCGCTGGGAACCTACATAGTCCAAGTGCTCGCTAGGCAACCTACATAATCCAAGTGCCCGTTAGTTAACCTAGATAGTCAAAGTGCCTGCTAGGGAACCTAAATAGTCCAAGTGCCCGCTAGGTAACTTAGATAGTCCAATTGCCCGTTGGCTAACCTAGATAGTCGAAGTGTCCGCTAGTTAAGCTACATAGTCCAAGTGTCCGTTCGTTAACCTAGATAGGCCAAGTGCCCTCTAGGTAACCAAGATAGTCCAAGTGCCCGCTAGGGTATGTACATAGTTCAAGTGCCCGCTAGGTAACCTGGATTGTCCAAGTGCCCGCTAGTTAACCTACATAGTACAAGTGCCCGCTAGGTAACCTAGATAGTCCAAGGGCCTGCTAGTTAACCTACATAGTCCAATGCCCTATAGGGAACCTACATGGTCCAAGTGCCCGCTGAGGAACCTCCATAGTCCAAGTGCCCGTTAGGGAACCTGTATATTCCAAGTGCCCATAGGGAACCTATATAGTCCAAGTGCCCGCTAGGGAACCTACATAGTCAAAGTGCTCGCTAGGGAACCTACATTGTGCAAGTGCCCGCTACTTAACCTAGATAGTCCTAGTGCCCGCTATGTAACCTACATAGTCCAAGGGCCGCTAGGTAACCTACATAGTCCATTTGCCCGCTAGGTAACTTAGATAGTCCAAGTGCCCGTTAGCTAACATACATAGATAGTCCAAGTGCCCGCTAGGTAACTTACATAGTCCAAGGGCCCGTTCGTTAACCTAGATAGTCCAAATGCCCGCTAGGGAACCCACATAGTCCAAGTGCCCATTAGAGAACTTACATAGTCAAAGGCCTGCTAGGGAACCTACATAGTCCAAGTGCCCGCTAGGGAACCTTCATAGTCCGAGTGCTTGCTAGGGAACCTACATAGTCCAAGTGCCCTTTAGGGAACCTATATAGTCCAAGAGCCCGCTAGGGAACCTAGATAGTCCAAGTGCCCGCTAGGTAACCTAGATAGTCCAAGTGCCCGCTAGGTAACCTACTAAGTCCAAGGGCGCGCTTGGTAATCTATGTAGTCCAAAGGCCCGCTAGGGCACCTACATAGTCCTAGCGCCCGCTAGTTAACCTACATTGTCCAAGTGCCCGATAGGGAACCTACATAGTCCAAGTGCCCGCTAGGTAACCTACATAGTCCAAATACCCGCTAGTAACCTTCATAGTCCGAGTGCCTGCTAGGGAACCTATGTAGTCCAAGTGCCTGCTAGGGAACCTGGATAGTCCAAGTGCCCGCTAGGTAACCTAGATAGTCCAAGTGCCCCCTAGGTAATCTATATGGTCCAAATACCCGCTAGGGCACCTACATAGTCCAAGTGCACGCTAATTAACCTACATAGTCCAAGTGCCCCGTTAGCTAACCTAGATAGTCCAAGGGCCAACTAGTTAACCTACATGGGTCAAGTGCCCACCACGTAACCTAGCTAATCCAAGTGTCCGCTAGTTAACCTAGATCGTCCAAGTGTCCACTAGTTAACCTACATAGTCCCAGTGCCCTCTAGTTAACCTAGATAGTCTAAGGGCCCGCTTGTTGACCTACATAGTCCAAGTGCCCGCTTGGTAACCTAGATAGTCCACGTGCCCGCTACTAAACCTAGATAGTCCCATTGCCCGTTAGTTAACCTAGATAGTCCAAGTGCCCACTAGGGGACGTACATAGTCCAAGTGCCCGCTAGGTAACCTAGATAGTCCAAGTGCCCGCTAGGGTATGTACATATCCAAGTGCCCGCTAGGTAACCTAGATAGTCTAAGTGCCCGCTAGTTAACCTACATAGTCCAAGGGCCCGCTAAGGAACTTACATAGTCCAAGTGCCCGCTAGGGAACCTACATAGTCCAAGTGCCCGTTAGTGAACCTAGATAGACCCAGTGCCCACTAGGGGACGTACATAGTCCAAGTGCCCGCTAGGTAACCTAGATAGTCCAAGTGTCCTCTAGTTAACCTACATAGTCCAAGGGCCCGCTAGGTAACCTACATAGTTCAAGAGCCCGATAGGGAACTAACATAGTCCAAGTGTCCGCTAGGGAACCTGCATTGTCCAAGTGCCCGCAAGGTTACCTAGATAGTCCAAGTGCCTGCTAGTTAACCTACATAGTCCAAGTGCCCGCTAGTTAACCTAGATCGTCCAAGTGCCCGTTAGGTAACCTAGATAGTCCAAGTGCCCGCTAGGTTACCTACATAGTCCAAGATCCCGCTAGGTAACCTAGATAGTCCTAGTGCCCGTTACCTAACCTACATCGTCCAAGTGCCCGCTAGGGAACCTACATAGACCAAGTGCCCATTAGTGAACCTAGATAGACCAAGTGCCCACTAGGGGACGTACATCGTCCAAGTGCCCGCTAGGTAACCTAGATAGTCCAAGTGCCCACTAGGGTATGTACATAGTCCAAGTGCCCGCTAGGTAACCTAGATAGTCTAATTGCCCGCAGGTTAACCTACATTGTCCAAGGGCCCGCTAGTTAAACTACATAGTCCAAGTGCCCGATACAGAACCAACATAGTCCAAGTGTCCGCTAAGGGACGTATATAGTCCAAGTGCCCGCTAGGGAACCTACATAGTCCAAGTGCCCTTTAGTGAACCTAGATAGTCCAAGTGCCCGCTAGGGAACCTGCATTGTCCAAGTGCCCGCTAGTTTACCTAGATATTCCAAGTGCCCGCTAGTAAACCTAGATCGTCCAAGTGTTCGCTAGTTACCCTAAATAGTCCAAGTGCCCTCTAGGTAACTTATATAGTCCAAGTGCCCGTTAGGTAACCTAGATAGTCCAAGGGCCCGCTAGGTAACCTACATAGTCCAAGGCCCGCAAGTTAACCTAGATAATCCACGTTCCTGTAGCTAACCTAGATAGTCCAATTGACCGCTAGGTAACCTACTTAGTCCAAGGGCCCGCTCCTTAACTTAGTTCGTCCAAGTGTCCGCTAGTTAACCTAGATATTGAAAGTGCCCGCTAGTATACCTACATAGTCCAAGTGCCCGCTAGGTAACCTACATAGTCCTAGCGCCCACTAGTTATCCTACATTGTCCAAGTGCCCGATAGGGACCATACATAGTCCAAATGCCCGCTAGTAACCTATATAGTCCAAGTGCAAGAAGGGAACCTGCATCGTCCAAGTGCCCGCTAGTTAACCTACATAGTCCAATTCCTGTTAGCTAACATACATAGTCCAAGTGCCCGTTCGTTAACCTAGATAGTCCAAGGGCCCACTAGGTAACCTACATAGTCCAAGTGCCCGCTAGGTAACCTAGACAGTCCAAGTGCCTGCTAGGTAACCTACATAGTCCAAGTGCCCGTTTGCTAAACTAGATCGTCAAAGTGCCCGCTAGTTAACCTACATAGTCCAAGGGCCCGCTAGTGAACCTAGATAGTTTAAGGGCCCACTAGTTGACTTACATAGTCCAAGTGCCCGCTTGGTAACCTAGATAGTCCAAATGCCCGCTAGTAACGTACATAGTCCAAATGCCCGTTAGGTAACCTAGATAGTCCAAATGCCCGCTAGGGAACCCACATAGTCCAAGTGCCTGTTAGAGAACTTACATAGTCAAAGGCCTGCTAGGGAACCTACATAGTCCAAGTGCCCGCTAGGGAACCTTCATAGTCCGTGCCTGCTAGGGAACCTACATAGTCCAAGTGCCCTACAGGGAACCTATATAGTCCAAGTGCCCGCTAGGTAACCTAGATTGTCCAAGTGCCCGCTAGGTAACCTAGATAGTCCAAGTGCCCGCTAGGTAACCTACAAAGTCCAAGGGCGCGCTTGGTAATCTGTATAGTCCAAAGGCCCGCTAGGGCACCTACATAATCCTAGCGCCCGCTAGTTAACCTAGATAGTCCAAGTGCCCGTTCGTTAACCTAGATAGTCCAAGTGCCCGCTAGGTAACCTAGACAGTCCAAATGCCTGCTAGGTAACTTACATAGTCCAAATGCCCGTTCGTTAACCTACATAGTCCAAGGGCCCATATTTTAACCTAGATCGTCCAAGTGTCTTTGGTTAACCTACATTGTCCAAGTGCCCGATAGGGAACCTACATAGTAAAAGTGCCCGCTAGGTAACCTACATAGTCCAAATGCCCGCTAGTAACATACATAATCCAAGTGCAAGAAGGAAATACATAATCCAAGTGCCCGCTAGGGAACCTACATAGTCCAAATGCCCATTAGGTAACCTAGATAGTCCAAATGCCCGCTAGGGTACCCACCTAGTCCAAGTGCCAGCTAGGAAACCTACATAGTCAAAGTGCCCACTAGGGAACCTATATAGTCCAAGTGCCCGCTAGGGAACCTTCATAGTCTGAGTGCCCGCTAGGTAACCTAGATAGTCCAAGTGCCCACTACGTAACCTAGCTAATCCAAGTGTCCGCTAGTTAACCTACATAGTCCCAGTGCCCTCTAGTTAACCTAGATAGTCCAAGGGCCTGCTAGTTGACCTACATAGTCCAAGTGCCCGCTTGGTAACCTAGATAGTCCACGTGCCCGCTACTATACCTAGATAGTCCTATTGCCCGTTAGTTAACCTAGATAGTCCAAGTGCCCACTAGGGGACGTACATTATCCAAGTGCCCGTTAGTGAACCTAGATAGACCAAGTGCCCACTAGGGGACGTATATAGTCCAAGTGCCCGCTAGGTAACCTACATACTCCAAGTACCCGCTAGGGAACCTACATAGTCCAAGTAACCGCTAGGTAACCTAGATAATCCAAGTGCCCACTAATTAACCTATATCGTCTAAGTGCCCGCTAGTTAACCTAGATTGTCCAAGTGCCCGCTAGTTAACCTACATAGTCAATGGGCCCGCAAGTTAACCTACATAGTGCAAGAGCCCGCTAGCTAACCTAGATCGTCCAAGTGTCCGCTAGTTAACCTACATAGTCCACGTGCCAGTTAGCTAACCTAGATAGTCCAAGTGCCCGCTAGTTGACCTACATAGTCCACGTGCCCGCTGGGTAACCTAAATAATCCAAGTGCCCGCTAGGGAACCTTCATAGTCCAAGTGCCAGCTAGATAACCAAGATAGTCCTAGTGCTGGCTATTTAACCTAGATAGTCCTAGTGCCCGTTAGTTTACCTAGATAGTCCAAGTGCCCACTAGGGTACGTACTTAGTCCATGTGCCGTTAGCTAACCTAGATAGTCCAAGTGCCCGCTAGTTAACATTGATCATCCAAGTGCCCGCTAGTTAACCTACATAGTCCAAGGGCCCGCTAGTTAACCTACATAGTCGAAGTGCCCGATAGGGAACCAACATAGTCCAAGTGTCCCCTAAGGGACGTACATAGTCCAAGTGCTCGCTAGGGAACCTACATAGTCCAAGTGCCGTTAGTGAACCTAGATAGTCCAAGTGCCCGCTAGGGAACCTGCATTGTCCAAGTGCCCGCTAGTTTACTTAGATAGTCCAAGTGCCCGCTAGTTAACCTACATAGTCCAAGTGCCCGCTAGTTAACCTAGATCGTCCAAGTGCCCGTTAGATAACCTAGATAGTCCAAGTGCCCGCTAGGTTACCTACATAGTCCAAGATCCCGCTAGGTAACCGAGATAGTCCTAGTGCCCGTTACCTAACCTAGATCGTCCAAGTGCCCGCTAGGTAACCTACATAGTCCAAGGCCCGCTCGTTAACTTAGTCCGTCCAAGTGTCCGCTAGTTAACCTAGATAGTCCAAGTGCCCGCTAGTATACCTACATAGTCCAAGTGCCCGCTAGGTAACCTACATAGTCCTAGCGCCCACTAGTTAACCAACATTGTCCCCGTGCCCGATAGGGACCCTACATAGTCCAAATGCCCGCTAGTAACCTACATAGTCCAAGTGCCCGTTCGTTAACCTAGATAGTCCAAGTGCCCGCTAGGTTACCTAGACAGTCCAAGTGCCCGCTGGTAAACCTACATAGTCCAAGTGCCCGATAGGGAACCAATATAATCCAAGTGCCCGATAGGGAACTTACATAATGCAAGGGCCCGCTAGGGAACCTACATAGTCCATGTGCCCGCTAGGCAACCTACATATTCCAAGGGCCCGTTAGTTAACCTAGATTGTCAAAGTGCCTGCTAGTTAACCTAGATAGTCCAAGTGCCCGCTAGGTAACCTTCATAGTCCATGTTGCCGCTTGGTAACCTTAATAGTCCAAATGCCTGCTAGGGAAACTACATAGTCCATGTGCCCGCTAGTTAACCTAGATAGTCCAAGTGCCTGCTGGTAAACCTACATAATCCATGGGCCCGCTAGTTAACCTACATAGTGCAAGGGCCCGCTAGTTAACCTAGATCGTGCAAGTGTCCGCTAGTTAACTTACATAGTCCACGTGCCCGCTAGGTAACCTAGATAGTTCAAGTGCCCGCTAGGGATCCTTCATAATTCAATTGCCTGCTAGGTAACCTAGATAGTCCAAGTGCCCGCTAGTTAACCTAGATAGTACTAGTTCCCGTTAGTTAACCTAGATAGTCCAAGTGCCCACTAGGGGACGTACATAGTCCAAGTGCCCGCTAGTTAACCTACATAGTCCAAGGTCCATTAGTTAACCTAGATAGTCCAAGTGCCCGCTAGTTAACCTACATAGTACAAGGGCCCTCTAGTTAACCTAGATAGTCCAAGTGCCCGCTAGTTAACCTAGATAGTCAAAGTGCTCGCTAGTTAACCTAAGTAGTACAAATGTCCGATAGGGATCCTACATAGTCCAAGTGCCCGCTAGTTAACCTACATAGTCCAAATCCCCGCAAGGTAACCTAGACAGTCCAAGTGACCATTATGTTACCTACATAGTCCAAGTGCCCGCTAGGTAACCTAGATAGTCCAAGTGCCTGCTAGTAAAATACATAGTCCAAGTGCCCACTAGGTAACCTAGACAGTCCAATTGCCCGCTAGTTAACCTAGATAGTCCAAGTAACGGTAGAGAAACTACATACTCCAAGTGCCCGCTGGGAACCTACATAGTCCAAGTGCTCGCTAGGCAACCTACATAGTCCAAGTGCCCGTTAGTTAACCTAGATAGTCAAAGTGCCTGCTAGGTAACCTAAATAGTCCAAGTGCCCGCTAGTTAACCTACATAGTCCAAGTGCCCGCTAGGTAACCTAGATAGTCCAATTGCCCGTTAGCTAACCTAGATAGTCGAAGTGTCCGCTAGTTAACCTACATAGTCCAAGTGCCCGTTCGTTAACCTAGATAGTCCAAGTGCCCGCTAGGTAACCTAAGTAGTCCAAATGTCCGATAGGGATCCTACATAGTCCAAGTGCCCGCTAGGTAACCTACATAGCCCAAGTGCCCGTTCGTTAACCTAGATAGTCCAAGTGCCCGCTGGTAACCTACATAGTCCAAGGGCCCGCTAGGTAACCTTGATAGTCCAAGTGTCTTCTAGTTAACCTACATAGTCCAAGTGCCCGCTAGGTAACCTATATAGTCCAAGTGCCCACTAGGTAACCAAAATATTCCAAATGCCCGCTAGGGAAACTACATAGTCCAAGTGTCCGCTAGTTAACCTAGATCGTCCAAGTGTCCGCTAGTTAACCTACATAGTCCCAGTGCCCTCTAGTTAACCTAGATAGTCTAAGGGCCCGCTTGTTGACCTACATTGTCCAAGTGCCCGCTTGGTAACCTAGATAGTCCACGTGCCCGCTACTAAACCTAGATAGTCCCATTGCCCGTTAGTTAACCTAGATAGTCCAAGTGCCCAGTAGGGGACGTACATAGTCCAAGTGCCCGCTAGGTAACCTAGATAGTCCAAGTGCCCGCTAGGGTATGTACATAGTCCAAGTGCCCGCTAGGTAACCTAGATAGTCTAAGTGCCCGCTAGTTAACCTACATAGTCCAAGGGCCCGCTAAGGAACTTACATAGCCCAAGTGCCCGCTAGGGAACCTACATAGTCCAAGTGCCCGTTAGTGAACCTAGATAGACCCAGTGCCCACTAGGGGACGTACATAGTCCAAGTGCCCGCTAGGTAACCTAGATAGTCCAAGTGCCCTCTAGTTAACCTACATAGTCCAAGGGCCCGCTAGTTGACCTAGATAGTCCAAGTGCCCGCTAGTTAACCTAGATAGTCCAAGTGCCCGTTCGTTAACCTAGATAGTCCAAGTGCCAGCTAGGTAACCTAGACTGTCCAAGTGCCCGCTAGGTTACCTACATATTCCAAGTTCCCATTCGTTAACCTAGATAGTCCAAGTGCCCGCTGGTAACCTACCTAGTCCAATGGCCCGCTAGGTAACCTTGATAGTCCAAGTGCCTTCTAGTTACCCTACATAGTCCAAGTGCCCGCTAGGTAACCTACATAATCCAAGTGCACAATAGGTAACCTAAATAATCCAAATGCCCGCTAGGGAAACTACATAGTCCAAGTGCCCGCTAGTTAACCTAGGTAGTCCAAGTGCCCGCTAGTAAACCTAGATAGTCCAAGGGCCCGCTAGTTAATTTAGATAGTCCAAGTGCCCGCTAGTTAACCTAGATAGTCCAAGGGCCCGCTAGTTAACCTACATAGTCCAAGAGCCCGATAGGGAACCTACATAATCCAAGTGCCCGCTAGGGAACCTACATAGTCCAAGTGCCCGCTAGGGAACTTACATAGTCCAAGGGCCCGCTAGGGAACCTAGATAGTCCAAGGGCCCGTTAGTTAACCTAGATAGTCCAAGTGCCCGCTTGGAAACCTACATACTCCAAGAACCCGCTGGGTAACGTAGATAGTTCAAGTGCCAGCTAGGTAACCTAGATAGTCCAAGTGCCCGCTAGGTAACCTACAAAATCTAAGTGCCCGCTAGGTTATCTATGCAGTCCAAATGCCCGCTAGGGAATCTACATAGTCCAAGGGCCCACTAGTTAACGTAGATAGTCCATGTGCCGCTAGTTAATCTACATAGTCCAAGGGCCCGCTAGTTAACCTACATAGTACAAGTACCCGCTAGTTAACCTACAAAATCTAAGTGCCCGCTAGGTTATCTATATAGTCCAAATGCCTGCTAGGGAACCTACATAGTCCAAGTGCCCGCTAGGTAACCTACATCGTCCAAGTGCCCGCTAGTTAAGCAACATAGTCAATGGGCCCACTAGTTAACCTACATAGTGCAAGAGTCCGCTAGTTAACCTGGATCGTGCAAGTGTCTGCTAGTTAGCCTACACAGTCCAAGCGCCAGTTAGCTAACCTAGATAGTCCAAGGGCCCGCTAGTTGACCTACATAGTCCAAGTGCCCGCTATTTAACCTAGATAGTCCTAGTGCCCGTTAGTTAACCTAGGGTGTCCAAGTGCCCACTAGGGGACGTACTTAGTCCAAGTTCACGTTAGCTAACCTAGATAGTCCAAGTGCCCGCTAGTTAACATTGATCATCCAAGTGCCCGCTATATAACCTAGATAGTCCAAGTGCCCTCTAGTTAACCTATTACGTCCAAGTGCCCGCTAGTTAACCTACATAGTCCTAGGTCCGCTAGTTAACCTAGATAGTCCAAGTGCCAGCTAGTTAACCTACATAGTGCAAGGGCCCGCTAGTTGACCTAGATAGTCCAAGTTCACGCTAGTTAACCTAGATAGTCAAAGTGCCCGCTAGTTAACCTAAGTAGTACAAATGTCTGATAGGGATCCTACATAGTCCAAGGGACCGCTAGTTAACCTACTTAGTCCAAGTCCCCGCTAGGTAACCTAGACAGTCCAAGTGACCATTATGTTACCTACATAGTCCAAGTGCCCGTTCGTTAACCTACATAGTCCAATTGCCCGCTAGGTAATGTAGATAGCCCAAGTGCCCGCTAGGGAACGTACATAGTCCAAGTGCCCTCTAGGTAACCTAGATAGTCCAAGTGCCCGCTAGTTAACCTATATAGTCCAAGTGCGTGCTAGGTAAACTACATAGTCCAAGTGCCCACTAGGAAACCCACAGTCCAAATGCCCGCTAGTTAACCTAGACAGTCCAAGTACCCGATAGGGGACCTACATTGTCCAAGTGCCCGCTGGGAACCTACATAGTCCATGTGCTCGCTAGGCAACCTACATAGTCCAAGTGCCCGTTAGTTAACCTAGATAGTCAAAGTGCCTGCTAGGTAACCTAAATAGTCCAAGTGCCCGCTAGGTAACCTAGATAGTCCAATTGCCCGTTGGCTAACCTAGATAGTCGAAGTGTCCGCTAGTTAAGCTACATAGTCCAAGTGTCCGTTCGTTAACCTAGATAGGCCAAGTGCCCTCTAGGTAACCAAGATAGTCCAAGTGCCCGCTAGGGTATGTACATAGTTCAAGTTCCCGCTAGGTAACCTAGATTGTCCAAGTGTCCGCTAGTTAACCTACATAGTACAAGTGCCCGCTAGGTAACCTAGATAGTCCAAGGGCCTGCTAGTTAACCTACATAGTCCAATGCCCGATAGGGAACCTACATAGTCCAAGTGCCCGCTGAGGAACCTACATAGTCCAAGTTACCGATAGGGAACCTGTATATTCCAAGTGCCCGTTAGGGAACCTAGATAGTCCAAGGGCCCATAGGGAACTTATACAATCCAAGTGCCCGCTAGGGAACCTACATAGTCAAAGTGCTCGCTAGGGAACCTACATTGTGCAAGTTCCCGCTAGTTAACCTAGATAGTCCAAGTGCCCGCTAGGGAACCTACATAGTCCAAGGTCAGCTAGTTAACCTAGATAGTCCAAGTGACCGCTTGTTAACCTACATAGTCCAAGGTCAGCTAGTTAACCTAGATAGTCCAAGTGACCGCTTGTTAACCTACATAGTCCAAGGTCAGCTAGTTAACCTAGATAGTCCAAGTGCCCGCTAGTTAACCTACATAGTCCAAGAACCCGCTAGTTAACCTAGATATTCCAAGTGCCCGCTAGTTAACCTAGATCGTCCAAGTGTCCGCTAGTTAACCTACATAGTCCATGTTCCCGCTAGG
Source organism: Tenrec ecaudatus (assembly GCF_050624435.1). Taxonomy (NCBI): domain Eukaryota; kingdom Metazoa; phylum Chordata; class Mammalia; order Afrosoricida; family Tenrecidae; genus Tenrec; species Tenrec ecaudatus. Next base: position 1,338,227 of record NW_027457585.1, on the reverse strand, counting down.
TAACCTACACAGTCCAATTGCCCCCTAGTTAACCTAGACAGTCCAAGTACCTGATAGGGAACCTACATAGTCCAAGTGCTCGCAAGGGAACCTACATAATCCAAGTGCCCGTTAGTTAACCTAGATAGTCAAAGTGCCTGCTATGTAACCTAAATAGTCCAAGTGCCCGCAAGGGAACCTATATAGTCCAAGTGCCCGCAAGGGAACCTACATAGTCCAAGTGCCCGCTAGGTAACCTAGATAGTCCAATTGCCCATTAGCTAACCTAGATAGTCGAAGTGTCCCCCAGTTAACCTACAAGTCCAAGTGCCCGTTCGTTAACGTAGATAGGCCAAGTGCCCGCTACGTAACCTAGACAGTCCAATGCCCGCTAGGTTACCTACATAGTACAAGTGCACGTTCGTTAACCTAGATAGTCCAAGTGCCCGCTGGTAACCTACACAGTCCAATGGCCCGCTAGGTAACCTTGATAGTCCAAGTGCCTTCTAGTTAACCTACATAGTCCAAGTGCCCGCTAGGTAACCTACATAATCCAAGTGCACAATAGGTAACCTAAATAATCCAAATGCCCTCTAGGGAAACTATATAGTCCAAGTGCCCGCTAGTTAACCTAGATAGTCCAAGTGCCCGCTAGTAAACCTAGATAGTCCAAGGGCCCGCTAGTTAATCTAGATAGTCCAAGTGCCCGCTAGTTAACCTAGATAGTCCAAGGGCCCGCTAGTTAGCCTACATAGTCCAAGTGCCCGATTGGGAACCTACATAATCCAAGTGCCCGCTAGGGAACCTACATAGTCCAAGTGCCCGCTAGGGAACTTACATAGTCCAAGGGCCCGCTAGGGAACCTACATAGTCCAAGTGCCCATTAGTTAACCTAGATAGTCCAAGTGCCCGTTTGGTAACCTAGATAGTCCAACAGCCCGCTAGGTAACCTACATACTCCAAGAACCCGCTAGGTAACGTTGATAGTTCAAGTGCCAGCTAGGTAACCTAGATAGTCCAAGTGCCCGCTAGGTAACCTACAAAATCTTAGGGCCCGCTAGGTTATCTATGTAGTCCAAATGCCCGCTAGGGAATCTACATAGTCCAAGGGCCCGCTAGTTAACGTAGATAGTCCAGGTGCCGCTAGTTAACCTACATAGTCCAAGTACCCGCTAGTTAACCTAGATCGTCCAAGTGCCCCCTAGGTAACCTACATAGCCCAAGGGCCCGCTACTTAACCTACATAGTCCAAGAGCCCGCTAGCTAACCTACAAAGTCTAAGTGCCCGCTAGGTTATTTATATAGTCCAAATGCCCGCTAGGGAACCTACATAGTCCAAGTGCCCGCTAGTTAACCTACATCATCCAAGTGCCCGCTAGTTAACCAACATAGTCAATGGGCCCACTAGTTAACCTACATAGTGCAAGAGCCCGCTAGTTAACCTAGATCGAGCAAGTGTCTGCTAGTTAACCTACATAGTCCAAGTGCCAGTTAGCTAACCTAGATAGTCCAAGGGCCCACTAGTTGACCTACATAGTCCAAGTGCCCGCTAGTTAACCTAGATTGTCTTAGTGCCCGTTAGTTAACCTAGGGTGTCCAAGTGCCCACTAGGGGATGTACTTAGTCCAAGTGCCCGTTAGCTAACCTAGATAGTCCAAGTGCCCGCTAGTTAACCTAGATAGTCCAAGTGCCCGCTAGTTAACCTACATAGTCCAAGGTCCGCTAGTTACCCTAGATAGTCCAAGTGCCCACTAGTTAGCCTACATAGTACAAGGGCCCGCTAGTTGACCTAGATAGTCCAAGTTCCCGCTAGTTAACCTAGATAGTCAAAGTGCCCGCTAGTTAACCTAAGTAGTACAAATGTCCGATAGGGATCCTACAGAGTCCAAGTGACCGCTAGTTAACCTACATAGTCCAAGTCCCCGCTAGGTAACCTAGACAGTCCAAGTGACCATTATGTTACCTACATAGTCCAAGTGCCCGTTCGTTAACCTACATAGTCCAATTGCCCGCTAGGTAACGTAGATAGCCCAAGTGCCCGCTAGGGAACGTACATAGTCCAAGTGCCCTCTAGTTAACCTAGATAGTCCAAGTGCCCGCTAGTTAACCTATATAGTACAAGTGCGTGCTAGGTAAACTACATAGTCCAAGTGCCCACTAGGAAACCCAGACAGTCCAATTGCCCGCTAGTTAACCTAGACAGTCCAAGTACCCGATAGGGAACCTACATAGTCCAAGTGCCCGCTGGGAACCTACATAATCCAAGTGCCCGTTAGTTAACCTAGATAGTCAAAGTGCCTGCTAGGTAACCTAAATAGTCCAAGTGCCCGCTAGGTAACCTAGATAGTCCAATTGCCCGTAGGCTAACCTAGATAGTCGAAGTGTCCGCTAGTTAAGCTACATAGTCCAAGTGTCCGTTCGTTAACCTAGATAGGCCAAGTGCCCTCTAGGTAACCAAGATAGTCCAAGTGCCCGCTAGGGTATGTACATAGTTCAAGTGCCCGCTAGGTAACCTGGATTGTTCAAGTGTCCGCTAGTTAACCTACATAGTACAAGTGCCCGCTAGGTAACCTAGATAGTCCAAGGGCCTGCTAGTTAACCTACATAGTCCAATGCCCTATAGGGAACCTACATGGTCCAAGTGCCCGCTGAGGAACCTACATAGTCCAAGTGCCCGTTAGGGAACCTGTATATTCCAAGTGCCCATAGGGAAACTATATAGTCCAAGTGCCCGCTAGGGAACCTACATAGTCAAAATGCTCGCTAGGGAACCTACATTGTGCAAGTGCCCGCTACTTAACCTAGATAGTCCAAGTGCCCGCTAGTTAACCTACATAGTCCAAGGTCAGCTAGTTAACCTAGATAGTCCAAGAGACCGCTTGTTACCCTACATAGTCCAAGGTCAGCTAGTTAACCTAGATAGTCCAAGTGCCCGCTAGTTAACCTACATAGTCCTAGAACCTGCTAGTTAATCTAGATAGTCCAAGTTCCCGCTAGTTAACCTACATAGTCCAAGGGCCCGCTAGTTAACCTTGATATTCCAAGTGCCCGCTAGTTAACCTACATAGTCCAAGTTCCCACTAGGTAACCTACACAGTCCAATTGCCCCCTAGTTAACCTAGACAGTCCAAGTACCTGATAGGGAACCTACATAGTCCAAGTGCTCGCTAGGGAACCTACATAGTACAAGTGCTCACTAGGCAACCTACATAGTTCAAGCGACCGTTAGTTAACCTAGATAGTCAAAGTGCCTGCTAGGTTACCTAAATAATCCAAGTGCCCGCAAGGGAACCTACATAGTCCAAGTGCCCGCTAGGTAACCTAGATAGTCCAATTGCCCATTAGCTAACCTAGATAGTCGAAGTGTCCCCTAGTTAACCTACATAGTCCAAGTGCCCGTTCGTTAACGTAGATAGCTCAAGTGCCCGCTAGGTAACCTAGACAGTCCAAGTGCCCGCTAGGTTACATACATAGTCCAAGTGCACGTTCGTTAACCTAGATAGTCCAAGTGCCCGCTGGTAACCTACATAGTCCAATGGCCCGCTAGGTAACCTTGATAGTCCAAGTGCCTTCTAGTTAACCTACATAGTCCAAGTGCCCGCTAGGTAACCTACATAATCCAAGTGCACAATAGGTAACCTAAATAATCCAAATGCCCGCTAGGGAAACTACATAGTCCAAGTGCCCGCTAGTTAACCTAGATAGTCCAAGTGCCCGCTAGTAAACCAAGATAGTCCAAGGGCCCGCTAGTTAATCTAGATAGTCCAAGTGCCCGCTAGTTAACCTAGATAGTCCAAAGGCCCGCTAGTTAACCTACATAGTCCAAGTGCCCGATTGGGAACCTACATAATCCAAGTGCCCGCTAGGGAACCTACATAGTCCAAGTGCCCGCTAGGGAACTTACATAGTCCAAGGGCCCGCTAGGGAAACTACATAGTCCAATTGCCCGCTATGGAACTTACATAGTCCAAGGGCCCATTAGGGAACCTACATAGTCCAAGGGCCCGTTAGTTAACCTAGATAGTCCAAGTGCCCGCATGGTAACCTAGATAGTCCAACAGCCCGCTAGGTAACCTACATACTCCAAGAACCCGCTAGGTAACGTAGATAGTTCAAGTGCCAGCTAGGTAACCTAGATAGTCCAAGTGCCCGCTAGGTAACCTACAAAATCTAAGTGCCCGCTAGGTTATCTATGTAGTCCAAATGCCCGCTAGGGAATCTACATAGTCCAAGGGCCCGCTAGTTAACGTAGATAGTCCAAGTGCCGCTAGCTAATCTACATAGTCCAAGGGCCCGCTAGTTAACCTACATAGTCCAAGTACCCGCTAGTTAACCTAGATCGTCCAAGTGCCTGCTAGGTAACCTACATAGCCCAATGGCCCTCTAGTTAACCTACATAGTCCAAGGGCCCTCTAGCTAACCTACAAATTCTAAGTGCCCGCTGGGTTATCTATATAGTCCAAATGCCCGCTAGGGAACCTACATAGTCCAAGTGCCCGCTAGTTAACCTAGATCGTCCAAGTGCCCGCTAGTTAACCAACATAGTCAATGGGCCCACTAGTTAACCTACATAGTGCAAGAGCCCGCTAGTTAACCTAGATCGTGCAAGTGTCTGCTAGTTAACCTACATAGTCCAAGTGCCAGTTAGCTAACCTAGATAGTCCAAGGGCCCGCTAGTTGACTTAGATAGTCCAAGTGCCCGCTAGTTAACCTAGATAGTCCTAGTGCCCGTTATTTAACCTAGGGTGTCCAAGTGCCCACTAGGGGACGTACTTAGTCCAAGTGCCCGTTAGCTAACCTAGATAGTCCAAGTGCCCGCTAGTTAACATTGATCATCCAAGTGCCCGCTAGTTAACCTAGATTGTCCAAGTGCACGCTAGTTAACCTAGATAGTCCAAGTGCCCTCTAGTTATCCTATATCGTCCAAGTGCCCGCTAGTTAACGTACATAGTCCAAGGGCCCGCTAGTTAACGTACATAGACCAAGGTCCGCTAGTTAATCTAGATACTCCAAGTGCTCGCTAGTTAACCTACATAGAACAAGGGCCCGCTAGTTGACCTATATAGTCCAAGTGCCCGCAAGTTAACCTAGATAGTCCAAGTGCCCGTTCTTTAACCTAGATAGTTCAAGTGCCAGCTAGGTAACCTAGACTGTCCAAGTGCCCGCTAGGTTACCTACATATTCCAAGTGCCCGTTCGTTAACCTAGATAGTCAAAGTGCCCGCTAGGAAACCTACATAGTCCAAGGGCCCGCTAGGTAACCTAGATAGTCCAAGTGCCCGCTAGGTAACCTAGAGTCCAAGTGCTCGCTAGTTAGCCTACATATTCCAAGTGCCCGCTATGTAACCTAGACAGTCCAAGTGCCCGCTAGGTTACCTGCATATTCCAAGTGCCCGTTCGTTAACTTAGATAGTCCAAGGGCCCGCTAGTTAACCTACATAGTCCAAGCGCTCACTTGTTAACGTTGATAGTCCAAGTGCCCGCTAGTTAACCTAGATCGTCCAAGTGCCCGCTAGTTAACTTAGATTGTCCACGTGCCCGCTAGGGATCCTTCATAATCCAAGAGCCTGTTAGGTAACCTAGGTAGTCCAGTGCCCGCTAGTTAACCTAGATAGTCCTAGTGCCCGTTAGTTAACCTAGATAGTCCAAATGCCCACTAGGGGACGTACATAGTCCAAGTGCCCGCTAGTTAACCTACATAGTCCAAGGTCCGCTAGTTAACATAGATAGTCCATGTGCCCGCTAATTAACCTACATAGTACAAGGGCCCGCTAGTTGACCTAGATAGTCCAAGTGCCCGCTAGTTAACCTAGATAGTGAAAGTGCCCGCTAGTTAACCTAAGTAGTACAAATGTCCGATAGGGATCCTACATAGGCCAAGTGACCGCTAGTTAACCTACATAGTCCAAGTCCCCGCTAGGTAACCTAGACAGTCCAAGTGACCATTATGTTACCTACATAGTCCAAGTGCCCATTCGTTAACCTACATAGTCCAAGTGCCCTCTAGGTAACCTAGATAGCCCAAGTGCCCGCTAGTTAACCTACATAGTCCAAGTGCGTGCTAGGTAAACTACATAGTCCAAGTGCCCACTAGGTAACCCAGACAGTCCAATTGCCCGCTAGTTAACCTAGACAGTCCAAGTACCCGATAGGGAACCTACATAGTCCAAGTGCCCGCTGGGAACCTACATAGTCCAAGTGCTCGCTAGGCAACCTACATAGTCCAAGTGCCCGTTAGTTAACCTAGATAGTCAAAGTGCCTGCTAGGTAACCTAAATAGTCCAAGTGCCCGCTAGGTAACCTAGATAGTCCAACTAGATAGTCCAATTGCCCGTTGGCTAACCTAGATAGTCGAAGTGTCCGCTAGTTAACCTACATAGTCCAAGTGTCCGTTCGTTAACCTAGATAGGCCAAGTGCCCGCTAGGTAACCAAGAGAGTCCAAGTGCCCGCTAGGGTATGTACATAGTTCAAGTGCCAGCTAGGTAACATAGATTGTCCAAGTGTCCGCTAGTTAACCTACATAGTACAAGTGCCCGCTAGGTAACCTAGATAGTCCAAGGGCCTGCTAGTTAACCTACATAGTCCAATGCCCGATAGGGAACCTACATAGTCCAAGTGCCCGCTGAGGAACCTACATAGTCCAAGTTCCCGATAGGGAACCTGTATATTCCAAGTGCCCGTTAGGGAACCTAGATAGTCCAAGTGCCCATAGGGAACCTATATAGTCCAAGTGCCCGCTAGGGAACCTACATAGTCAAAGTGCTCGCTAGGGAACCTGCATTGTGCAAGTGCCCGCTAGTTAACCTAGATAGTCCAAGTGCTCGCTAGTTAAAGTACATAGTCCAAGGTCAGCTAGTTAACCTAGATAGTCCAAGTGACCGCTTGTTAACCTACATAGTCCAAGGTCAGCTAGTTAACCTAGATAGTCCAAGTGCCCTCTAGTTAACCTACATAGTCCAAGAACCCGCTAGTTAACCTAGATATTCCAAGTGCCCGCTAGTTAACCTAGATCGTCCAAGTGTCCGCTAGTTAACCTACATAGTCCAAGTGCCCGCTAGGAAACCTACATAGTCCAAGGGCCCGCTAGGTAACCTAGATAGTCCAAGTGCCCGCTAGGAAACCTAGAATCCAAGTGCTCGCTAGTTAACCTACATAGTCCAAGTGCCCGCTATGTAACCTACATAGTCCAAGTGCCCGCTATGTAACCTAGATAGTCAAAGTGCCCTTTAGGTAACCTAGATAGTCCAAGTGCCCGCTAGGTAACTTACATTGTCCAAGTTCCCGCTAGGTAACCTAGATAGTCCAAGTGTCCGTTACCTAACCTAGATAGTCCAAGTGACCGGTAGGCAACCTACATACCCCTAGAGCCCTTTCGTTAACCTAGAAGTCCAATTGCTCGTTAGGTAACCTAGACAGTCCAAGTGCCCGCTAGTTTACCTGCATATTCCAAGTGCCCGTTCGTTAACCTAGATTGTCCAAGTGCCCGCTAGGTAACCTATACAGTCCAAGTGCCCGCTAGGTAACACAGATAGTCCAAGGGCCCGCTAGTTAACCTACATAGTCCAAGTGCCCGCTAGGTAACCTAGATAGTCCAAGTGCCCGTTCGGTAACCTAGATAGTCCAAGTGCCCTTTAGGGAACCTAGATAGTCCAAGGGCCCGCTAGTAAAACTATATAGTCCATGGGCCCACTAGTTAACCTTCATAGTGCAAGTGTCCGCTACTTAACATACATATTCCAAGTGCTCGCTAGTTAACCTACATAATCTAAGTGCCTGTTAGCTAACCAAGATAGGCCAAGGGCCGACTAGTTGACCGACATAGTCCAAGTGCCAGCTAGGTAACCTAGATAGTACAAGTGCACGCTAGAGAACCTAGATAGTCAAAGGGCCTGTTAGCTAACCTAGATAGTCCAAGTGGCGGCTAGGTAACCTACATAGTCCAAGTGCCCGTTCGTTAACCTAGATAATCCAAGTGCCCACTAGGTAACCTAGACAGTCCAAGTGCCTGCTAGTAAACCTACATAATCTATGGGCCCGCTAGTTAACCTCCATAATGCAAGGGCCCGCTAGTTAACCTACATTGTCCAAGGGCCCGCTAGTTAACCTAAATAGTCTAAGTGCCCGCTAGGTAACCTAGAGAGTTCAAGTGACCACTAGGTTACCTACATAGTCCAAGTGCCCGTTCGTTAACCTACATAGTCCAAGTGCCCGCTAGGTAACCAATATAGTCCAAATGCCCGTTAGGGGCCCTAATAGTCCAAATGCCCGCTAGTTAACCTAGATAGTCCAAGTGCTCGCTAGTTAACCTAGATAGTCCAAGTGCCCGCTAGTAAACTAGATAGACCAAGTGCCCGCTAGGGAACCTATCTAGTCCAAGTACCCGCTAGGAAACCTACGTAGTCCAAGTGCCCGCTAGGTAACGTACATAGTCCAAGTGCCCGCTAGGGAACGTACATAGTCCAAGTGCCTGCTAGGTAAGCTAGATAGTCCAAGTGCCCACTAGTTAACCTACATAGTCCAGGTTCCCCCTAGGTAACCTAGATAGTCCAAGGACCCGCTAGGTAACCTACATTGTCCTAGTGCCCCCTAGATAACCTACATTGTCCAAGTGCCCGCTAGGAAACCTACATAGTCCAAGTGCCCGCTAGGTAACCTACATAGTCCAAATGCCCGCTAGTTAACCTACATAGTCCAAGTGCCCGATAGGGAACCTACATAGTGCAAGTGTCCGCTAGTTAACCTAAGTAGTCCAAGGGCCCTCTAGTTAACATACATTGTCCAAGTGACCGGTAGTTAACTTACATAGTTCAAGTGTCCGTAGGGAACATTCATAGTCCAAGTGCCCGCTAGGGAACCTACATAGTCCAAGTGCCCGCTAGGGAACCTACCTAGTCCAATTGCCCGCTAGGGAATCTACATAGTCCAAGGGCCCGCTTGTTAACGTAGATAGTCCACGTGCTGCTAGTTAATCTACATAGTCCAAGTGCCCGCTAGGGAACCTACATAGTCCAAGTGCCTGCTAGGGAAGCTACATAGTCCAAGTGCCCGCTCTGGAACCTACATAGTCCAAGGGCCTGCTAGGGAACCTACATAGTCCAAGTGCCCGCTAGGGAATCTACATAGTCCAAGGGCCCGCTAATTAACCTAGATAGTCCAAGTGCCGCTTGTTAATCTACATAGTCCAAGGGCCCGCTAGTTAACCTACATAGTTCACGTACCCGCTAGTTAACCTAGATCGTCCAAGGGACCGCTAGTTAACCTAAATCGTCCAAGGGCCCTCTAGTTAACCTAGATAGTCCAAGTGTCCGCTAGTTAACCTACATAATCCAAGTGCCCTAAAGGGAACCTACATAATCCAAGAGCCCGCTAGGGAACCTACATAGTCCAAGTGCTCGCTAGGTAACCTACATAGTCCAAGTGCCCGCTTGGTAACCTAAATAGTCCAAATGCCCGCTAGGGAAACTACATAGTCCATGTGCCCGCTAGTTAACCTAGATAGTCCAAGAGCCTGCTAGTAAACCTACATAATCCATGGGCCCACTAGTTAACCTACATAGTGTAAGGGCCCGCTAGTTAACCTAGATCATGCAAGTGTCCGCTAGTTAACCTACATAGTCCAAGTGCCCGCTAGGTAACCTAGAGAGTCCAAGTGGCCGCTAGGGGACGTACATAGTCCATGTGCCCGCTAGGTAACCTAGATAGTTCTAGTGCCCGTTACCTAACCTAGATAGTCCAAGTGCCCGCAAGGCAACCTACATAGTCCAAGTGCCCGTTCGTTAACCTAGAAGTCCAAGTGCCCGCTATGTAACCTAGACAGTCCAAGTGCCCGCTAGGTTACCTGCATAGTCCAAGTGCCCGTTCGTTAACCTAGATAGTGCAAGTGCCCGCTAGTTAACCTAAGTAGTACAAATGTCCGATAGGGATCCTACATAGGCCAAGTGACCGCTAGTTAACCTACATAGTCCATGTCCCCGCTAGGTAACCTAGACAATCCAAGTGACCATTATGTTACCTACATAGTCCAAGTGCCCATTCGTTAACCTACATAGTCCAATTGCCCGCTAGGTAACGTAGATAGCCCAAGTGCCCGCTAGGGAACGTACATAGTCCAAGTGCCCTCTAGGTAACCTAGATAGTCCAAGTGCCCGCTAGTTAACCTACATAGTCCAAGTGCGTGCTAGGTAAACTACATAGTCCAAGTGCCCACTAGGTAACCCAGACAGTCCAATTGCCCGCTAGTTAACCTAGACAGTCCAAGTACCCGATAGGGAACCTACATAGTCCAAGTGCCCGCTGGGAACCTACATAGTCCAAGTGCTCGCTAGGCAACCTACATAGTCCAAGTGCCCGTTAGTTAACCTAGATAGTCAAAGTGCCTGCTAGGTAACCTAAATAGTCCAAGTGCCCGCTAGGTAACCTAGATAGTCCAACTAGATAGTCCAATTGCCCGTTGGCTAACCTAGATAGTCGAAGTGTCCGCTAGTTAACCTACATAGTCCAAGTGTCCGTTCTTTAACCTAGATAGGCCAAGTGCCCGCTAGGTAACCAAGATAGTCCAAGTGCCCGCTAGGGTATGTACATAGTTCAAGTGCCAGCTAGGTAACATAGATTGTCCAAGTGTCCGCTAGTTAACCTACATAGTACAAGTGCCCGCTAGGTAACCTAGATAGTCCAAGGGCCTGCTAGTTAACCTACATAGTCCAATGCCCGATAGGGAACCTACATAGTCCAAGTGCCCGCTGAGGAACCTACATAGTCCAAGTTCCCGATAGGGAACCTGTATATTCCAAGTGCCCGTTAGGGAACCTAGATAGTCCAAGTGCCCATAGGGAACCTATATAGTCCAAGTGCCCGCTAGGGAACCTACATAGTCAAAGTGCTCGCTAGGGAACCTGCATTGTGCAAGTGCCCGCTAGTTAACCTAGATAGTCCAAGTGCTCGCTAGTTAAACTACATAGTCCAAGGTCAGCTAGTTAACCTAGATAGTCCAAGTGACCGCTTGTTAACCTACATAGTCCAAGGTCAGCTAGTTAACCTAGATAGTCCAAGTGCCCTCTAGTTAACCTACATAGTCCAAGAACCCGCTAGTTAACCTAGATATTCCAAGTGCCCGCTAGTTAACCTAGATCGTCCAAGTGTCCGCTAGTTAACCTACATAGTCCAAGTGCCCGCTAGGAAACCTACATAGTCCAAGGGCCCGCTAGGTAACCTAGATAGTCCAAGTGCCCGCTAGGAAACCTAGAATCCAAGTGCTCGCTAGTTAACCTACATAGTCCAAGTGCCCGCTATGTAACCTACATAGTCCAAGTGCCCGCTATGTAACCTAGATAGTCAAAGTGCCCTTTAGGTAACCTATATAGTCCAAGTGCCCGCTAGGTAACTTACATTGTCCAAGTTCCCGCTAGGTAACCTAGATAGTCCAAGTGTCCGTTACCTAACCTAGATAGTCCAAGTGACCGGTAGGCAACCTACATACCACAAGAGCCCATTCGTTAACCTAGAAGTCCAAGTGCTCGTTAGGTAACCTAGACAGTCCAAGTGCCCGCTAGGTTACCTGCATATTCCAAGTGCCCGTTCGTTAACCTAGATTGTCCAAGTGCCTACTAGGTAACCTACATAGTCCAAGTGCCCGCTAGGTAACCTATACAGTCCAAGTGCCCGCTAGGTAACACAGATAGTCCAAGGGCCCGCTAGTTAACCTACATAGTCCAAGGGCTCACTTGTTAACTTTGATAGTCCAAGTGCCCGCTAGTTAACCTAGATCGTCCAAGTGCCCGCTAGTTAACCTTGATTGTCCAAGTGCCCGCTAGTTAACCTACATATTCCAAGTGCCCGATAGTTAACATAGATAGCCCAAGTGCCCGCTAGGGAACGTACATAGTCCAAGTGCCCGCTAGGTAACCTAGCTACTGCAAGTGCCCGCTAGTTAACCTAGATACTTCAAGTACCCGCTAGGTAACCTAGATCGTCCAAGGGCCCCCTAGTTAACCTACATAGTCCAAGTGCCCGCTAGGTAACCTAGATAGTCCAAGTGCCCGTTCGGTAACCTAGATAGTCCAAGTGCCCTTTAGGGAACCTAGATAGTCCAAGGGCCCGCTAGTAAAACTATATAGTCCATGGGCCCACTAGTTAACCTTCATAGTGCAAGTGTCCGCTACTTAACATACATATTCCAAGTGCTCGCTAGTTAACCTACATAATCTAAGTGCCTGTTAGCTAACCAAGATAGGCCAAGGGCCCGCTAGTTGACCGACATAGTCCAAGTGCCAGCTAGGTAACCTAGATAGTACAAGTGCCCGCTAGAGAACCTAGATAGTCAAAGGGCCTGTTAGCTAACCGAGATAGTCCAAGTGGCGGCTAGGTAACCTACATAGTCCAAGTGCCCGTTCGTTAACCTAGATAATCCAAGTGCCCACTAGGTAACCTAGACAGTCCAAGTGCCTGCTAGTAAACCTACATAATCCATGGGCCCGCTAGTTAACCTCCATAATGCAAGGGCCCGCTAGTTAACCTACATTGTCCAAGGGCCCGCTAGTTAACCTAAATAGTCCAAGTGCCCGCTAGGTAACCTAGAGAGTTCAAGTGACACTAGGTTACCTACATAGTCCAAGTGCCCGTTTGTTAACCTACATAGTCCAAGTGCCCGCTAGGTAACCAATATAGTCCAAATGCCCGTTAGGGGCCCTAATAGTCCAAATGCCCGCTAGTTAACCTAGATAGTCCAAGTGCTCGCTAGTTAACCTAGATAGTCCAAGTGCCCGCTAGTAACCTAGATAGACCAAGTGCCCGCTAGGGAACCTATCTAGTCCAAGTACCCGCTAGGAAACCTACGTAGTCCAAGTGCCCGCTAGGTAACGTACATAGTCCAAGTGCCCGCTAGGGAACGTACATAGTCCAAGTGCCTGCTAGGTAACCTAGATAGTCCAAGTGCCCACTAGTTAACCTACATAGTCCAGGTTCCCCCTAGGTAACCTAGATAGTCCAAGGACCCGCTAGGTAACCTACATTGTCCTAGTGCCCCCTAGATAACCTACATTGTCCAAGTGCCCGCTAGGAAACCTACATAGTCCAAGTGCCCGCTAGGTAACCTACATAGTCCAAATGCCCGCTAGTTAACCTACATAGTCCAAGTGCCCGATAGGGAACCTACATAGTGCAAGTGTCCGCTAGTTAACCTAAGTAGTCCAAGGGCCCTCTAGTTAACATACATTGTCCAAGTGACCGGTAGTTAACTTACATAGTTCAAGTGTCCGTAGGGAACATTCATAGTCCAAGTGCCCGCTAGGGAACCTACATAGTCCAAGTGCCCGCTAGGGAACCTACCTAGTCCAATTGCCCGCTAGGGAATCTACATAGTCCAAGGGCCCGCTTGTTAACGTAGATAGTCCACGTGCTGCTAGTTAATCTACATAGTCCAAGTGCCCGCTAGGGAACCTACATAGTCCAAGTGCCTGCTAGGGAAGCTACATAGTCCAAGTGCCCGCTCTGGAACCTACATAGTCCAAGGGCCTGCTAGGGAACCTACATAGTCCAAGTGCCCGCTAGGGAATCTACATAGTCCAAGGGCCCGCTAATTAACCTAGATAGTCCAAGTGCCGCTTGTTAATCTACATAGTCCAAGGGCCCGCTAGTTAACCTACATAGTTCACGTACCCGCTAGTTAACCTAGATCGTCCAAGGGACCGCTAGTTAACCTAAATCGTCCAAGGGCCCTCTAGTTAACCTAGATAGTCCAAGTGTCCGCTAGTTAACCTACATAATCCAAGTGCCCTAAAGGGAACCTACATAATCCAAGAGCCCGCTAGGGAACCTACATAGTCCAAGTGCTCGCTAGGTAACCTACATAGTCCAAGTGCCCGCTTGGTAACCTAAATAGTCCAAATGCCCGCTAGGGAAACTACATAGTCCATGTGCCCGCTAGTTAACCTAGATAGTCCAAGAGCCTGCTAGTAAACCTACATAATCCATGGGCCCACTAGTTAACCTACATAGTGTAAGGGCCCGCTAGTTAACCTAGATCATGCAAGTGTCCGCTAGTTAACCTACATAGTCCAAGTGCCCGCTAGGTAACCTAGAGAGTCCAAGTGGCCGCTAGGGGACGTACATAGTCCATGTGCCCGCTAGGTAACCTAGATAGTTCTAGTGCCCGTTACCTAACCTAGATAGTCCAAGTGCCCGCAAGGCAACCTACATAGTCCAAGTGCCCGTTCGTTAACCTAGAAGTCCAAGTGCCCGCTATGTAACCTAGACAGTCCAAGTGCCCGCTAGGTTACCTGCATAGTCCAAGTGCCCGTTCGTTAACCTAGATAGTGCAAGTGCCCGCTAGGGAACCTATATAGTCCAAGTACTATCTAGGTAACCTAGATAGTCTGAGGGCCCGCTAGTTAACCTACATAGTCCAAGGGCTCGCTTGTTAACTTTGACAGTCCAAGTGCCCCTTAGTTAACCTAGATAGTCCAAGTGCCCTCTAGTTAACCTATATCGTCCAAGTGCCCGCTTGTTAACCTACATAGTCCAAGGGCCCGCTAGTTAACGTACATAGACCAAGGTCCGCTAGTTAATCTAGATACTCCAAGTGCTCGCTAGTTAACCTACATAGTACAAGGGCCCGCTAGTTGACCTATATAGTCCAAGTGCCCGCAAGTTAACCTAGATAGTTCAAGTGCCAGCTAGGTAACCTAGACTGTCCAAGTGCCCGCTAGGTTACCTACATATTCCAAGTGCCCGTTCGTTAACCTAGATAGTCAAAGTGCCCGCTAAGAAACCTACATAGTCCAAGGGCCCGCTAGGTAACCTAGATAGTCCAAGTGCCCGCTAGGTAACCTAGAGTCCAAGTGCTCGCTAGTTAGCCTACATACTCCAAGTGACCGCTATGTAACCTAGACAGTCCAAGTGCCCGCTAGGTTACCTGCATATTCCAAGTGCCCGTTCGTTAACTTAGATAGTCCAAGGGCCCGCTAGTTAACCTACATAGTCCAAGCGCTCACTTGTTACCTTTGATAGTCCAAGTGCCCGCTAGTTAACCTAGATCGTCCAAGTGCCCGCTAGTTAACTTAGATTGTCCACGTGCCCGCTAGGGATCCTTCATAATCCAAGTGCCTGTTAGGTAACCTAGGTAGTCCAGTGCCCGCTAGTTAACCTAGATAGTCCTAGTGCCCGTTAGTTAACCTAGATAGTCCAAATGCCCACTAGGGGACGTACATAGTCCAAGTGCCCGCTAGTTAACCTACATAGTCCAAGGTCCGCTAGTTAACCTAGATAGTCCATGTGCCCGCTAATTAACCTACATAGTACAAGGGCCCGCTAGTTGACCTAGATAGTCCAAGTGCCCGCTAGTTAACCTAAGTAGTACAAATGTCCGATAGGGATCCTACATAGGCCAAGTGACCGCTAGTTAACCTACATAGTCCAAGTCCCCGCTAGGTAACCTAGACAGTCCAAGTGACCATTATGTTACCTACATAGTCCAAGTGCCCATTCGTTAACCTACATAGTCCAATTGCCCGCTAGGTAACGTAGAAACCCCAAGTGCCCGCTAGGGAACGTACATAGTCCAAGTGCCCTCTAGGTAACCTAGATAGTCCAAGTGCCCGCTAGTTAACCTACATAGTCCAAGTGCGTGCTAGGTAAACTACATAGTCCAAGTGCCCACTAGGTAACCCAGACAGTCCAATTGCCCGCTAGTTAACCTAGACAGTCCAAGTACCCGATAGGGAACCTACATAGTCCAAGTGCCCGCTGGGAACCTACATAGTCCAAGTGCTCGCTAGGCAACCTACATAGTCCAAGTGCCCGTTAGTTAACCTAGATAGTCAAAGTGTCTACTAGGTAACCTAAATAGTCCAAGTGCCTGCTAGGTAACCTAGATAGTCCAACTAGATAGTCCAATTGCCCGTTGGCTAACCTAGATAGTCGAAGTGTCCGCTAGTTAACCTACATAGTCCAAGTGTCCGTTCGTTAACCTAGATAGGCCAAGTGCCCGCTAGGTAACCAAGATAGTCCAAGTGCCCGCTAGGGTATGTACATAGTTCAAGTGCCAGCTAGGTAACCTAGATTGTCCAAGTGTCCGCTAGTTAACCTACATAGTACAAGTGCCCGCTAGGTAACCTAGATAGTCCAAGGGCCTGCTAGTTAACCTACATAGTCCAATGCCCGATAGGGAACCTACATAGTCCAAGTGCCCGCTGAGGAACCTACATAGTCCAAGTTCCCGATAGGGAACCTGTATATTCCAAGTGCCCGTTAGGGAACCTAGATAGTCCAAGTGCCCATAGAGAACCTATATAGTCCAAGTGCCCGCTAGGGAACCTACATAGTCAAAGTGCTCGCTAGGGAACCTGCATTGTGCAAGTGCCCGCTAGTTAACCTAGATAGTCCAAGTGCTCGCTAGTTAAAGTACATAGTCCAAGGTCAGCTAGTTAACCTAGATAGTCCAAGTGACCGCTTGTTAACCTACATAGTCCAAGGTCAGCTAGTTAACCTAGATAGTCCAAGTGCCCTCTAGTTAACCTACATAGTCCAAGAACCCGCTAGTTAACCTAGATATTCCAAGTGCCCGCTAGTTAACCTAGATCGTCCAAGTGTCCGCTAGTTAACCTACATAGTCCAAGTGCCCGCTAGGAAACCTACATAGTCCAAGGGCCCGCTAGGTAACCTAGATAGTCCAAGTGCCCGCTAGGAAACCTAGAATCCAAGTGCTCGCTAGTTAACCTACATAGTCCAAGTGCCCGCTATGTAACCTACATAGTCCAAGTGCCCGCTATGTAACCTAGATAGTCAAAGTGCCCTTTAGGTAACCTATATAGTCCAAGTGCCCGCTAGGTAACTTACATTGTCCATGTTCCCGCTAGGTAACCTAGATAGTCCAAGTGTCCGTTAGCTAACCTAGATAGTCCAAGTGACCGGTAGGCAACCTACATACCACTAGAGCCCATTCGTTAACCTAGAAGTCCAAGTGCTCGTTAGGTAACCTAGACAGTCCAAGTGCCCGCTAGGTAACACAGATAGTCCAAGGGCCCGCTAGTTAACCTACATAGTCCAAGGGCTCACTTGTTAACTTTGATAGTCCAAGTGCCCGCTAGTTAACCTAGATCGTCCAAGTGCCCGCTAGTTAACCTAGATTGTCCAAGTGCCCGCTAGTTAACCTACATATTCCAAGTGCCCGATAGTTAACATAGATAGCCCAAGTGCCCGCTAGGGAACGTACATAGTCCAAGTGCCCGCTAGGTAACCTAGCTACTGCAAGTGCCCGCTAGTTAACCTAGATACTTCAAGTACCCGCTAGGTAACCTAGATCGTCCAAGGGCCCCCTAGTTAACCTACATAGTCCAAGTGCCCGCTAGGTAACCTAGATAGTCCAAGTGCCCGTTCGGTAACCTAGATAGTCCAAGTGCCCTTTAGGGAACCTAGATAGTCCAAGGGCCCGCTAGTAAAACTATATAGTCCATGGGCCCACTAGTTAACCTTCATAGTGCAAGTGTCCGCTACTTAACATACATATTCCAAGTGCTCGCTAGTTAACCTACATAATCTAAGTGCCTGTTAGCTAACCAAGATAGGCCAAGGGCCCGCTAGTTGACCGACATAGTCCAAGTGCCAGCTAGGTAACCTAGATAGTACAAGTGCCCGCTAGAGAACCTAGATAGTCAAAGGGCCTGTTAGCTAACGTAGATAGTCCAAGTGGCGGCTAGGTAACCTACATAGTCCAAGTGCCCGTTCGTTAACCTAGATAATCCAAGTGCCCACTAGGTAACCTAGACAGTCCAAGTGCCTGCTAGTAAACCTACATAATCCATGGGCCCGCTAGTTAACCTCCATAATGCAAGGGCCCGCTAGTTAACCTACATTGTCCAAGGGCCCGCTAGTTAACCTAAATAGTCCAAGTGCCCGCTAGGTAACCTAGAGAGTTCAAGTGACCACTAGGTTACCTACATAGTCCAAGTGCCCGTTCGTTAACCTACATAGTCCAAGTGCCCGCTAGGTAACCAATATAGTCCAAATGCCCGTTAGGGGCCTTAATAGTCCAAATGCCCGCTAGTTAACCTAGATAGTCCAAGTGCTCGCTAGTTAACCTAGATAGTCCAAGTGCCCGCTAGTAACCTAGATAGACCAAGTGCCCGCTAGGGAACCTATCTAGTCCAAGTACCCGCTAGGAAACCTACGTAGTCCAAGTGCCCGCTAGGTAACGTACATAGTCCAAGTGCCCGCTAGGGAACGTACATAGTCCAAGTGCCTGCTAGGTAACCTAGATAGTCCAAGTGCCCACTAGTTAACCTACATAGTCCAGGTTCCCCCTAGGTAACCTAGATAGTCCAAGGACCCGCTAGGTAACCTACATTGTCCTAGTGCCCCCTAGATAACCTACATTGTCCAAGTGCCCGCTAGGAAACCTACATAGTCCAAGTGCCCGCTAGGTAACCTACATAGTCCAAATGCCCGCTAGTTAACCTACATAGTCCAAGTGCCCGATAGGGAACCTACATAGTGCAAGTGTCCGCTAGTTAACCTAAGTAGTCCAAGGGCCCTCTAGTTAACATACATTGTCCAAGTGACCGGTAGTTAACTTACATAGTTCAAGTGTCCGTAGGGAACATTCATAGTCCAAGTGCCCGCTAGGGAACCTACATAGTCCAAGTGCCCGCTAGGGAACCTACCTAGTCCAATTGCCCGCTAGGGAATCTACATAGTCCAAGGGCCCGCTTGTTAACGTAGATAGTCCACGTGCTGCTAGTTAATCTACATAGTCCAAGTGCCCGCTAGGGAACCTACATAGTCCAAGTGCCTGCTAGGGAAGCTACATAGTCCAAGTGCCCGCTCTGGAACCTACATAGTCCAAGGGCCTGCTAGGGAACCTACATAGTCCAAGTGCCCGCTAGGGAATCTACATAGTCCAAGGGCCCGCTAATTAACCTAGATAGTCCAAGTGCCGCTTGTTAATCTACATAGTCCAAGGGCCCGCTAGTTAACCTACATAGTTCACGTACCCGCTAGTTAACCTAGATCGTCCAAGGGACCGCTAGTTAACCTAAATCGTCCAAGGGCCCTCTAGTTAACCTAGATAGTCCAAGTGTCCGCTAGTTAACCTACATAATCCAAGTGCCCTAAAGGGAACCTACATAATCCAAGAGCCCGCTAGGGAACCTACATAGTCCAAGTGCTCGCTAGGTAACCTACATAGTCCAAGTGCCCGCTTGGTAACCTAAATAGTCCAAATGCCCGCTAGGGAAACTACATAGTCCATGTGCCCGCTAGTTAACCTAGATAGTCCAAGAGCCTGCTAGTAAACCTACATAATCCATGGGCCCACTAGTTAACCTACATAGTGTAAGGGCCCGCTAGTTAACCTAGATCATGCAAGTGTCCGCTAGTTAACCTACATAGTCCAAGTGCCCGCTAGGTAACCTAGAGAGTCCAAGTGGCCGCTAGGGGACGTACATAGTCCATGTGCCCGCTAGGTAACCTAGATAGTTCTAGTGCCCGTTACCTAACCTAGATAGTCCAAGTGCCCGCAAGGCAACCTACATAGTCCAAGTGCCCGTTCGTTAACCTAGAAGTCCAAGTGCCCGCTATGTAACCTAGACAGTCCAAGTGCCCGCTAGGTTACCTGCATAGTCCAAGTGCCCGTTCGTTAACCTAGATAGTGCAAGTGCCCGCTAGGGAACCTATATAGTCCAAGTACTATCTAGGTAACCTAGATAGTCCGAGGGCCCGCTAGTTAACCTACATAGTCCAAGGGCTCGCTTGTTAACTTTGACAGTCCAAGTGCCCCTTAGTTAACCTAGATAGTCCAAGTGCCCTCTAGTTAACCTATATCGTCCAAGTGCCCGCTTGTTAACATACATAGTCCAAGGGCCCGCTAGTTAACGTACATAGACCAAGGTCCGCTAGTTAATCTAGATACTCCAAGTGCTCGCTAGTTAACCTACATAGTACAAGGGCCCGCTAGTTGACCTATATAGTCCAAGTGCCCGCAAGTTAACCTAGATAGTTCAAGTGCCAGCTAGGTAACCTAGACTGTCCAAGTGCCCGCTAGGTTACCTACATATTCCAAGTGCCCGTTCGTTAACCTAGATAGTCAAAGTGCCCGCTAAGAAACCTACATAGTCCAAGGGCCCGCTAGGTAACCTAGATAGTCCAAGTGCCCGCTAGGTAACCTAGAGTCCAAGTGCTCGCTAGTTAGCCTACATACTCCAAGTGCCCGCTATGTAACCTAGACAGTCCAAGTGCCCGCTAGGTTACCTGCATATTCCAAGTGCCCGTTCGTTAACTTAGATAGTCCAAGGGCCCGCTAGTTAACCTACATAGTCCAAGCGCTCACTTGTTACCTTTGATAGTCCAAGTGCCCGCTAGTTAACCTAGATCGTCCAAGTGCCCGCTAGTTAACTTAGATTGTCCACGTGCCCGCTAGGGATCCTTCATAATCCAAGTGCCTGTTAGGTAACCTAGGTAGTCCAGTGCCCGCTAGTTAACCTAGATAGTCCTAGTGCCCGTTAGTTAACCTAGATAGTCCAAATGCCCACTAGGGGACGTACATAGTCCAAGTGCCCGCTAGTTAACCTACATAGTCCAAGGTCCGCTAGTTAACCTAGATAGTCCAAGTGCCCGCTAGTTAACCTAAGTAGTACAAATGTCCGATAGGGATCCTACATAGGCCAAGTGACCGCTAGTTAACCTACATAGTCCAAGTCCCCGCTAGGTAACCTAGACAGTCCAAGTGACCATTATGTTACCTACATAGTCCAAGTGCCCATTCGTTAACCTACATAGTCCAATTGCCCGCTAGGTAACGTAGAAACCCCAAGTGCCCGCTAGGGAACGTACATAGTCCAAGTGCCCTCTAGGTAACCTAGATAGTCCAAGTGCCCGCTAGTTAACCTACATAGTCCAAGTGCGTGCTAGGTAAACTACATAGTCCAAGTGCCCACTAGGTAACCCAGACAGTCCAATTGCCCGCTAGTTAACCTAGACAGTCCAAGTACCCGATAGGGAACCTACATAGTCCAAGTGCCCGCTGGGAACCTACATAGTCCAAGTGCTCGCTAGGCAACCTACATAGTCCAAGTGCCCGTTAGTTAACCTAGATAGTCAAAGTGTCTGCTAGGTAACCTAAATAGTCCAAGTGCCCGCTAGGTAACCTAGATAGTCCAACTAGATAGTCCAATTGCCCGTTGGCTAACCTAGATAGTCGAAGTGTCCGCTAGTTAACCTACATAGTCCAAGTGTCCGTTCGTTAACCTAGATAGGCCAAGTGCCCGCTAGGTAACCAAGATAGTCCAAGTGCCCGCTAGGGTATGTACATAGTTCAAGTGCCAGCTAGGTAACCTAGATTGTCCAAGTGTCCGCTAGTTAACCTACATAGTACAAGTGCCCGCTAGGTAACGTAGATAGTCCAAGGGCCTGCTAGTTAACCTACATAGTCCAATGCCCGATAGGGAACCTACATAGTCCAAGTGCCCGCTGAGGAACCTACATAGTCCAAGTTCCCGATAGGGAACCTGTATATTCCAAGTGCCCGTTAGGGAACCTAGATAGTCCAAGTGCCCATAGAGAACCTATATAGTCCAAGTGCCCGCTAGGGAACCTACATAGTCAAAGTGCTCGCTAGGGAACCTGCATTGTGCAAGTGCCCGCTAGTTAACCTAGATAGTCCAAGTGCTCGCTAGTTAAACTACATAGTCCAAGGTCAGCTAGTTAACCTAGATAGTCCAAGTGACCGCTTGTTAACCTACATAGTCCAAGGTCAGCTAGTTAACCTAGATAGTCCAAGTGCCCTCTAGTTAACCTACATAGTCCAAGAACCCGCTAGTTAACCTAGATATTCCAAGTGCCCGCTAGTTAACCTAGATCGTCCAAGTGTCCGCTAGTTAACCTACATAGTCCAAGTGCCCGCTAGGAAACCTACATAGTCCAAGGGCCCGCTAGGTAACCTAGAGAGTCCAAGTGCCCGCTAGGAAACCTAGAATCCAAGTGCTCGCTAGTTAACCTACATAGTCCAAGTGCCCGCTATGTAACCTACATAGTCCAAGTGCCCGCTATGTAACCTAGATAGTCAAAGTGCCCTTTAGGTAACCTATATAGTCCAAGTGCCCGCTAGGTAACTTACATTGTCCATGTTCCCGCTAGGTAACCTAGATAGTCCAAGTGTCCGTTACCTAACCTAGATAGTCCAAGTGACCGGTAGGCAACCTACATACCACTAGAGCCCATTCGTTAACCTAGAAGTCCAAGTGCTCGTTAGGTAACCTAGACAGTCCAAGTGCCCGCTAGGTTACCTGCATATTCCAAGTGCCCGTTCGTTAACCTAGATTGTCCAAGTGCCTACTAGGTAACCTACATAGTCCAAGTGCCCGCTAGGTAACCTATACAGTCCAAGTGCCCGCTAGGTAACACAGATAGTCCAAGGGCCCGCTAGTTAACCTACATAGTCCAAGGGCTCACTTGTTAACTTTGATAGTCCAAGTGCCCGCTAGTTAACCTAGATTGTCCAAGTGCCCGCTAGTTAACCTACATATTCCAAGTGCCCGATAGTTAACATAGATAGCCCAAGTGCCCGCTAGGGAACGTACATAGTCCAAGTGCCCGCTAGGTAACCTAGATACTGCAAGTGCCCGCTAGTTAACCTAGATACTTCAAGTACCCGCTAGGTAACCTAGATCGTCCAAGGGCCCCCTAGTTAACCTACATAGTCCAAGTGCCCGCTAGGTAACCTAGATAGTCCAAGTGCCCTTTAGGGAACCTAGATAGTCCAAGGGCCCGCTAGTAAAACTATATAGTCCATGGGCCCACTAGTTAACCTTCATAGTGCAAGTGTCCGCTACTTAACATACATATTCCAAGTGCTCGCTAGTTAACCTACATAATCTAAGTGCCTGTTAGCTAACCAAGATAGGCCAAGGGCCCGCTAGTTGACCGACATAGTCCAAGTGCCAGCTAGGTAACCTAGATAGTACAAGTGCCCGCTAGAGAACCTAGATAGTCAAAGGGCCTGTTAGCTAACATAGATAGTCCAAGTGGCGGCTAGGTAACCTACATAGTCCAAGTGCCCGTTCGTTAACCTAGATAATCCAAGTGCCCACTAGGTAACCTAGACAGTCCAAGTGCCTGCTAGTAAACCTACATAATCCATGGGCCCGCTAGTTAACCTCCATAATGCAAGGGCCCGCTAGTTAACCTACATTGTCCAAGGGCCCGCTAGTTAACCTAAATAGTCCAAGTGCCCGCTAGGTAACCTAGAGAGTTCAAGTGACCACTAGGTTACCTACATAGTCCAAGTGCCCGTTCGTTAACCTACATAGTCCAAGTGCCCGCTAGGTAACCAATATAGTCCAAATGCCCGTTAGGGGCCCTAATAGTCCAAATGCCCGCTAGTTAACCTAGATAGTCCAAGTGCTCGCTAGTTAACCTAGATAGTCCAAGTGCCCGCTAGTAACCTAGATAGACCAAGTGCCCGCTAGGGAACCTATGTAGTCCAAGTACCCGCTAGGAAACCTACGTAGTCCAAGTGCCCGCTAGGTAACGTACATAGTCCAAGTGCCCACTAGGGAACGTACATAGTCCAAGTGCCTGCTAGGTAACCTAGATAGTCCAAGTGCCCACTAGTTAACCTACATAGTCCAGGTTCCCCCTAGGTAACCTAGATAGTCCAAGGACCCGCTAGGTAACCTACATTGTCCTAGTGCCCCCTAGTTAACCTACATTGTCCAAGTGCCCGCTAGGAAACCTACATAGTCCAAGTGCCCGCTAGGTAACCTACATAGTCCAAATGCCCGCTAGTTAACCTACATAGTCCAAGTGCCCGATAGGGAACCTACATAGTGCAAGTGTCCGCTAGTTAACCTAAGTAGTCCAAGGGCCCTCTAGTTAACATACATTGTCCAAGTGACCGGTAGTTAACTTACATAGTTCAAGTGTCCGTAGGGAACATTCATAGTCCAAGTGCCCGCTAGGGAACCTACATAGTCCAAGTGCCCGGTAGGGAACCTACCTAGTCCAATTGCCCGCTAGGGAATCTACATAGTCCAAGGGCCCGCTTGTTAACGTAGATAGTCCAAGTGCTGCTAGTTAATCTACATAGTCCAAGTGCCCGCTAGGGAACCTACATAGTCCAAGTGCCTGCTAGGGAAGCTACATAGTCCAAGTGCCCGCTCTGGAACCTACATAGTCCAAGGGCCTGCTAGGGAACCTACATAGTCCAAGTGCCCGCTAGGGAATTTATATAGTCCAAGGGCCCGCTAATTAACCTAGATAGTCCAAGTGCCGCTTGTTAATCTACATAGTCCAAGGGCCCGCTAGTTAACCTACATAGTTCACGTACCCGCTAGTTAACCTAGATCGTCCAAGGGACCGCTAGTTAACCTAAATCGTCCAAGGGCCCTCTAGTTAACCTAGATAGTCCAAGTGTCCGCTAGTTAACCTACATAATCCAAGTGCCCTAAAGGGAACCTACATAATCCAAGAGCCCGCTAGGGAACCTACATAGTCCAAGTGCTCGCTAGGTAACCTACATAGTCCAAGTGCCCGCTTGGTAACCTAAATAGTCCAAATGCCCGCTAGGGAAACTACATAGTCCATGTGCCCGCTAGTTAACCTAGATAGTCCAAGAGCCTGCTAGTAAACCTACATAATCCATGGGCCCACTAGTTAACCTACATAGTGTAAGGGCCCGCTAGTTAACCTAGATCATGCAAGTGTCCGCTAGTTAACCTACATAGTCCAAGTGCCCGCTAGGTAACCTAGAGAGTCCAAGTGGCCGCTAGGGGACGTACATAGTCCATGTGCCCGCTAGGTAACCTAGATAGTTCTAGTGCCCGTTACCTAACCTAGATAGTCCAAGTGCCCGCAAGGCAACCTACATAGTCCAAGTGCCCGTTCGTTAACCTAGAAGTCCAAGTGCCCGCTATGTAACCTAGACAGTCCAAGTGCCCGCTAGGTTACCTGCATAGTCCAAGTGCCCGTTTGTTAACCTAGATAGTGCAAGTGCCCGCTAGGGAACCTATATAGTCCAAGTGCTATCTAGGTAACCTAGATAGTCCGAGGGCCCGCTAGTTAACCTACATAGTCCAAGGGCTCGCTTGTTAACTTTGACAGTCCAAGTGCCCCTTCGTTAACCTAGATAGTCCAAGTGCCCTCTAGTTAACCTATATCGTCCAAGTGCCCGCTAGTTAACCTACATAGTCCAAGGGCCCGCTAGTTAACGTACATAGACCACGGTCCGCTAGTTAATCTAGATACTCCAAGTGCTCGCTAGTTAACCTACATAGTACAAGGGCCCGCTAGTTGACCTATATAGTCCAAGTGCCCGCAAGTTAACCTAGATAGTTCAAGTGCCAGCTAGGTAACCTAGACTGTCCAAGTGCCCGCTAGGTTACCTACATATTCCAAGTGCCCGTTCGTTAACCTAGATAGTCAAAGTGCCCGCTAGGAAACCTACATAGTCCAAGGGCCCGCTAGGTAACCTAGATAGTCCAAGTGCCCGCTAGGTAACCTAGAGTCCAAGTGCTCGCTAGTTAGCCTACATACTCCAAGTGCCCGCTATGTAACCTAGACAGTCCAAGTGCCCGCTAGGTTACCTGCATATTCCAAGTGCCCGTTCGTTAACTTAGGTAGTCCAAGGGCCCGCTAGTTAACCTACATAGTCCAAGCGCTCACTTGTTACCTTTGATAGTCCAAGTGCCCGCTAGTTAACCTAGATCGTCCAAGTGCCCGCTAGTTAACTTAGATTGTCCACGTGCCCGCTAGGGATCCTTCATAATCCAAGTGCCTGTTAGGTAACCTAGGTAGTCCAGTGCCCGCTAGTTAACCTAGATAGTCCTAGTGCCCGTTAGTTAACCTAGATAGTCCAAATGCCCACTAGGGGACGTACATAGTCCAAGTGCCCGCTAGTTAACCTACATAGTCCAAGGTCTGCTAGTTAACCTAGATAGTCCATGTGCCCGCTAATTAACCTACATAGTACAAGGGCCCGCTAGTTGACCTAGATAGTCCAAGTGCCCGTTAGTTAACCTAAGTAGTACAAATGTCCGATAGGGATCCTACATAGGCCAAGTGACCGCTAGTTAACCTACATAGTCCAAGTCCCCGCTAGGTAACCTAGACAGTCCAAATGACCATTATGTTACCTACATAGTCCAAGTGCCCATTCGTTAACCTACATAGTCCAATTGCCCGCTAGGTAACGTAGATAGCCCAAGTGCCCGCTAGGGAACGTACATAGTCCAAGTGCCCTCTAGGTAACCTAGATAGTCCAAGTGCCCGCTAGTTAACCTACATAGTCCAAGTGCGTGCTAGGTAAACTACATAGTCCAAGTGCCCACTAGGTAACCCAGACAGTCCAATTGCCCGCTAGTTAACCTAGACAGTCCAAGTACCCGATAGGGAACCTACATAGTCCAAGTGCCCGCTGGGAACCTACATAGTCCAAGTGCTCGCTAGGCAACCTACATAGTCCAAGTGCCCGTTAGTTAACCTAGATAGTCAAAGTGTCTGCTAGGTAACCTAAATAGTCCAAGTGCCCGCTAGGTAACCTAGATAGTCCAACTAGATAGTCCAATTGCCCGTTGGCTAACCTAGATAGTCGAAGTGTCCGCTAGTTAACCTACATAGTCCAAGTGTCCGTTCGTTAACCTAGATAGGCCAAGTGCCCGCTAGGTAACCAAGACAGTCCAAGTGCCCGCTAGGGTATGTACATAGTTCAAGTGCCAGCTAGGTAACCTAGATTGTCCAAGTGTCCGCTAGTTAACCTACATAGTACAAGTGCCCGCTAGGTAACCTAGATAGTCCAAGGGCCTGCTAGTTAACCTACATAGTCCAATGCCCTATAGGGAACCTACATAGTCCAAGTGCCCGCTGAGGAACCTACATAGTCCAAGTTCCCGATAGGGAACCTGTATATTCCAAGTGCCCGTAGGGAACCTAGATAGTCCAAGTGCCCATAGAGAACCTATATAGTCCAAGTGCCCGCTAGGGAACCTACATAGTCAAAGTGCTCGCTAGGGAACCTGCAATGTGCAAGTGCCCGCTAGTTAACCTAGATAGTCCAAGTGCCCGCTAGTTAAACTACATAGTCCAAGGTCAGCTAGTTAACCTAGATAGTCCAAGTGACCGCTTGTTAACCTACATAGTCCAAGGTCAGCTAGTTAACCTAGATAGTCCAAGTGCCCTCTAGTTAACCTACATAGTCCAAGAACCCGCTAGTTAACCTAGATATTCCAAGTGCCCGCTAGTTAACCTAGATCGTCCAAGTGTCCGCTAGTTAACCTACATAGTCCAAGTGCCCGCTAGGAAACCTACATAGTCCAAGGGCCCGCTAGGTAACCTAGAGAGTCCAAGTGCCCGCTAGGAAACCTAGAATCCAAGTGCTCGCTAGTTAACCTACATAGTCCAAGTGCCCGCTATGTAACCTACATAGTCCAAGTGCCCGCTATGTAACCTAGATAGTCAAAGTGCCCTTTAGGTAACCTATATAGTCCAAGTGCCCGCTAGGTAACTTACATTGTCCATGTTCCCGCTAGGTAACCTAGATAGTCCAAGTGTCCGTTACCTAACCTAGATAGTCCAAGTGACCGGTAGGCAACCTACATACCACTAGAGCCCATTCGTTAACCTAGAAGTCCAAGTGCTCGTTAGGTAACCTAGACAGTCCAAGTGCCCGCTAGGTTACCTGCATATTCCAAGTGCCCGTTCGTTAACCTAGATTGTCCAAGTGCCTACTAGGTAACCTACATAGTCCAAGTGCCCGCTAGGTAACCTATACAGTCCAAGTGCCCGCTAGGTAACACAGATAGTCCAAGGGCCCTCTAGTTAACCTACATAGTCCAAGGGCTCACTTGTTAACTTTGATAGTCCAAGTGCCCGCTAGTTAACCTAGATCGTCCAAGTGCCCGCTAGTTAACCTAGATTGTCCAAGTGCCCGCTAGTTAACCTACATATTCCAAGTGCCCGATAGTTAACATAGATAGCCCATGTGCCCGCTAGGGAACGTACATAGTCCAAGTGCCCGCTAGGTAACCTAGCTACTGCAAGTGCCCGCTAGTTAACCTAGATACTTCAAGTACCCGCTAGGTAACCTAGATCGTCCAAGGGCCCCCTAGTTAACCTACATAGTCCAAGTGCCCGCTAGGTAACCTAGATAGTCCAAGTGCCCGTTCGGTAACCTAGATAGTCCAAGTGCCCTTTAGGGAACCTAGATAGTCCAAGGGCCCGCTAGTAAAACTATATAGTCCATGGGCCCACTAGTTAACCTTCATAGTGCAAGTGTCCGCTACTTAACATACATTTTCCAAGTGCTCGCTAGTTAACCTACATAATCTAAGTGCCTGTTAGCTAACCAAGATAGGCCAAGGGCCCGCTAGTTGACCGACATAGTCCAAGTGCCAGCTAGGTAACCTAGATAGTACAAGTGCCCGCTAGAGAACCTAGATAGTCAAAGGGCCTGTTAGCTAACCTAGATAGTCCAAGTGGCGGCTAGGTAACCTACATAGTCCAAGTGCCCGTTCGTTAACCTAGATAATCCAAGTGCCCACTAGGTAACCTAGACAGTCCAAGTGCCTGCTAGTAAACCTACATAATCCATGGGCCCGCTAGTTAACCTCCATAATGCAAGGGCCCGCTAGTTAACCTACATTGTCCAAGGGCCCGCTAGTTAACCTAAATAGTCCAAGTGCCCGCTAGGTAACCTAGAGAGTTCAAGTGACCACTAGGTTACCTACATAGTCCAAGTGCCCGTTCGTTAACCTACATAGTCCAAGTGCCCGCTAGGTAACCAATATAGTCCAAATGCCCGTTAGGGGCCCTAATAGTCCAAATGCCCGCTAGTTAACCTAGATAGTCCAAGTGCTCGCTAGTTAACCTAGATAGTCCAAGTGCCCGCTAGTAACCTAGATAGACCAAGTGCCCGCTAGGGAACCTATCTAGTCCAAGTACCCGCTAGGAAACCTACGTAGTCCAAGTGCCCGCTAGGTAACGTACATAGTCCAAGTGCCCGCTAGGGAACGTACATAGTCCAAGTGCCTGCTAGGTAACCTAGATAGTCCAAGTGCCCACTAGTTAACCTACATAGTCCAGGTTCCCCCTAGGTAACCTAGATAGTCCAAGGACCCGCTAGGTAACCTACATTGTCCTAGTGCCCCCTAGTTAACCTACATTGTCCAAGTGCCCGCTAGGAAACCTACATAGTCCAAGTGCCCGCTAGGTAACCTACATAGTCCAAATGCCCGCTAGTTAACCTACATAGTCCAAGTGCCCGATAGGGAACCTACATAGTGCAAGTGTCCGCTAGTTAACCTAAGTAGTCCAAGGGCCCTCTAGTTAACATACATTGTCCAAGTGACCGGTAGTTAACTTACATAGTTCAAGTGTCCGTAGGGAACATTCATAGTCCAAGTGCCCGCTAGGGAACCTACATAGTCCAAGTGCCCGCTAGGGAACCTACCTAGTCCAATTGCCCGCTAGGGAATCTACATAGTCCAAGGGCCCGCTTGTTAACGTAGATAGTCCAAGTGCTGCTAGTTAATCTACATAGTCCAAGTGCCCGCTAGGGAACCTACATAGTCCAAGTGCCTGCTAGGGAAGCTACATAGTCCAAGTGCCCGCTCTGGAACCTACATAGTCCAAGGGCCTGCTAGGGAACCTACATAGTCCAAGTGCCCGCTAGGGAATCTACATAGTCCAAGGGCCCGCTAATTAACCTAGATAGTCCAAGTGCCGCTTGTTAATCTACATAGTCCAAGGGCCCGCTAGTTAACCTACATAGTTCACGTACCCGCTAGTTAACCTAGATCGTCCAAGGGACCGCTAGTTAACCTAAATCGTCCAAGGGCCCTCTAGTTAACCTAGATAGTCCAAGTGTCCGCTAGTTAACCTACATAATCCAAGTGCCCTAAAGGGAACCTACATAATCCAAGAGCCCGCTAGGGAACCTACATAGTCCAAGTGCTCGCTAGGTAACCTACATAGTCCAAGTGCCCGCTTGGTAACCTAAATAGTCCAAATGCCCGCTAGGGAAACTACATAGTCCATGTGCCCGCTAGTTAACCTAGATAGTCCAAGAGCCTGCTAGTAAACCTACATAATCCATGGGCCCACTAGTTAACCTACATAGTGTAAGGGCCCGCTAGTTAACCTAGATCATGCAAGTGTCCGCTAGTTAACCTACATAGTCCAAGTGCCCGCTAGGTAACCTAGATAGTCCAAGTGGCCGCTAGGGGACGTACATAGTCCATGTGCCCGCTAGGTAACCTAGATAGTTCTAGTGCCCGTTACCTAACCTAGATAGTCCAAGTGCCCGCAAGGCAACCTACATAGTCCAAGTGCCCGTTCGTTAACCTAGAAGTCCAAGTGCCCGCTATGTAACCTAGACAGTCCAAGTGCCCGCTAGGTTACCTGCATAGTCCAAGTGCCCGTTCGTTAACCTAGATAGTGCAAGTGCCCGCTAGGGAACCTATATAGTCCAAGTGCTATCTAGGTAACCTAGATAGTCCGAGGGCCCGCTAGTTAACCTACATAGTCCAAGGGCTCGCTTGTTAACTTTGACAGTCCAAGTGCCCCTTAGTTAACCTAGATAGTCCAAGTGCCCTCTAGTTAACCTATATCGTCCAAGTGCCCGCTAGTTAACCTACATAGTCCAAGGGCCCGCTAGTTAACGTACATAGACCACGGTCCGCTAGTTAATCTAGATACTCCAAGTGCTCGCTAGTTAACCTACATAGTACAAGGGCCCGCTAGTTGACCTATATAGTCCAAGTGCCCGCAAGTTAACCTAGATAGTTCAAGTGCCAGCTAGGTAACCTAGACTGTCCAAGTGCCCGCTAGGTTACCTGCATATTCCAAGTGCCCGTTCGTTAACTTAGATAGTCCAAGGGCCCGCTAGTTAACCTACATAGTCCAAGCGCTCACTTGTTAACTTTGATAGTCCAAGTGCCCGCTTGTTAACCTAGATCGTCCAAGTGCCCGCTAGTTAACTTAGATTGTCCACGTGCCCGCTAGGGATCCTTCATAATCCAAGTGCCTGTTAGGTAACCTAGGTAGTCCAGTGCCCGCTAGTTAACCTAGATAGTCCTAGTGCCCGTTAGTTAACCTAGATAGTCAAAATGCCCACTAGGGGACGTACATAGTCCAAGTGCCCGCTAGTTAACCTACATAGTCCAAGGTCCGCTAGTTAACCTAGATAGTCCATGTGCCCGCTAATTAACCTACATAGTACAAGGGCCCGCTAGTTGACCTAGATAGTCCAAGTGCCCGCTAGTTAACCTAGATAGTCAAAGTGCCCGCTAGTTAACCTAAGTAGTACAAATGTCCGATAGGGATCCTACATAGGCCAAGTGACCGCTAGTTAACCTACATAGTCCAAGTCCCCGCTAGGTAACCTAGACAGTCCAAGTGACCATTATGTTACCTACATAGTCCAAGTGCCCGTTCGTTAACCTACATAGTCCAATTGCCCGCTAGGTAACGTAGATAGCCCAAGTGCCCGCTAGGGAACGTACATAGTCCAAGTGCCCTCTAGGTAACCTAGATAGTCCAAGTGTCCGCTAGTTAACCTACATAGTCCAAGTGCGTGCTAGGTAAACTACATAGTCCAAGTGCCCACTAGGTAACCCAGACAGTCCAATTGCCCGCTAGTTAACCTAGACAGTCCAAGTACCCGATAGGGAACCTACATAGTCCAAGTGCCCGCTGGGAACCTACATAGTCCAAGTGCTCGCTAGGCAACCTACATAGTCCAAGTGCCCGTTAGTTAACCTAGATAGTCAAAGTGCCTGCTAGGGAACCTAAATAGTCCAAGTGCCCGCTAGGTAACCTAGATAGTCCAATTGCCCGTTGGCTAACCTAGATAGTCGAAGTGTCCGCTAGTTAACCTACATAGTCCAAGTGTCCGTTCGTTAACCTAGATAGGCCAAGTGCCCGCTAGGTAACCAAGATAGTCCAAGTGCCCGCTAGGGTATGTACATAGTTCAAGTGCCAGCTAGGTAACATAGATTGTCCAAGTGTCCGCTAGTTAACCTACATAGTACAAGTGCCCGCTAGGTAACCTAGATAGTCCAAGGGCCTGCTAGTTAACCTACATAGTCCAATGCCCGATAGGGAACCTACATAGTCCAAGTGCCCGCTGAGGAACCTACATAGTCCAAGTTCCCGATAGGGAACCTGTATATTCCAAGTGCCCGTTAGGGAACCTAGATAGTCCAAGTGCCCATAGGGAACCTATATAGTCCAAGTGCCCGCTAGGGAACCTACATAGTCAAAGTGCTCGCTAGGGAACCTGCATTGTGCAAGTGCCCGCTAGTTAACCTAGATAGTCCAAGTGCTCGCTAGTTAAACTACATAGTCCAAGGTCAGCTAGTTAACCTAGATAGTCCAAGTGACCGCTTGTTAACCTACATAGTCCAAGGTCAGCTAGTTAACCTAGATAGTCCAAGTGCCCTCTAGTTAACCTACATAGTCCAAGAACCCGCTAGTTAACCTAGATATTCCAAGTGCCCGCTAGTTAACCTAGATCGTCCAAGTGTCCGCTAGTTAACCTACATAGTCCAAGTGCCCGCTAGGAAACCTACATAGTCCAAGGGCCCGCTAGGTAACCTAGATAGTCCAAGTGCCCGCTAGGAAACCTAGAATCCAAGTGCTCGCTAGTTAACCTACATAGTCCAAGTGCCCGCTATGTAACCTACATAGTCCAAGTGCCCGCTATGTAACCTAGATAGTCAAAGTGCCCTTTAGGTAACCTAGATAGTCCAAGTGCCCGCTAGGTAACTTACATTGTCCAAGTTCCCGCTAGGTAACCTAGATAGTCCAAGTGTCCGTTACCTAACCTAGATAGTCCAAGTGACCGGTAGGCAACCTACATACCACTAGAGCCCATTCGTTAACCTAGAAGTCCAAGTGCTCGTTAGGTAACCTAGACAGTCCAAGTGCCCGCTAGGTTACCTGCATATTCCAAGTGCCCGTTCGTTAACCTAGATTGTCCAAGTGCCTACTAGGTAACCTACATAGTCCAAGTGCCCGCTAGGTAACCTATACAGTCCAAGTGCCCGCTAGGTAACACAGATAGTCCAAGGGCCCGCTAGTTAACCTACATAGTCCAAGGGCTCACTTGTTAACTTTGATAGTCCAAGTGCCCGCTAGTTAACCTAGATTGTCCAAGTGCCCGCTAGTTAACCTACATATTCCAAGTGCCCGATAGTTAACATAGATAGCCCAAGTGCCCGCTAGGGAACGTACATAGTCCAAGTGCCCGCTAGGTAACCTAGATACTGCAAGTGCCCGCTAGTTAACCTAGATACTTCAAGTACCCGCTAGGTAACCTAGATCGTCCAAGGGCCCCCTAGTTAACCTACATAGTCCAAGTGCCCGCTAGGTAACCTAGATAGTCCAAGTGCCCTTTAGGGAACCTAGATAGTCCAAGGGCCCGCTAGTAAAACTATATAGTCCATGGGCCCACTAGTTAACCTTCATAGTGCAAGTGTCCGCTACTTAACATACATATTCCAAGTGCTCGCTAGTTAACCTACATAATCTAAGTGCCTGTTAGCTAACCAAGATAGGCCAAGGGCCCGCTAGTTGACCGACATAGTCCAAGTGCCAGCTAGGTAACCTAGATAGTACAAGTGCCCGCTAGAGAACCTAGATAGTCAAAGGGCCTGTTAGCTAACCTAGATAGTCCAAGTGGCGGCTAGGTAACCTACATAGTCCAAGTGCCCGTTGGTTAACCTAGATAATCCAAGTGCCCACTAGGTAACCTAGACAGTCCAAGTGCCTGCTAGTAAACCTACATAATCCATGGGCCCGCTAGTTAACCTCCATAATGCAAGGGCCCGCTAGTTAACCTACATTGTCCAAGGGCCCGCTAGTTAACCTAAATAGTCCAAGTGCCCGCTAGGTAACCTAGAGAGTTCAAGTGACACTAGGTTACCTACATAGTCCAAGTGCCCGTTCGTTAACCTACATAGTCCAAG
Organism: Tenrec ecaudatus; assembly: GCF_050624435.1. Classification (NCBI taxonomy): domain Eukaryota; kingdom Metazoa; phylum Chordata; class Mammalia; order Afrosoricida; family Tenrecidae; genus Tenrec; species Tenrec ecaudatus. The sequence goes on along the minus strand of NW_027457585.1, from coordinate 1,304,301 downwards.
TGCCCGCTAGGTAACCAATATAGTCCAAATGCCCGTTAGGGGCCATAATAGTCCAAATGCCCGCTAGTTAACCTAGATAGTCCAAGTGCCCGCTAGTAACCTAGATAGACCAAGTGCCCGCTAGGGAACCTATCTAGTCCAAGTACCCGCTAGGAAACCTACGTAGTCCAAGTGCCCGCTAGGTAACGTACATAGTCCAAGTGCCCGCTAGGGAACGTACATAGTCCAAGTGCCTGCTAGGTAACCTAGATAGTCCAAGTGCCCACTAGTTAACCTACATAGTCCAGGTTCCCCCTAGGTAACCTAGATAGTCCAAGGACCCGCTAGGTAACCTACATTGTCCTAGTGCCCCCTAGATAACCTACATTGTCCAAGTGCCCGATAGGAAACCTACATAGTCCAAGTGCCCGCTAGGTAACCTACATAGTCCAAATGCCCGCTAGTTAACCTACATAGTCCAAGTGCCCGATAGGGAACCTACATAGTGCAAGTGTCCGCTAGTTAACCTAAGTAGTCCAAGGGCCCTCTAGTTAACATACATTGTCCAAGTGACCGGTAGTTAACTTACATAGTTCAAGTGTCCGTAGGGAACATTCATAGTCCAAGTGCCCGCTAGGGAACCTACATAGTCCAAGTGCCCGCTAGGGAACCTACCTAGTCCAATTGCCCGCTTGGGAATCTACATAGTCCAAGGGCCCGCTTGTTAACTTAGATAGTCCAAGTGCTGCTAGTTAATCTACATAGTCAAGTGCCCGCTAGGGAACCTACATAGTCCAAGTGCCTGCTAGGGAAGCTACATAGTCCAAGTGCCCGCTCTGTAACCTACATAGTCCAAAGGCCTGCTAGGGAACCTACATAGTCCAAGTGCCCGCTAGGGAATCTACATAGTCCAAGGGCCCGCTAATTAACCTAGATAGTCCAAGTGCCGCTTGTTAATCTACATAGCCCAAGGGCCCGCTAGTTAACCTACATAGTTCACGTACCCGCTAGTTAACCTAGATCGTCCAAGGGACCGCTAGTTAACCTACATAGTCCAAGGGCCCGCTAATTAACCTACATAGTCCAAGGGCCCGCTAGGTAACGTAGACAGTTAAAGTGACCACTAGGTTACCTACATAGTCCAAGTGCCTGTTCGTTAACCTACATAGTCCAAGTCCCCACTAGGTAACCTATATAGTACAAATGCCCGCTAGGAACCCTAATAGTCCAAGTGCCCGCTAGTTATCCTAGATAGTCCAAGAGCTCGCTAGTTAACCTAGATAGTCCAAGTGCCCGATAGGAAACCTACATAGTCCAAGTGCCCGCTAGTTAACGTACATAGTCCAAGTGCCCGCTAGGTAACGTAGATAGTCCAAGTGCCCGCTAGGGAAAGTACATAGTTCAAGTGCCCGCTAGGTAACCTAGATAGTCCAAGTGCCCGCTAGTTAACCTACATATTCCAAGTGCCTGCTAGGTAACCTAGATAGTCCAAGTGCCCACTAGTTAACCTACATAGTCCAAGTTCTCCCTAGGTAACCTAGATAGTCCAAGGGCCCGCTAGGTAACCTATATTGTACCTAGTGTCCCCTAGTTAACCTACATTCTCCAAGTGCCCGCTAGGGAACCTACATAGTTCAAGTGCCCGCTCTGGAACATACATAGTCCAAGTGCCCGATAGGGAATCTACATAGTCCAAGGGCCCGCTAGTTAACGTAGATAGTCCAAGTACTGCTAGTTAATCTACATAGTCCAAGGGCCCGCTAGTTAACCTACATAGTCCAAGTACCCGCTAGTTAACCTAGATTGTCCTAGTGCCCGCTAGTTTACCTACATAGTCCAAGTTCTCCCTAGGTAACCTAGATAGTCCAAGGGCCCGCTAGGTAACCTACATTGTCCTAGTGTCCCCTAGTTAACCTACATTCTCCAGGTGCCTTCTAGGGAACCTACATAGTCCAAGTTCCCTTTAGTTAACCTAGATAGTCCAAGTGTCCGCTAGGTAACCTAGATAGTCCAACAGCCCGGTAGGTAACCTACATACTCCAAGTACCCGCTAGGTGATGTAGATAGTTCAAGTGCCAGCTAGGTAACCTAGATAGTCCAAGTGCCCGCTAGGTAACCTACAAAGTCTAAGTGCCCGCTAGGTAATCTATATAGTCCAAATGCCCGCTAGGGAGCCTATATAGTCCAAATGCCCGCTAGGTAACTTAGATAGTCCAAAGGCCCGCTAGGTAACCTACATAGTCCTAGTGCCCCCTAGTTAACATACATTCTACAAGTGCCCGATAGGGAACCTACATAGTCCAAGTGCCCGCTAGGTAACCTACATAGTCCAAATGCCCGCTAGTTAACCTACATAGTCCAAGTGCCCGATAGGGAACCTGGACAGTCCAAGTGCCCGCTAGGTTACCTGCATATTCCAAGTGCCCGTTCGTTAACCTACATAGTCCAAGTGCCCGCTAGGTAACCAATATAGTCCAAATGCCCGCTAGGGGCCCTAATAGTCCAAATGCCCACTAGTTAACCTAGATAGTCCAAGTGATCGCTAGTTAACCTAGATAGTCCATGTGCCCGCTAGTTAACCTAGATAGACCAAGTGCCCGCTAGGGAACCTATCTAGTCCAAGTACCCGCTAGGAAACGTACATAGTCCAATTGCCCGCTAGGTAACGTACATAGTCCAAGTGCCCGCTAGGTAACCTAGATAGTCCAAGTGACTGCTAGTTAACCTACATAGTCAAAGTGCCTGCTAGGTAACCTACATAGTCCAAGTGCCCACTAGTTAACCTATATAGTCCAGGTTCCCCCTAAGTAACCTAGAGAGTCCAAGGGTCCGCTAGGTAGCCTACATTGTCCTAGTGCCCCCTAGTTAACCTACATTCTCCAAGTGCCCGATAGGGAACCTATATAATCAAGTGCCCGCTAGGGAACCTACATAGTGCAAGTGTCCGCTAGTTAACCTAAGTAGTCCAAGGGCCCGTTAGTTAACATACATAGTCCAAGTGCCCGGTAGTTAACTTACATAGTTCAAGTGTCCGTAGGGAACATTCATAGTCCAAGTGCCCGCTAGGGAACCTACATAGTCTAAGTGCCCGCTAGGGAACCTACGTAGTCCAATTGCCCGCTAGGGAATCTACATAGTCCAAGGGCCCCGCTAGTTAAAGTAGATAGTCCAAGTGCTGCTAGTTAATCTACATAGTCCTAGGGCCCGCTAGTTAACCTACATAGTCCAAATACCCGCTAGTTAACCTAGATCGTCCAAGTGTCCGCTAGTTAACCTACATAGTCCAAGTGCCCGCTAGGGAACCTACATAGTCCAAGTGCCTGCTAGGGAACCTACATAGTCCAAGTGCCCGCTCTGGAACATACATAGTCCAAGTGCCCGCTAGGGAATCTACATAGTCCAAGGGCCCGTTGGTTAACCTACATAGTCCAAATGCCCGCTAGTTAACCTAGATCGTCCAAGGGCCCGCTAGTTAACCTACATCGTCCAAGGGCCCGCTAGTTAACCTAGATAGTCCAATGCCCGCTAGTTAACCTACATAATCCAAGTGCACGCTAGGTAACCTAGACAGTTCAAGTGACCACTAGGTTACCTACATAGTCCAAGTGCCCACTAGTTATCCTACATAGTCCAAGTGCTCACTAGTTAACCTAGATAGTCCAAGTGCCCGCTAGTTAACCTAGATAGACCAAGTGCCCGCTAGGGAACCTACCTAGTCCAGGTGCCCCATAGGGAACCTACATAGTCCAAGTGCCCGCTAGTTAACATAGATAGTCCAAGTACCCGCTAGGAAACGTACATAATCCAAGTGCCCGCTAGTTAACGTACATAGTCCAAGTGCCTGCTAGGTAACCTAGATAGTCCAAGTGCCCGATAGGAAACCTACATAGTCCAAGTGCCCGCTAGTTAACATAGATAGTCCAAGTACCCGCTAGGAAACATACATAGTCCAAGTGCCCGCTAGTTAACGTACATAGTCCAAGTGCCCGCTAGGTAACGTAGATAGTCCAAGTGCCCGCTAGGGAAAGTACATAGTTCAAGTGCCCGCTAGGTAACCTAGATAGTCCAAGTGCCCGCTAGTTAACCTACATATTCCAAGTGCCTGCTAGGTAACCTAGATAGTCCAAGTGCCCACTAGTTAACCCACATAGTCCAAGTTCTCCCTAGGTAACCTAGATAGTCCAAGGGCCCGCTAGGTAACCTATATTGTACCTAGTGTCCCCTAGTTAACCTACATTCTCCAAGTGCCCGCTAGGGAACCTACATAGTTCAAGTGCCCGCTCTGGAACATACATAGTCTAAGTGCCCGATAGGGAATCTACATAGTCCAAGGGCCCGCTAGTTAACGTAGATAGTCCAAGTACTGCTAGTTAATCTACATAGTCCAAGGGCCCGCTAGTTAACCTACATAGTCCAAGTACCCGCTAGTTAACCTAGATTGTCCTAGTGCCCGCTAGTTTACCTACATAGTCCAAGTTCTCCCTAGGTAACCTAGATAGTCCAAGGGCCCGCTAGGTAACCTACATTGTCCTAGTGTCCCCTAGTTAACCTACATTCTCCAGGTGCCTTCTAGGGAACCTACATAGTCCAAGTTCCCTTTAGTTAACCTAGATAGTCCAAGTGTCCGCTAGGTAACCTAGATAGTCCAACAGCCCGGTAGGTAACCTACATACTCCAAGTACCCGCTAGGTGATGTAGATAGTTCAAGTGCCAGCTAGGTAACCTAGATAGTCCAAGTGCCCGCTAGGTAACCTACAAAGTCTAAGTGCCCGCTAGGTAATCTATATAGTCCAAATGCCCGCTAGGGAGCCTATATAGTCCAAATGCCCGCTAGGTAACTTAGATAGTCCAAAGGCCCGCTAGGTAACCTACATAGTCCTAGTGCCCCCTAGTTAACATACATTCTACAAGTGCCCGATAGGGAACCTACATAGTCCAAGTGCCCGCTAGGGAACCTACATAGTGCAAGTGTCCGCTAGTTAACCTAAGTAGTCCAAGGGCCCGTTAGTTAACATACATAGTCCAAGTGCCCGGTAGTTAACTTACATAGATCAAGTGTCCGTAGGGAACATTCATAGTCCAAGTGCCCGCTAGGGAACCTACATAGTCTAAGTGCCCGCTAGGGAACCTACGTAGTCCAATTGCCCGCTAGGGAATCTACATAGTCCAAGGGCCCCGCTAGTTAAAGTAGATAGTCCAAGTGCTGCTAGTTAATCTACATAGTCCTAGGGCCCGCTAGTTAACCTACATAGTCCAAATACCCGCTAGTTAACCTAGATCGTCCAAGTGTCCGCTAGTTAACCTACATAGTCCAAGTGCACGCTAGGGAACCTACATAGTCCAAGTGCCTGCTAGGGAACCTACATAGTCCAAGTGCCCGCTCTGGAACATACATAGTCCAAGTGCCCGCTAGGGAATCTACATAGTCCAAGGGCCCGTTGGTTAACTACATAGTCCAAATGCCCGCTAGTTAACCTAGATCCTCCAAGGGCCCGCTAGTTAACCTACATCGTCCAAGGGCCCGCTAGTTAATCTAGATAGTCCAATGCCCGCTAGTTAACCTACATAATCCAAGTGCACGCTAGGTAACCTAGACAGTTCAAGTGACCACTAGGTTACCTACATAGTCCAAGTTCCCACTAGTTATCCTACATAGTCCAAGTGCTCACTAGTTAACCTAGATAGTCCAAGTGCCCGCTAGTTAACCTAGATAGACCAAGTGCCCGCTAGGGAACCTACCTAGTCCAGGTGCCCCATAGGGAACCTACATAGTCCAAGTGCCCGCTAGTTAACATAGATAGTCCAAGTACCCGCTAGGAAACGTACATAATCCAAGTGCCCGCTAGTTAACGTACATAGTCCAAGTGCCTGCTAGGTAACCTAGATAGTCCAAGTGCCCGATAGGAAACCTACATAGTCCAAGTGCCCGCTAGTTAACATAGATAGTCCAAGTACCCGCTAGGAAACATACATAGTCCAAGTGCCCGCTAGTTAACGTACATAGTCCAAGTGCCCGCTAGGTAACGTAGATAGTCCAAGTGCCCGCTAGGGAAAGTACATAGTTCAAGTGCCCGCTAGGTAACCTAGATAGTCCAAGTGCCCGCTAGTTAACCTACATATTCCAAGTGCCTGCTAGGTAACCTAGATAGTCCAAGTGCCCACTAGATAACCTACATAGTCCAAGTTCTCCCTAGGTAACCTAGATAGTCCAAGGGACCGCTAGGTAACCTATATTGTACCTAGTGTCCCCTAGTTATCCTACATTCTCCAAGTGCCCGCTAGGGAACCTACATAGTTCAAGTGCCCGCTCTGGAACATACATAGTCCAAGTGCCCGATAGGGAATCTACATAGTCCAAGGGCCCGCTAGTTAACGTAGATAGTCCAAGTGCTGCTAGTTAATCTACATAGGACAAGGGCCCGCTAGTTAACCTACATAGTCCAAGTACCCGCTAGTTAACCTAGATTGTCCTAGTGCCCGCTAGTTTACCTACATAGTCCAAGTTCTCCCTAGGTAACCTAGATAGTCCAAGGGCCCGCTAGGTAACCTACATTGTCCTAGTGTCCCCTAGTTAACCTACATTCTCCAAGTGCCTTCTAGGGAACCTACATAGTCCAAGTTCCCTTTAGTTAAACTAGATAGTCCAAGTGCCCGCTAGGTAACCTAGATAGTCCAACAGCCCGGTAGGTAACCTACATACTCCAAGTACCCCCTAGGTGATGTAGATAGTTCAAGTGCCAGCTAGGTAACCTAGATAATCCAAGTGCCCGCTAGGTAACCTACAAAGTCTAAGTGCCCGCTAGGTAATCTATATAGTCCAAATGCCCGCTAGGGAGCCTATATAGTGCAAATGCCCGCTAGGTAACTTAGATAGTCCAAAGGCCCGCTAGGTAACCTACATAGTCCTAGTGCCCCCTAGTTAACATACATTCTACAAGTGCCCGATAGGGAACCTACATAGTCCAAGTGCCCGCTAGGTAACCTACATAGTCCAAATGCCCGCTAGTTAACCTACATAGTCCAAGTGCCCGATAGGGAAGCTAGACAGTCCAAGTGCCCGCTAGGTTACCTGCATACTCCAAGTGCCCGTTCGTTAACCTACATAGTCCAAGTGCCCGCTAGGTAACCAATATAGTCCAAATGCCCGCTAGGGGCCCTAATAGTCCAAATGCCCGCTAGTTAACCTAGATAGTCCAAGTGATCGCTAGTTAACCTAGATAGTCCAAGTGCCCGCTAGTTAACCTAGATAGACCAAGTGCCCGCTAGGGAACCTATCTAGTCCAAGTACCCGCTAGGAAACGTACATAGTCCAAGTGCCCGCTAGGTAACGTACATAGTCCAAGTGCCCGCTAGGTAACGTACATAGTCCAAGTGCCCGCTAGGTAACCTAGATAGTCCAAGTGACCGCTAGTTAACCTACATAGTCCAAGTGCCTGCTAGGTAACCTAGATAGTCCAAGTGCCCAGTAGTTAACCTATATAGTCCAGGTTCCCCCTAAGTAACCTAGAGAGTCCAAGGGTCCGCTAAGTAACCTACATTGTCCTAGTGCCCCCTATTTAACCTACATTCTCCAAGTGCCCGATAGGGAACCTATATAATCAAGTGCCCGCTAGGGAACCTACATAGTGCAAGTGTCCGCTATTTAACCTAAGTAGTCCAAGGGCCCGTTAGTTAACATACATAGTCCAAGTGCCCGGTAGTTAACTTACATAGTTCAAGTGTCCGTAGGGAACATTCATAGTCCAAGTGCCCGCTAGGGAACCTACATAGTCTAAGTGGCCGCTAGGGAACCTACGTAGTCCAATTGCCCGCTAGGGAATCTACATAGTCCAAGGGCCCCGCTAGTTAAAGTAGATAGTCCAAGTGCTGCTAGTTAATCTACATAGTCCAAGGGCCCGCTAGTTAACCTACATAGTCCAAATACCCGCTAGTTAACCTAGATCGTCCAAGTGTCCGCTAGTTAACCTACATAGTCCATGTGCCCGCTAGGGAACCTACATAGTCCAAGTGCCTGCTAGGGAACCTACATAGTCCAAGTGCCCGCTCTGGAACATACATAGTCCAAGTGCCCGCTAGGGAATCTACATAGTCCAAGGGCCCGTTGGTTAACCTACATAGTCCAAATGCCCGCTAGTTAACCTAGATCGTCCAAGGGCCCGCTAGTTAACCTACATCGTCCAAGGGCCCGCTAGTTAACCTAGATAGTCCAATGCCCGCTAGTTAACCTACATAATCCAAGTGCACGCTAGGTAACCTAGACAGTTCAAGTGACCACTAGGTTGCCTACATAGTCCAAGTGCCCACTAGTTATCCTACATAGTCCAAGTGCTCACTAGTTAACCTAGATAGTCCAAGTGCCCGCTAGTTAACCTAGATAGACCAAGTGCCCGCTAGGGAACCTACCTAGTCCAGGTGCCCCATAGGGAACCTACATAGTCCAAGTGCTCGCTAGTTATAATAGATAGTCCAAGTACCCGCTAGGAAACGTACATAATCCAAGTGCCCGCTAGTTAACGTACATAGTCCAAGTGCCTGCTAGGTAACCTAGATAGTCCAAGTGCCCGATAGGAAACCTACATAGTCCAAGTGCCCGCTAGTTAACATAGATAGTCCAAGTACCCGCTAGGAAACATACATAGTCCAAGTGCCCGCTAGTTAACGTACATAGTCCAAGTGCCCGCTAGGTAACGTAGATAGTCCAAGTGCCCGCTAGGGAAAGTACATAGTTCAAGTGCCCGCTAGGTAACCTAGATAGTCCAAGTGCCCGCTAGTTAACCTACATATTCCAAGTGCCTGCTAGGTAACCTAGATAGTCCAAGTGCCCACTAGTTAACCTACATAGTCCAAGTTCTCCCTAGGTAACCTAGATAGTCCAAGGGCCCGCTAGGTAACCTATATTGTACCTAGTGTCCCCTAGTTAACCTACATTCTCCAAGTGCCCGCTAGGGAACCTACATAGTTCAAGTGCCCGCTCTGGAACATACATAGTCCAAGTGCCCGATAGGGAATCTACATAGTCCAAGGGCCCGCTAGTTAACGTAGATAGTCCAAGTACTGCTAGTTAATCTACATAGTCCAAGGGCCCGCTAGTTAACCTACATAGTCCAAGTACCCGCTAGTTAACCTAGATTGTCCTAGTGCCCGCTAGTTTACCTACATAGTCCAAGTTCTCCCTAGGTAACCTAGATAGTCCAAGGGCCCGCTAGGTAACCTACATTGTCCTAGTGTCCCCTAGTTAACCTACATTCTCCAAGTGCCTTCTAGGGAACCTACATAGTCCAAGTTCCCTTTAGTTAACCTAGATAGTCCAAGTGCCCGCTAGGTAACCTAGATAGTCCAACAGCCCGGTAGGTAACCTACATACTCCAAGTACCCCCTAGGTGATGTAGATAGTTCAAGTGCCAGCTAGGTAACCTAGATAGTCCAAGTGCCCGCTAGGTAACCTACAAAGTCTAAGTGCCCGCTAGGTAATCTATATAGTCCAAATGCCCGCTAAGGAGCCTATATAGTGCAAATGCCCGCTAGGTAACTTAGATAGTACAAAGGCCCGCTAGGTAACCTACATAGTCCTAGTGCCCCCTAGTTAACATACATTCTACAAGTGCCCGATAGGGAACCTACATAGTCCAAGTGCCCGCTAGGTAACCTACATAGTCCAAATGCCCGCTAGTTAACCTACATAGTCCAAGTGCCCGATAGGGAAGCTAGACAGTCCAAGTGCCCGCTAGGTTACCAGCATATTCCAAGTGCCCGTTCGTTAACCTACATAGTCCAAGTGCCCGCTAGGTAACCAATATAGTCCAAATGCCCGCTAGGGGCCCTAATAGTCCAAATGCCCGCTAGTTAACCTAGATAGTCCAAGTGATCGCTAGTTAACCTAGATAGTCCAAGTGCCCGCTAGTTAACCTAGATAGACCAAGTGCCCGCTAGGGAACCTATCTAGTCCAAGTACCCGCTAGGAAACGTACATAGTCCAAGTGCCCGCTAGGTAACGTACATAGTCCAAGTGCCCGCTAGGTAACGTACATAGTCCAAGTGCCCGCTAGGTAACCTAGATAGTCCAAGTGACCGCTAGTTAACCTACATAGTCCAAGTGCCTGCTAGGTAACCTAGATAGTCCAAGTGCCCACTAGTTAACCTATATAGTCCAGGTTCCCCCTAAGTAACCTAGAGAGTCCAAGGGTCCGCTAGGTAACCTACATTGTCCTAGTGCCCCCTAGTTAACCTACATTCTCCAAGTGCCCGATAGGGAACCTATATAATCAAGTGCCCGCTAGGGAACCTACATAGTGCAAGTGTCCGCTATTTAACCTAGGTAGTCCAAGGGCCCGTTAGTTAACATACATAGTCCAAGTGCCCGGTAGTTAACTTACATAGTTCAAGTGTCCGTAGGGAACATTCATAATCCAAGTGCCCGCTAGGGAACCTACATAGTCTAAGTGCCCGCTAGGGAACCTACGTAGTCCAATTGCCCGCTAGGGAATCTACATAGTCCAAGGGCCCCGCTAGTTAAAGTAGATAGTCCAAGTGCTGCTAGTTAATCTACATAGTCCAAGGGCCCGCTAGTTAACCTACATAGTCCAAATACCCGCTAGTTAACCTAGATCGTCCAAGTGTCCGCTAGTTAACCTACATAGTCCAAGTGTCCGCTAGGGAACCTACATAGTCCAAGTGCCTGCTAGGCAACCTACATAGTCCAAGTGCCCGCTCTGGAACATACATAGTCCAAGTGCCCGCTAGGGAATCTACATAGTCCAAGGGCCCGTTGGTTAACCTACATAGTCCAAATGCCCGCTAGTTAACCTAGATCATCCAAGGGCCCGCTAGTTAAACTACATCGTCCAAGGGCCCGCTAGTTAACATAGATAGTCCAATGCCCGCTAGTTAACCTACATAATCCAAGTGCACGCTAGGTAACCTAGACAGTTCAAGTGACCACTAGGTTGCCTACATAGTCCAAGTGCCCACTAGTTATCCTACATAGTCCAAGTGCTCACTAGTTAACCTAGATAGTCCAAGTGCCCGCTAGTTAACCTAGATAGACCAAGTGCCCGCTAGGGAACCTACCTAGTCCAGGTGCCCCATAGGGAACCTACATAGTCCAAGTGCTCGCTAGTTATAATAGATAGTCCAAGTACCCGCTAGGAAACGTACATAATCCAAGTGCCCGCTAGTTAACGTACATAGTCCAAGTGCCTGCTAGGTAACCTAGATAGTCCAAGTGCCCGATAGGAAACCTACATAGTCCAAGTGCCCGCTAGTTAACATAGATAGTCCAAGTACCCGCTAGGAAACATACATAGTCCAAGTGCCCGCTAGTTAACGTACATAGTCCAAGTGCCCGCTAGGTAACGTAGATAGTCCAAGTGCCCGCTAGGGAAAGTACATAGTTCAAGTGCCCGCTAGGTAACCTAGATAGTCCAAGTGCCCACTAGTTAACCTACATATTCCAAGTGCCTGCTAGGTAACCTAGATAGTCCAAGTGCCCACTAGTTAACCTACATAGTCCAAGTTCTCCCTAGGTAACCTAGATAGTCCAAGGGCCCGCTAGGTAACCTATATTGTACCTAGTGTCCCCTAGTTAACCTACATTCTCCAAGTGCCCGCTAGGGAACCTACATAGTTCAAGTGCCCGCTCTGGAACATACATAGTCCAAGTGCCCGATAGGGAATCTACATAGTCCAAGGGCCCGCTAGTTAACGTAGATAGTCCAAGTACTGCTAGTTAATCTACATAGTCCAAGGGCCCGCTAGTTAACCTACATTGTCCAAGTACCCGCTAGTTAACCTAGATTGTCCTAGTGCCCGCTAGTTTACCTACATAGTCCAAGTTCTCCCTAGGTAACCTAGATAGTCCAAGGGCCCGCTAGGTAACCTACATTGTCCTAGTGTCCCCTAGTTAACCTACATTCTCCAAGTGCCTTCTAGGGAACCTACATAGTCCAAGTTCCCGTTAGTTAACCTAGATAGTCCAAGTGCCCGCTAGGTAACATAGATAGTCCAACAGCCCGGTAGGTAACCTACATACTCCAAGTACCCGCTAGGTGATGTAGATAGTTCAAGTGCCAGCTGGGTAACCTAGATAATCCAAGTGCCCGCTAGGTAACCTACAAAGTCTAAGTGCCCGCTAGGTAATCTATATAGTCCAAATGCCCGCTAGGGAGCCTATATAGTCCAAATGCCCGCTAGGTAACTTAGATAGTCCAAGGGCCCGCTAGGTAACCTACATAGTCCTAGTGCCCCCTAGTTAACATACATTCTACAAGTGCCCGATAGGGAACCTACATAGTCCAAGTGCCCGCTAGGTAACCTACATAGTCCAAATGCCCGCTAGTTAACCTACATAGTCCAAGTGCCCGATAGGGAACCTAGACAGTCCAAGTGCCCGCTAGGTTACCTGCATATTCCAAGTGCCCGTTCGTTAACCTACATAGTCCAAGTGCCCGCTAGGTAACCAATATAGTCCAAATGCCCGCTAGGGGCCCTAATAGTCCAAATGCCCGCTAGTTAACCTAGATAGTCCAAGTGATCGCTAGTTAACCTAGATAGTCCAAGTGCCCGCTAGTTAAGCTAGATAGACCAAGTGCCCGCTAGGGAACCTATCTAGTCCAAGTACCCGCTAGGAAACGTACATAGTCCAAGTGCCCGCTAGGTAACGTACATAGTCCAAGTGCCCGCTAGGTAACCTAGATAGTCCAAGTGACCGCTAGTTAAGCTACATAGTCCAAGTGCCTGCTAGGTAACCTAGATAGTCCAAGTGCCCACTAGTTAACCTATATAGTCCAGGTTCCCCCTAAGTAACCTAGAGAGTCCAAGGGTCCGCTAGGTAACCTACATTGTCCTAGTGCCCCCTAGTTAACCTACATTCTCCAAGTGCCCGATAGGGAACCTATATAATCAAGTGCCCGCTAGGGAACCTACATAGTGCAAGTGTCCGCTATTTAACCTAAGTAGTCCAAGGGCCCGTTAGTTAACATACATAGTCCAAGTGCCCGGTAGTTAACTTACATAGTTCAAGTGTCCGTAGGGAACATTCATAGTCCAAGTGCCCGCTAGGGAACCTACATAGTCTAAGTGCCCGCTAGGGAACCTACGTAGTCCAATTGCCCGCTAGGGAATCTACATAGTCCAAGGGCCCCGCTAGTTAAAGTAGATAGTCCAAGTGCTGCTAGTTAATCTACATAGTCCAAGGGCCCGCTAGTTAACCTACATAGTCCAAATACCCGCTAGTTAACCTAGATCGTCCAAGTGTCCGCTAGTTAACCTACATAGTCCATGTGCCCGCTAGGGAACCTACATAGTCCAAGTGCCTGCTAGGGAACCTACATAGTCCAAGTGCCCGCTCTGGAACATACATAGTCCAAGTGCCCGCTAGGGAATCTACATAGTCCAAGGGCCCGTTGGTTAACCTACATAGTCCAAATGCCCGCTAGTTAACCTAGATCGTCCAAGGGCCCGCTAGTTAACCTACATCGTCCAAGGGCCCGCTAGTTAACCTAGATAGTCCAATGCCCGCTAGTTAACCTACATAATCCAAGTGCACGCTAGGTAACCTAGACAGTTCAAGTGACCACTAGGTTGCCTACATAGTCCAAGTGCCCACTAGTTATCCTACATAGTCCAAGTGCTCACTAGTTAACCTAGATAGTCCAAGTGCCCGCTAGTTAACCTAGATAGACCAAGTGCCCGCTAGGGAACCTACCTAGTCCAGGTGCCCCATAGGGAACCTACATAGTCCAAGTGCTCGCTAGTTATAATAGATAGTCCAAGTACCCGCTAGGAAACGTACATAATCCAAGTGCCCGCTAGTTAACGTACATAGTCCAAGTGCCTGCTAGGTAACCTAGATAGTCCAAGTGCCCGATAGGAAACCTACATAGTCCAAGTGCCCGCTAGTTAACATAGATAGTCCAAATACCCGCTAGGAAACATACATAGTCCAAGTGCCCGCTAGTTAACGTACATAGTCCAAGTGCCCGCTAGGTAACGTAGATAGTCCAAGTGCCCGCTAGGGAAAGTACATAGTTCAAGTGCCCGCTAGGTAACCTAGATAGTCCAAGTGCCCGCTAGTTAACCTACATATTCCAAGTGCCTGCTAGGTTACCTAGATAGTCCAAGTGCCCACTAGTTAACCTACATAGTCCAAGTTCTCCCTAGGTAACCTAGATAGTCCAAGGGCCCGCTAGGTAACCTATATTGTACCTAGTGTCCCCTAGTTAACCTACATTCTCCAAGTGCCCGCTAGGGAACCTACATAGTTCAAGTGCCCGCTCTGGAACATACATAGTCCAAGTGCCCGATAGGGAATCTACATAGTCCAAGGGCCCGCTAGTTAACGTAGATAGTCCAAGTACTGCTAGTTAATCTACATAGTCCAAGGGCCCGCTAGTTAACCTACATTGTCCAAGTACCCGCTAGTTAACCTAGATTGTCCTAGTGCCCGCTAGTTTACCTACATAGTCCAAGTTCTCCCTAGGTAACCTAGATAGTCCAAGGGCCCGCTAGGTAACCTACATTGTCCTAGTGTCCCCTAGTTAACCAACATTCTCCAAGTGCCTTCTAGGGAACCTACATAGTCCAAGTTCCCGTTAGTTAACCTAGATAGTCCAAGTGCCCGCTAGGTAACCTAGATAGTCCAACAGCCCGGTAGGTAACCTACATACTCCAAGTACCCGCTAGGTGATGTAGATAGTTCAAGTGCCAGCTAGGTAACCTAGATAATCCAAGTGCCCGCTAGGTAACCTACAAAGTCTAAGTGCCCGCTAGGTAATCTATGTAGTCCAAATGCCCGCTAGGGAGCCTATATAGTCCAAATGCCCGCTAGGTAACTTAGATAGTCCAAGGGCCCGCTAGGTAACCTACATAGTCCTAGTGCCCCCTAGTTAACATACATTCTACAAGTGCCCGATAGGGAACCTACATAGTCCAAGTGCCCGCTAGGTAACCTACATAGTCCAAATGCCCGCTAGTTAACCTACATAGTCCAAGTGCCCGATAGGGAACCTAGACAGTCCAAGTGCCCGCTAGGTTACCTGCATATTCCAAGTGCCCGTTCGTTAACCTACATAGTCCAAGTGCCCGCTAGGTAACCAATATAGTCCAAATGCCCGCTAGGGGCCCTAATAGTCCAAATGCCCGCTAGTTAACCTAGATAGTCCAAGTGATCGCTAGTTAACCTAGATAGTCCAAGTGCCCGCTAGTTAACCTAGATAGACCAAGTGCCCGCTAGGGAACCTATCTAGTCCAAGTACCCACTAGGAAACGTACATAGTCCAAGTGCCCGCTAGGTAACGTACATAGTCCAAGTGCCCGCTAGGTAACGTACATAGTCCAAGTGCCCGCTAGGTAACCTAGATAGTCCAAGTGACCGCTAGTTAACCTACATAGTCCAAGTGCCTGCTAGGTAACCTAGATAGTCCAAGTGCCCACTAGTTAACCTATATAGTCCAGGTTCCCCCTAAGTAACCTAGAGAGTCAAAGGGTCCGCTAGGTAACCTACATTGTCCTAGTGCCCCCTAGTTAACCTACATTCTCCAAGTGCCCGATAGGGAACCTATATAATCAAGTGCCCGCTAGGGAACCTACATAGTGCAAGTGTCCGCTAGTTAACCTAAGTAGTCCAAGGGCCTGTTAGTTAACATACATAGTCCAAGTGCCCGGTAGTTAACTTACATAGTTCAAGTGTCCGTAGGGAACATTCATAGTCCAAGTGCCCGCTAGGGAACCTACATAGTCTAAGTGCCCGCTAGGGAACCTACGTAGTCCAATTGCCCGCTAGGGAATCTACATAGTCCAAGGGCCCCGCTAGTTAAAGTAGATAGTCCAAGTGCTGCTAGTTAATCTACATAATCCAAGGGCCCGCTAGTTAACCTACATAGTCCAAATACCCGCTAGTTAACCTAGATCGTCCAAGTGTCCGCTAGTTAACCTACATAGTCCAAGTGTCCGCTAGGGAACCTACATAGTCCAAGTGCCTGCTAGGCAACCTACATAGTCCAAGTGCCCGCTCTGGAACATACATAGTCCAAGTGCCCGCTAGGGAATCTACATAGTCCAAGGGCCCGTTGGTTAACCTACATAGTCCAAATGCCCGCTAGTTAACCTAGATCGTCCAAGGGCCCGCTAGTTAACCTACATCGTCCAAGGGCCCGCTAGTTAACCTAGATAGTCCAATGCCCGCTAGTTAACCTACATAATCCAAGTGCACGCTAGGTAACCTAGACAGTTCAAGTGACCACTAGGTTGCCTACATAGTCCAAGTGCCCACTAGTTATCCTACATAGTCCAAGTGCTCACTAGTTAACCTAGATAGTCCAAGTGCCCGCTAGTTAACCTAGATAGACCAAGTGCCCGCTAGGGAACCTACCTAGTCCAGGTGCCCCATAGGGAACCTACATAGTCCAAGTGCTCGCTAGTTATAATAGATAGTCCAAGTACCCGCTAGGAAACGTACATAATCCAAGTGCCCGCTAGTTAACGTACATAGTCCAAGTGCCTGCTAGGTAACCTAGATAGTCCAAGTGCCCGATAGGAAACCTACATAGTCCAAGTGCCCGCTAGTTAACATAGATAGTCCAAGTACCCGCTAGGAAACATACATAGTCCAAGTGCCCGCTAGTTAACGTACATAGTCCAAGTGCCCGCTAGGTAACGTAGATAGTCCAAGTGCCCGCTAGGGAAAGTACATAGTTCAAGTGCCCGCTAGGTAACCTAGATAGTCCAAGTGCCCGCTAGTTAACCTACATATTCCAAGTGCCTGCTAGGTAACCTAGATAGTCCAAGTGCCCACTAGTTAACCTACATAGTCCAAGTTCTCCCTAGGTAACCTAGATAGTCCAAGGGCCCGCTAGGTAACCTATATTGTACCTAGTGTCCCCTAGTTAACCTACATTCTCCAAGTGCCCGCTAGGGAACCTACATAGTTCAAGTGCCCGCTCTGGAACATACATAGTCCAAGTGCCCGATAGGGAATCTACATAGTCCAAGGGCCCGCTAGTTAACGTAGATAGTCCAAGTACTGCTAGTTAATCTACATAGTCCAAGGGCCCGCTAGTTAACCTACATTGTCCAAGTACCCGCTAGTTAACCTAGATTGTCCTAGTGCCCGCTAGTTTACCTACATAGTCCAAGTTCTCCCTAGGTAACCTAGATAGTCCAAGGGCCCGCTAGGTAACCTACATTGTCCTAGTGTCCCCTAGTTAACCTACATTCTCCAAGTGCCTTCTAGGGAACCTACATAGTCCAAGTTCCCGTTAGTTAACCTAGATAGTCCAAGTGCCCGCTAGGTAACATAGATAGTCCAACAGCCCGGTAGGTAACCTACATACTCCAAGTACCCGCTAGGTGATGTAGATAGTTCAAGTGCCAGCTAGGTAACCTAGATAATCCAAGTGCCCGCTAGGTAACCTACAAAGTCTAAGTGCCCGCTAGGTAATCTATATAGTCCAAATGCCCGCTAGGGAGCCTATATAGTCCAAATGCCCGCTAGGTAACTTAGATAGTCCAAGGGCCCGCTAGGTAACCTACATAGTCCTAGTGCCCCCTAGTTAACATACATTCTACAAGTGCCCGATAGGGAACCTACATAGTCCAAGTGCCCGCTAGGTAACCTACATAGTCCAAATGCCCGCTAGTTAACCTACATAGTCCAAGTGCCCGATAGGGAAGCTAGACAGTCCAAGTGCCCGCTAGGTTACCTGCATATTCCAAGTGCCCGTTCGTTAACCTACATAGTCCAAGTGCCCGCTAGGTAACCAATATAGTCCAAATGCCCGCTAGGGGCCCTAATAGTCCAAATGCCCGCTAGTTAACCTAGATAGTCCAAGTGATCGCTAGTTAACCTAGATAGTCCAAGTGCCCGCTAGTTAAGCTAGATAGACCAAGTGCCCGCTAGGTAACCTACATTGTCCTAGTGCCCCCTAGTTAACCTACATTCTCCAAGTGCCCGATAGGGAACCTATATAATCAAGTGCCCGCTAGGGAACCTACATAGTGCAAGTGTCCGCTATTTAACCTAAGTAGTCCAAGGGCCCGTTAGTTAACATACATAGTCCAAGTGCCCGGTAGTTAACTTACATAGTTCAAGTGTCCGTAGGGAACATTCATAGTCCAAGTGCCCGCTAGGGAACCTACATAGTCTAAGTGCCCGCTAGGGAACCTACGTAGTCCAATTGCCCGCTAGGGAATCTACATAGTCCAAGGGCCCCGCTAGTTAAAGTAGATAGTCCAAGTGCTGCTAGTTAATCTACATAGTCCAAGGGCCCGCTAGTTAACCTACATAGTCCAAATACCCGCTAGTTAACCTAGATCGTCCAAGTGTCCGCTAGTTAACCTACATAGTCCAAGTGCCCGCTAGGGAACCTACATAGTCCAAGTGCCTGCTAGGGAACCTACATAGTCCAAGTGCCCGCTCTGGAACATACATAGTCCAAGTGCCCGCTAGGGAATCTACATAGTCCAAGGGCCCGTTGGTTAACCTACATAGTCCAAATGCCCGCTAGTTAACCTAGATCGTCCAAGGGCCCGCTAGTTAACCTAGATAGTCCAATGCCCGCTAGTTAACCTACATAATCCAAGTGCACGCTAGGTAACCTAGACAGTTCAAGTGACCACTAGGTTGCCTACATAGTCCAAGTGCCCACTAGTTATCCTACATAGTCCAAGTGCTCACTAGTTAACCTAGATAGTCCAAGTGCCCGCTAGTTAACCTAGATAGACCAAGTGCCCGCTAGGGAACCTACCTAGTCCAGGTGCCCCATAGGGAACCTACATAGTCCAAGTGCTCGCTAGTTATAATAGATAGTCCAAGTACCCGCTAGGAAACGTACATAATCCAAGTGCCCGCTAGTTAACGTACATAGTCCAAGTGCCTGCTAGGTAACCTAGATAGTCCAAGTGCCCGATAGGAAACCTACATAGTCCAAGTGCCCGCTAGTTAACATAGATAGTCCAAATACCCGCTAGGAAACATACATAGTCCAAGTGCCCGCTAGTTAACGTACATAGTCCAAGTGCCCGCTAGGTAACGTAGATAGTCCAAGTGCCCGCTAGGGAAAGTACATAGTTCAAGTGCCCGCTAGGTAACCTAGATAGTCCAAGTGCCCGCTAGTTAACCTACATATTCCAAGTGCCTGCTAGGTAACCTAGATAGTCCAAGTGCCCACTAGTTAACCTACATAGTCCAAGTTCTCCCTAGGTAACCTAGATAGTCCAAGGGCCCGCTAGGTAACCTATATTGTACCTAGTGTCCCCTAGTTAACCTACATTCTCCAAGTGCCCGCTAGGGAACCTACATAGTTCAAGTGCCCGCTCTGGAACATACATAGTCCAAGTGCCCGATAGGGAATCTACATAGTCCAAGGGCCCGCTAGTTAACGTAGATAGTCCAAGTACTGCTAGTTAATCTACATAGTCCAAGGGCCCGCTAGTTAACCTACATTGTCCAAGTACCCGCTAGTTAACCTAGATTGTCCTAGTGCCCGCTAGTTTACCTACATAGTCCAAGTTCTCCCTAGGTAACCTAGATAGTCCAAGGGCCCGCTAGGTAACCTACATTGTCCTAGTGTCCCCTAGTTAACCTACATTCTCCAAGTGCCTTCTAGGGAACCTACATAGTCCAAGTTCCCGTTAGTTAACCTAGATAGTCCAAGTGCCCGCTAGGTAACCTAGATAGTCCAACAGCCCGGTAGGTAACCTACATACTCCAAGTACCCGCTAGGTGATGTAGATAGTTCAAGTGCCAGCTAGGTAACCTAGATAATCCAAGTGCCCGCTAGGTAACCTACAAAGTCTAAGTGCCCGCTAGGTAATCTATATAGTCCAAATGCCCGCTAGGGAGCCTATATAGTCCAAATGCCCGCTAGGTAACTTAGATAGTCCAAGGGCCCGCTAGGTAACCTACATAGTCCTAGTGCCCCCTAGTTAACATACATTCTACAAGTGCCCGATAGGGAACCTACATAGTCCAAGTGCCCGCTAGGTAACCTACATAGTCCAAATGCCCGCTAGTTAACCTACATAGTCCAAGTGCCCGATAGGGAACCTAGACAGTCCAAGTGCCCACTAGGTTACCTGCATATTCCAAGTGCCCGTTCGTTAACCTACATAGTCCAAGTGCCCGCTAGGTAACCAATATAGTCCAAATGCCCGCTAGGGGCCCTAATAGTCCAAATGCCCGCTAGTTAACCTAGATAGTCCAAGTGATCGCTAGTTAACCTAGATAGTCCAAGTGCCCGCTAGTTAACCTAGATAGACCAAGTGCCCGCTAGGGAACCTATCTAGTCCAAGTACCCACTAGGAAACGTACATAGTCCAAGTGCCCGCTAGGTAACGTACATAGTCCAAGTGCCCGCTAGGTAACGTACAGAGTCCAAGTGCCCGCTAGGTAACCTAGATAGTCCAAGTGACCGCTAGTTAACCTACATAGTCCAAGTGCCTGCTAGGTAACCTAGATAGTCCAAGTGCCCACTAGTTAACCTATATAGTCCAGGTTCCCCCTAAGTAACCTAGAGAGTCCAAGGGTCCGCTAGGTAACCTACATTGTCCTAGTGCCCCCTAGTTAACCTACATTCTCCAAGTGCCCGATAGGGAACCTATATAATCAAGTGCCCGCTAGGGAACCTACATAGTGCAAGTGTCCGCTAGTTAACCTAAGTAGTCCAAGGGCCTGTTAGTTAACATACATAGTCCAAGTGCCCGGTAGTTAACTTACATAGTTCAAGTGTCCGTAGGGAACATTCATAGTCCAAGTGCCCGCTAGGGAACCTACATAGTCTAAGTGCCCGCTAGGGAACCTACGTAGTCCAATTGCCCGCTAGGGAATCTACATAGTCCAAGGGCCCCGCTAGTTAAAGTAGATAGTCCAAGTGCTGCTAGTTAATCTACATAATCCAAGGGCCCGCTAGTTAACCTACATAGTCCAAATACCCGCTAGTTAACCTAGATCGTCCAAGTGTCCGCTAGTTAACCTAGATCGTCCAAGTGTCCGCTAGTTAACCTACATAGTCTAAGTGCCCGCTAGGGAACCTACATAGTCCAAGTGCCTGCTAGGGAACCTACATAGTCCAAGTGCCCGCTCTGGAACATACATAGTCCAAGTGCCCGCTAGGGAATCTACATAGTCCAAGGGTCCGTTGGTTAACCTACATAGTCCAAATACCCGCTAGTTAACCTAG
Source organism: Tenrec ecaudatus (assembly GCF_050624435.1). Classification (NCBI taxonomy): domain Eukaryota; kingdom Metazoa; phylum Chordata; class Mammalia; order Afrosoricida; family Tenrecidae; genus Tenrec; species Tenrec ecaudatus. The sequence continues at coordinate 1,283,149 of NW_027457585.1, read as the reverse complement.
ATCGTCCAAGGGCCCGCTAGTTAACCTACATCGTCCAAGGGCCCGCTAGTTAACCTAGATAGTCCAATGCCCGCTAGTTAACCTACATAATCCAAGTGCACGCTAGGTAACCTAGACAGTTCAAGTGACCACTAGGTTACCTACATAGTCCAAGTGCCCACTAGTTATCCTACATAGTCCAAGTGCTCACTAGTTAACCTAGATAGTCCAAGTGCCCGCTAGTTAACCTAGATAGACCAAGTGCCCGCTAGGGAACCTACCTAGTCCAGGTGCCCCATAGGGAACCTACATAGTCCAAGTGCCCGCTAGTTAACATAGATAGTCCAAGTACCCGCTAGGAAACGTACATAGTCCAAGTGCCTGCTAGGTAACCTAGATAGTCCAAGTGCCCACTAGTTAACCTACATAGTCAAAGTTCCCCATAGATAACCTAGATCGTCCAAGTACCCGCTAGTTAACCTAAATAGTCAATGGGCCCGCTAGTTAACCTACATAGTGCAAGAGCCCGCTAGCTAACCTAGATAATCCAAGTGCCCGCTAGTTAACCTTGATCGTCCAAGTGCCCGCTAGTTAACCTACGTAGTCGAAGTGCCCGGTAGTTAACTTACATAGTTCAAGTGTCCGTAGGGAACATTCATAGTCCAAGTGCCCGCTAGGGAATCTACATAGTCCAAGTGCCCGCTAGGGAACCTACGTAGTCCAAGTGTCCGCTAGGGAATCTACATAGTCCAAGGGCGCGCTAGTTAACCTACATAGTCCAAATACCCGCTAGTTAACCTAGATCGTCCAAGTGTCCGCTAGTTAACCTACATAGTCCAAGTGCCCGCTAGGGAACCTACATAGTCCAAGTGCCCGCTCTGGAACATACATAGTCCAAGTGCCCACTAGGGAATCTACATAGTCCAAGGGCCCGCTAGTTAACGTAGATAGTCCATGTTCCGCTAGTTAATCTACATAGTCCAAGGGCCCGTTAGTTAACTTACATAGTCCAAATACCTGCTAGTTAACCTAGATCGTCCAAGGGCCCGCTAGTTAACCTACATCGTCCAAGGGCCCGCTAGTTAACCTAGATAGTCCAAGTGCCCGCTAGTTAACCTACATAATCCAAGTGCCCGCTAGGGAACCTAGAGAGTTCAAGTGACCACTAGGTTACCTACATAGTCCAAGTGCCCGCTAGTTATCCTAGATAGTCCAAGTGCTCACTAGTTAACCTAGATAGTCCAAGTGCCTGCTAGTTAACCTAGATAGACCAAGTGCCCGCTAGGGAACCTACCTAGTCCAGTTGCCCCATAGGGAACCTACATAGTCTAGTGCCCGCTAGTTAACATAGATAGTCTAAGTACCCGCTAGGAAACGTACATAGTCGAAGTGCCCGCTAGTTAACGTACATAGTCCAAGTGCCTGCTAGGTAACCTAGATAGTCCAAGTGCCCACTAGTTAACCTACATAGTCAAAGTTCCCCATAGATAACCTAGATCGTCCAAGTACCCGCTAGTTAACCTAAATAGTCAATGGGCCCGCTAGTTAACCTACATAGTGCAAGAGCCCGCTAGCTAACCTAGATAATCCAAGTGCCCTCTAGTTAACCTATATTGTCCAAGTGCCCGCTAGTTAACCTAGATCGTCCAAGGGACCGCTAGTTAACCTAAGTAGTCCAAGGGCCCGTTAGTTAACATACATAGTCCAAGTGCCCGGTAGTTAACTTACATAGTTCAAGTGTCCGTAGGGAACATTCATAGTCCAAGTGCCCGCTAGGGAATCTACATAGTCCAAGTGCCCGCTAGGGAACCTACGTAGTCCAAGTGCCCACTAGTTAACCTACATAGTCAAAGTTCCCCCTAGGTAACCTAGATCGTCCAAGTGCCCGCTAGTTAACCTAAATAGTCAATGGGCCCGCTAGTTAACCTACATAGTGCAAGAGCCCGCTAGCTAACCTAGATAATTCATGTGCCCGCTAGTTAACCTATATCGTCCAAGTTCCCGCTAGTTAACCTAGATCGTCGAAGTGCCCGCTAGTTAACCTACATTGTCAATGGGCCCGCTAGTTAACCTACATAGTGCAAGAGCCCGCTAGTTAACCTAGGTAGTCCAAGTGTCCGCTAGTTAACCTACATAGTCCACGTGCCAGTTAGCTAACCTAGATAGTTCAAGGGCCTGCTAGTTGACCTACATAGTCCAAGTGCCCGCTAGGGAACCTTCATAGTTCAAGTGCCAGCTAGGTAACCTAGACTGTCCAAGTGCCCGCTAGGTTACCTACATAGTCCAAGTGCCAGTTCGTTAACCTAGATAGTCCAAGTGCCCGCTAGGAAACCTACATAGTCCAAGGGCCCGCTAGGTAACCTAGATAGTCCAAGTGCCCGCTAGGTAACTTACATTGTCCAAGTTCCCACTAGGTAACGTAGATACTCAAAGTGCCCGTTACCTAACCTAGAGTGTCCAAGTGCCCGCTAAGCAACTAACATAGTCCAAGTGGCCATTCGTTAATCTATATAGTCCAAGTGCCCGCTAGGTAACCTAGATAGTCCAAGGGCCCTCTAGTAAACCTACATAGTCCAAGGGTTCACTTGTTAACTTTGATAGTCCAAGTGCCTGCTAGTTAACCTAGATCGTCCAAGTGCCCCCTAGTTAACCTAGATTGTCCAAGTGCCCCCTAGTTAGCCTACATAGTCCATGTTCCAGCTAGTTAACCTAGATCGTCTAAGTGCCTGCTAGTTAACCTAGATAATGCAAGTGCCCGCTAGTTAGCCTCCATAGTCCAAGTGCCCGTTCGGTAACCTAGATAGTCCAAGTGCACTTTAGGGAACCTAGATAGTCCAAGGGCCCGCTAGTAAACCTACAAAGTCCATGGGCCCGCTAGTTAACCTTCAGTGTGCAAGTGTCCGCTACTTAACCTACATATTCCAAATGCCCGCCAGTTAACCTACACAATCTAAGTGCCCGTTGGCTAACCTAGATAGTCCAAGGGACCGCTAGTTCACCTACATAGTCCAAGTGCCCCTCTAGTTAACCTAGATAGTCCAAGTGCCTGCTAGGTAACCAACATAGTGCAAGTGTCCGCTAGTTAACCTACATATTCCAATTGCCCGCTAGTTAACATATATAGTCCAAGTGCCTGCTAGGTAAGGTACATAGTCCAAGTGCCCGCTAGGTAACCTACATACTGCAAATTCCCGCTAGTTAACCTAGATAGTTCAAGTACCCGCTAGGTAACCTAGATCGTCCAAGGGCCCCCTAGTTAGCCTACATAGTCCAAGTGCCCGCTAGTTATCCTACATTATCTAAGTGCCCGTTGGCTAACCTAGATAGTCCAAGGGCCCGCTAGTTGACCTACATAGTCCAAGTGCCAGCTAGGTAACCTGGATAGTACAAGTGCCCTCTAGGGAACCTAGATAGTCAAAGTGCCTGCTAGGTAACCTAGATAGTCCAAGAGCCCGCTAGGTAACCTACATAGTTCAAGTGCCCTTTAGTTAACCTATATAGTCAAAGTGCCTGCCATGTAACCTAGATAGTCCAAGTGCCTGCTAGGCAACCTACATAGTCCAAGTGCCTGTTAGTTAACCTAGATAGTCAAAGTGCCTGCTAGGTAACCTAGATAGTCCAAGTGCCCGCTAGCTAACCTACATAGTCCAAGTGCCCGCTAGGTTACCTAAATAGTCCAAAAGCCCGCTAGGGAATCTACATAGTCCAAATGCCCGCTAGTTAACCTAGATAGTCCAAGTGCCTGCTAGTATACCTACATAATCCATGGGCCCGCTAGTTAACCTACATAGTGCAAGGGCCCGCTAGTTAACCTACATCGTCTAAGGGCCCGCTAGTTAACCTAGATAGTCCAAGTGCCCGCTAGTTAACCTACATAGTCTAAGTGCCCGCTAGTTAAACTAGATAGATAAAGTGCCCGCTAGGGAACCTATCTGGTCCAAGAACCGACTAGGAAACGTACATAGTCCAAGTGCCCGCTAGGTAACCAATATAGTCCAAATGCCCACTAGGGGCCCTAATAGTCCAAATGCCCGCTAGTTAACCTAGATAGTCCAAGTGTTCGCTAGTTAACCTAGATAGTCCAAGTGCCCGCTAGTTAACCTAGATAGATAAAGTGCCCGCTAGGGAACCTATCTAGTCCAAGAACCGGCTAGGAAACGTACATAGTCCAAGTGCCCGCTAGGTAACATACATAGTCCAAGTGCCCGCTAGGTAACGTAGATATTCCAAGTGCCCGCTAGGGAAAGTCATAGTCCAAGAGCCCACTAGGAAACCTAGATAGTCCAAGGGCCCGCTAGGTAACCTACATTGTTCTAGTGCCCTCTAGTTAACCTACATTCTCCAAGTGCCCGATAGGGAACCTACATAGTCCAAGTGCCCGCTAGGTAACCTACATAATCCAAATGCCCGCTAGTTAACTTACATAGTCCAAGTGCCCGATAGGGAACCTACATAATCCAATTGCCCGCTAGGGAACCTACATACTCCAAGTGCCCGCTAGGTAACCTACATAGTCCAAATGCCCGCTAGTTAACCTACATAGTCCAAGTGCCCGATAGGGAACCTATATAATCCAAGTGCCCGCTAGGGAACCTACATAGTCCAAGTGCCCGCTAGGTAACCTACATAGTCCAAATGCCCACTAGTTAACCTACATAGTCCAAGTGCAATATAGGGAACCTACATAATCCAAGTGCCCGCTTGGGAACCTACATAGTCCAAGTGCTCGTTAGATAACCTACATAGTCCATGGGTCCGCTGGTTAACCTACATATTCCAAGTGCCCGCTAGTTAACCCACAAAATCTAAGTGCCCGTTAGCTAACCTAGATAGTCCAAGGGCCCGCTAGTTGACCTACTTAGTCCAAGTGCCCGCTAGGTAACCTAGACAGTCCAAGTGCCCGCTAGTTAACCTACATAGTCCAAGTGCCCGATAGGGAACCTAGATAGTCCAAGGGTCCTTTAGTTAACTTACATAGTCCAAGTGCCCGTTAGTTAACCTAGATAGTCAAAGTGCCTGCTAGGTAACCTAGATATCCCAAGTGCCCACTAGGTAACCTACATAGCACAAGTTCCCGCTAGGTAACCTAAATTGTCCAAATGCCCGCTAGGGAATCTACATAGTCCAAGTGCCCGCTAGTTAACCTAGATAGTCCAAGTGCCTGCTAGTAAACCTACATATTCCATGGGCCCGCTAGTTAACCTACATAGTGCAACGGCCCGCTAGTTAACCTAGATCGCGCAAGTGTCCGCTAGTTAACCTACATAGTCCTAGTGCCCGCTAGGGATCCTTCATAATCCAAGTGCCCGCTAGGTAACCTAGATAGTCCAAGTGCCCGCTAGTAAACCTAGATAGTCCTAGTGCCCGTTAGTTAACCTAGATATTCCAAGTGCCCACTAGGGGACGTACATAGTCCAAATGCCCGCTAGGTAACCTAGATAGTCCAAGTGCCCGCAGGGATCCTTCATAATCCAAGTGCTTGCTAGGCAACCTAGATAGTCCAAGTTCCCGCTAGGTAACCTAGATAGTCCAAGTGCCCGTTAACTAACCTAGATAGTCCATGTTCCCCCTAAGCAACCTACATAGTCCAAGTGCCCGTTAGTTAACCTAGAATTCCAAGAGCCCGCTATTTAACCTAGACTGTCCAAGTGCCCGCTAGGTTACCTGCATAGTCCAAGTGCCCGTTCGTTAACATAGATAGTCCAAGTGCCCGCTAGGGAACCTATATAGTCCAAGTGCTGTCTAGGTAACCTAGAAAGTCCAAGGGCCCGCTAATTAACCTACATAGACCAAGGGCTCGCTTGTTAACTTTGATAGTCCAAGTGCCCCTTAGTTAACCTAGACCGTTCAAGTGCCCGCTAGTTAACCTAGATCGTCCAAGTACTGGCTAGTTAACCTACATAGTCAAGGGCCCACTAGTTAACCTAGATTGTCCAAGTGTCCTCTATTTAACCTACATAGTCCAAGTGCCTGCTAGGTAACCTACATAGTGTAAGTGTGTGCTAGGTAAACTACATAGTCCAAGTGCCTGCTAGGTAACCTAGACAATCCAAGGGCCTGCTAGTTAACCTACATAGTCCAGTGCCCGCTAGGTAACCTACATAGTGCAAGTGTCCGCTAGTTAACCTACATAGTCCAAGCGCCCGCTAGTTAACGTAGATTGTCCAAGTGCACGCTAGTTAACCTACATAGTCCAAGGGCCCGCTAGTTAACCTAGACAGTCCAAGTGCCCGCTAGTTAACCCACATAGTCCAAGTGCCCGCTAGGTAACCTAGACAGTTCAAGTGACCACTAGGTTACTTACATAGTCCAAGTGCCTGTTCGTTAACCTACATAGTCCAAGTGCCCGCTATTTAACCTAGATCGTCCAAGTGCACGCTAGTTAACCTAGATAGTCCACGTGCCCGCTAGTTAACCTAGATAGACCAAGTGCCCGCTAGGGAACCTACCTCGTCTAAGTGCCCGCTAGGGAACCTATATAGTCCAAGTGCTATCTAGGTAACCTAGATAGTCCAAGGGCCCGCTAGATAACCTACATCGTCCAAGGGCCCGCAAGTTAACCTAGATAGTCCAAGTGCCCGCTAGTTAACCTACATAATCCAAGTGCCCGCTAGGTAACCTAGACAGTTCAAGTGACCACTAGGTTACTTACATAGTCCAAGTGCCTGTTCGTTAACATACATAGTCCAAGTGCCCGCTAGTTAACCTAGATCCTCCAAGTGCACGCTAGTTAACATACATAGTCCAAGGGCCCGCTAGTTAACCTACATAGTCCAAGGGCCCGCTAGTTAACCTACATCGTCCAAGGGTCTGCAAGTTTACCTAGATAGTCCTAGTGCCCGTTAGTTAACCTACATAGTCCAAGTGCCCGCTAGGTAACCTAGACAGTTCAAGTGACCACTAGGTTACTTACATAGTCCAAGTGCCTGTTCGTTAACCTACATAGTCCAAGTGCCCGCTAGGTAACCTATATAGTCCAAATGCCCGATAGGGACCCTAATAGTCCAAGTGCCCGCTGGTTAACCTTGATAGTCCACGTGCCCGCTAGATAACCTAGATAGACCAAGTGCCTGCTAGGGAACCTACCTAGTCCAAGTGCCCGCTAGGGAACCTATATAGTCCAAGTGCTATCTAGGTAACCTAGATAGTCCAAGGGCCCGCTAGATAACCTACATCATCCAAGGGCCTGCAAGTTAACCTAGATAGTCCAAGTGCCTGCTAGTTAACCTACATAGTCCAAGTGCCCGCTAGGTAACCTAGACAGTTCAAGTGACCACTAGGTTACTTACATAGTCCAAGTGCCTGTTCGTTAACCTACATAGTCCAAGTGCCCGCTAGTTAACCTAGATCGTCCAAGTGCACGCTAGTTAGCCTACATAGTCCAAGGGCCCGCTAGTTAACCTACATAGTTCAAGGGCCCGCTAGTTAACCTACATCGTCCAAGGGCCTGCAAGTTAACCTAGATAGTCCGAGTGCCCGCTAGGTAACCTAGACAGTTCAAGCGACCACTAGGTTACTTACATAGTCCAAGTGCCTGTTCGTTAACATACATAGTCCAAGTGCCCGCTAGGTAACCTATATAGTCTAAATGCCCGCTAGGGACCCTAATAGTCCAAGTGCCCGCTGGTTATCCTAGATAATCCAAGTGCTCGCTAGTTAACCTAGATACTCCAAGTGTCCGCTAGTTAACCTAGATAGACCAAGTGCCCGCTAGGGAACCTACCTAGTCCAAGTGCCCGATAGGGAACTTACATAGTCCAAGGCCTGCTAGGGAACCTACATAGTCCAAGTGCCTGTTAGTTAACCTAGATAGTACAAGTGCCCGCTAGGTAACCTAGATCGTCCAAGTGCACGCTAGTTAACCTACATAGTCCAAGGGCCCGCTAGTTAACCTACATAGTCCAAGGGCCCGCTAGTTAACCTACATCATCCAAGGGTCTGCAAGTTAACCTAGATAGTCCAAATGCCCGTTAGTTAACCTACATAGTCCAAGTGCCCGCTAGGTAACCTAGACAGTTCAAGTGACCACTAGGTTACTTACATAGTCCAAGTGCCTGTTCGTTAACCTACATAGACCAAGTGCCCGCTAGGTAACCTATGTACTCCAAATGCCCGCTAGGGACCCTAATAGTCCAAGTGCCCGCTAGTTATCCTAGATAGTCCAAGTGCTCGCTGGTTAACCTTGATAGTCCACGTGCCCGCTAGTTAACCTAGATAGACCAAGTGCCCGCTAGGGAACCTACCTAATCAAGTGCACTCTAGGGAACCTATATAGTCCAAGTGCTATCTAGGTAACCTAGATAGTCCAAGGGCCCGCTAGATAACCTACATCGTCCAAGGGCCCGCCAGTTAACCTAGATTGTCCAAGTGCCAGCTAGTTAACCTACATAGTCCAAGTGCCCGCTAGGTAACCTAGACAGTTCAAGTGACCACTAGGTTACTTACATAGTCCAAGTGCCTGTTCGTTAACCTACATAGTCCAAGTGCCCGCTAGTTAACCTAGATCGTCCAAGTGCACGCTAGTTAACCTACATAGTCCAAGGGCCCGCTAGTTAACCTACATAGTTCAAGGGCCCGCTAGTTAACCTACATTGTCCAAGGGCCTGCAAGTTAACCTAGATAGTCCGAGTGCCCGCTAGGTAACCTAGACAGTTCAAGCGACCACTAGGTTACTTACATAGTCCAAGTGCCTGTTCGTTAACCTACATAGTCCAAGTGCCCGCTAGGTAACCTATATAGTCCAAATGCCCGCTAGGGACCCTAATAGTCCAAGTGCCCGCTAGTTATCCTAGATAATCCAATTGCTCGCTAGTTAACCTAGATAGTCCAAGTGTCCGCTAGTTAGCCTAGATAGACCAAGTGCCCGCTAGGGAACCTACCTAGTCCAAGTGCCCGATAGGGAACTTACATAGTCCAAGGCCTGCTAGGGAACCTACATAGTCCAAGTGCCTGTTAGTTAACCTAGATAGTACAAGTGCCCGCTAGGTAACCTAGATCGTCCAAGTGCACGCTAGTTAACCTACATAGTCCAAGGGCCCGCTAGTAACCTACATAGTCCAAGGGCCCGCTAGTTAACCTACATCATCCAAGGGTCTGCAAGTTAACCTAGATAGTCCAAGTGCCCGTTAGTTAACCTACATAGTCCAAGTGCCCGCTAGGTAACCTAGACAGTTCAAGTGACCACTAGGTTACTTACATAGTCCAAGTGCCTGTTCGTTAACCTACATAGACCAAGTGCCCGCTAGGTAACCTATGTAGTCCAAATGCCCGCTAGGGACCCTAATAGTTCAAGTGCCCGCTAGTTATCCTAGATAGTCCAAGTGCTCGCTAGTTAACCTTGATAGTCCACGTGCCCGCTAGTTAACCTAGATAGACCAAGTGCCCGCTAGGGAACCTACCTAATCCAAGTGCCCTCTAGGGAACCTATATAGTCCAAGTGCTATCTAGGTAACCTAGATAGTCCAAGGGCCCGCTAGATAACCTACATCGTCCAAGGGCCCGCAAGTTAACCTAGATTGTCCAAGTGCCCGCTAGTTAACCTACATAGTCCAAGTGCCCGCTAGGTAACCTAGACAGTTCAAGTGACCACTAGGTTACTTACATAGTCCAAGTGCCTGTTCGTTAACCTACATAGTCCAAGTGCCCGCTAGTTAACCTAGATCGTCCAAGTGCACGCTAGTTAACCTACATAGTCCAAGGGCCCGCTAGTTAACCTACATAGTTCAAGGGCCCGCTAGTAAACCTACATCGTCCAAGGGGCTGCAAGTTAACCTAGATAGTCCGAGTGCCCGCTAGGTAACCTAGACAGTTCAAGCGACCACTAGGTTACTTACATAGTCCAAGTGCCTGTTCGTTAACCTACATAGTCCAAGTGCCCGCTAGGTAACCTATATAGTCCAAATGCCCGCTAGGGACCCTAATAGTCCAAGTGCCCGCTAGTTATCCTAGATAATCCAAGTGCTCGCTAGTTAACCTAGATACTCCAAGTGTCCGCTAGTTAGCCTAGATAGACCAAGTGCCCGCTAGGGAACCTACCTAGTCCAAGTGCCCGATAGGGAACTTACATAGTCCAAGGCCTGCTAGGGAACCTACATAGTCCAAGTGCCTGTTAGTTAACCTAGATAGTACAAGTGCCCGCTAGTTAACCTAGATAGTCCAAGTGCCTGCTAGTATACCTACATAATCCATGGGCCCGCTAGTTAACCTACATAGTGCAAGGGCCCGCTAGTTAACCTACATCGTCTAAGGGCCCGCTAGTTAACCTAGATAGTCCAAGTGCCCGCTAGTTAACCTACATAGTCTAAGTGCCCGCTAGGTAACCTAGACAGTTCAAGTGACCAATAGGTTACCTACATAGTCCAAGTGCCCGTTCGTTAACCTACATAGTCCAAGTACCCGCTAGGTACCCAATATAGTCCAAATGCCCGCTAGGGGCCCTAATAGTCCAAATGCCCGCTAGTTAACCTAGATAGTCCAAGTGCTCGCTAGTTAACCTAGATAATCCAAGTGCCCGCTAGTTAACCTAGATAGATAAAGTGCCCGCTAGGGAACCTATCTAGTCCAAGAACCGGCTAGGAAACGTACATAGTCCAAGTGCCCGCTAGGTAACATACATAGTCCAAGTGCCCGCTAGGTAACGTAGATATTCCAAGTGCCCGCTAGGGAAGTACATAGTGCAAGTGCCCTCTAGGAAACCTAGATAGTCCAAGGGCCCGCTAGGTAACTTACATTGTTCTAGTGCCCCCTAGTTAACCTACATTCTCCAAGTGCCCGATAGGGAACCTACATAGTCCAAGTGCCCGCTAGGTAACCTACATAGTCCAAATGCCCGCTAGTTAACCTACATAGTACAAGTGCCCGATAAGGAACCTACATAATCCAATTGCCCACTAGGGAACCTACATACTCCAAGTGCCCGCTAGGTAACCTACATAGTCCAAATGCCGGCTAGTTAACCTACATAGTCCAAGTGCCCGATCGGGAGCCTATATAATCCAAGTGCCGGCTAGGGAACCTACATAGTCCAAGTGCCCGCTAGGTAACCTACATAGTCCAAATGCCCACTAGTTAACCTACATAGTCCAAGTGCAATATAGGGAACCTACATAATCCAAGTGCCCGCTAGGGAACCTACATAGTCCAAGTGCTCGTTAGGTAACCTACATAGTCCATTGGCCCACTGGTTAACCTACATATTCCAAGTGCCCGCTAGTAAACCCACATAATCTAAGTGCCCGTTAGCTAACCTAGATAGTCCAAGGGCCCGCTAGTTGACCTACATAGTCCAAGTGCCCGCTAGGTAACCTAGACAGTCCAAGTGCCCGCTAATTAACCTACATAGTCCAAGTGCCCGATAGGGAACCTAGATAGTCCAAGTGTCCTCTAGTTAACTTACATAGTCCAAGTGTCCGTTAGTTAACCTAGATAGTCAAAGTGCCTGCTAGGTAACCTAGATATTCCAAGTGCCCACTAGGTAACCTACATAGTACAAGTTCCCGCTAGGTAACCTAAATAGTCCAAATGCCCGCTAGGGAATCTACATAGTCCAAGTGCCCGCTAGTTAACCTAGATAGTCCAAGTGCCTGCTAGTAAACCTACATAATCCATGGGCCCGCTAGTTAACCTACATAGTGCAACGGCCCGCTACTTAACCTAGATCGCGCAAGTGTCCGCTAGTTAACCTACATAGTCCTAGTGCCCGTTAGGGATCCTTCATAATCCAAGTACCCGCTAGGTAACCTAGATAGTCCAAGTGCCCGCTAGTAAACCTAGATAGTCCTAGTGCCCGTTAGTTAACCTAGATATTCCAAGTGCCCACTAGGGGACGTACATAGTCCAAGTGCCCGCTAGGTAACCTAGATAGTCCAAGTGCCCGCAGGGATCCTTCATAATCCAAGTGCCTGCTAGGCAACCTAGATAGTCCAAGTTCCCGCTAGGTAACCTAGATAGTCCAAGTGCCCGTTAACTAACCTAGATAGTCCATGTTCCCCCTAGGCAACCTACATAGTCCAAGTGCCCGTTAGTTAACCTAGAATTCCAAGAGCCCGCTATTTAACCTAGACTGTCCAAGTGCCCGCTAGGTTACCTGCATAGTCCAAGTGCCCGTTCGTTAACATAGATAGTCCAAGTGCCCGCTAGGGAACCTATATAGTCCAAGTGCTATCTAGGTAACCTAGAAAGTCCAAGGGCCCGCTAGTTAACCTACATAGACCAAGGGCTCGCTTGTTAACTTTGATAGTCCAAGTGCCCCTTAGTTAACCTAGATCGTTCAAGTGCCCGCTAGTTAACCTAGATCGTCCAAGTACTGGCTAGTTAACCTACATAGTCAAGGGCCCACTAGTTAACCTAGATTGTCCAAGTGTCCTCTATTTAACCTACATAGTCCAAGTGCCCGCTAGGTAACCTACATAGTGTAAGTGTGTGCTAGGTAAACTACATAGTCCAAGTGCCCGCTAGTTAACATAGATAGTCCAAGTGCCCTCTAGGGAAGGTACATATTCCAAGTGCCCGCTAGGTAACCTAGAGAGTGCAAGTACCCGCTAGTTAACCAACATAGTCCAAGTGCCTGCTAGGTAACCTAGACAATCCAAGGGCCTGCTAGTTAACCTACATAGTCCAAGTGCCCGCTAGGTAACCTACATAGTGCAAGTGTCCGCTAGTTAACCTACATAGTCCAAGCGCCCGCTAGTTACCATACATAGTCCAAGTACCCGCTAGTTAACTTACATAGTTCAAGTGTCCGTAGGGAACATACATAGTCCAAGTGCCCGCTAGGGAACCTACGTAGTCCAAGTACCCGCTAGTTAACCTAGATTGTCCAAGTGCACGCTAGTTAACCCACATAGTCCAAGTGCCCGCTAGGTAACCTAGACAGTTCAAGTGACCACTAGGTTACTTACATAGTCCAAGTGCCTGTTCGTTAACCTACATAGTCCAAGTGCCCGCTATTTAACCTAGATCGTCCAAGTGCACGGTAGTTAACCTAGATAGTCCACGTGCCCGCTAGTTAACCTAGATAGACCAAGTGCCCGCTAGGGAACCTACCTCGTCTAAGTGCCCGCTAGGGAACCTATATAGTCCAAGTGCTATCTAGGTAACCTAGATAGTCCAAGGGCCCGCTAGATAACCTACATCGTCCAAGGGCCCGCAAGTTAACCTAGATAGTCCAAGTGCCCGCTAGTTAACCTACATAATCCAAGTGCCCGCTAGGTAACCTAGACAGTTCAAGTGACCACTAGGTTACTTACATAGTCCAAGTGCCTGTTCGTTAACCTACATAGTCCAAGTGCCCGCTAGTTAACCTAGATCGTCCAAGTGCACGCTAGTTAACCTACATAATCCAAGGGCCCGCTAGTTAACCTACATAGTCCAAGGGCCCGCTAGTTAACCTACATCGTCCAAGGGTCTGCAAGTTAACCTAGATAGTCCTAGTGCCCGTTAGTTAACCTACATAGTCCAAGTGCCCGCTAGGTAACCTAGACAGTTCAAGTGACCACTAGGTTACTTACATAGTCCAAGTGCCTGTTCGTTAACCTACATAGTCCAAGTGCCCGCTAGGTAACCTATATAGTCCAAATGCCCGCTAGGGACCCTAATAGTCCAAGTGCCCGCTAGTTATGCTAGATAGTCCAAGTGCTCGCTAGTTAACCTTGATAGTCCACGTGCCCGCTAGATAACCTAGATAGACCAAGTGCCCGCTAGGGAACCTACCTAGTCCAAGTGCCCGCTAGGGAACCTATATAGTCCAAGTGCTATCTAGGTAACCTAGATAGTCCAAGGGCCCGCTAGATAACCTACATCATCCAAGGGCCTGCAAGTTAACCTAGATAGTCCAAGTGCCCGCTAGTTAACCTACTTAGTCCAAGTGCCCGCTAGGTAACCTAGACAGTTCAAGTGACCACTAGGTTACTTACAAAGTCCAAGTGCCTGTTCGTTAACCTACATAGTCCAAGTGCCCGCTAGTTAACCTAGATCGTCCAAGTGCACGCTAGTTAGCCTACATAGTCCAAGGGCCCGCTAGTTAACCTACATAGTTCAAGGGCCCGCTAGTTAACCTACATCGTCCAAGGGCCTGCAAGTTAACCTAGATAGTCCGAGTGCCCGCTAGGTAACCTAGACAGTTCAAGCGACCACTAGGTTACTTACATAGTCCAAGTGCCTGTTCGTTAACCTACATAGTCCAAGTGCCCGCTAGGTAACCTATATAGTCCAAATGCCCGCTAGGGACCCTAATAGTCCAAGTGCCCGCTAGTTATCCTAGATAATCCAAGTGCTCGCTAGTTAACCTAGATACTCCAAGTGTCCGCTAGTTAACCTAGATAGACCAAGTGCCCGCTAGGGAACCTACCTAGTCCAAGTGCCCGATAGGGAACTTACATAGTCCAAGGCCTGCTAGGGAACCTACATCGTCCAAGTGCCTGTTAGTTAACCTAGATAGTACAAGTGCCCGCTAGGTAACCTAGATCGTCCAAGTGCACGCTAGTTAACCTACATAGTCCAAGGGCCCGCTAGTTAACCTACATAGTCCAAGGGCCCGCTAATTAACCTACATCATCCAAGGGTCTGCAAGTTAACCTAGATAGTCCAAGTGCCCGTTAGTTAACCTACATAGTCCAAGTGCCCGCTAGTTAACCTACATAATCCAAGTGCCCGCTAGGTAACCTAGACAGTTCAAGTGACCACTAGGTTACTTACATAGTCCAAGTGCCTGTTCGTTAACCTACATAGTCCAAGTGCCCGCTAGTTAACCTAGATCGTCCAAGTGCACGCTAGTTAACCTACATAATCCAAGGGCCCGCTAGTTAACCTACATAGTCCAAGGGCCCGCTAGTTAACCTACATCGTCCAAGGGTCTGCAAGTTAACCTAGATAGTCCTAGTGCCCGTTAGTTAACCTACATAGTCCAAGTGCCCGCTAGGTAACCTAGACAGTTCAAGTGACCACTAGGTTACTTACATAGTCCAAGTGCCTGTTCGTTAACCTACATAGTCCAAGTGCCCGCTAGGTAACCTATATAGTCCAAATGCCCGCTAGGGACCCTAATAGTCCAAGTGCCCGCTAGTTATGCTAGATAGTCCAAGTGCTCGCTAGTTAACCTTGATAGTCCACGTGCCCGCTAGATAACCTAGATAGACCAAGTGCCCGCTAGGGAACCTACCTAGTCCAAGTGCCCGCTAGGGAACCTATATAGTCCAAGTGCTATCTAGGTAACCTAGATAGTCCAAGGGCCCGCTAGGTAACCTATATAGTCCAAATGCCCGATAGGGACCCTAATAGTCCAAGTGCCCGCTGGTTAACCTTGATAGTCCACGTGCCCGCTAGATAACCTAGATAGACCAAGTGCCTGCTAGGGAACCTACCTAGTCCAAGTGCCCGCTAGGGAACCTATATAGTCCAAGTGCTATCTAGGTAACCTAGATAGTCCAAGGGCCCGCTAGATAACCTACATCATCCAAGGGCCTGCAAGTTAACCTAGATAGTCCAAGTGCCTGCTAGTTAACCTACATAGTCCAAGTGCCCGCTAGGTAACCTAGACAGTTCAAGTGACCACTAGGTTACTTACATAGTCCAAGTGCCTGTTCGTTAACCTACATAGTCCAAGTGCCCGCTAGTTAACCTAGATCGTCCAAGTGCACGCTAGTTAGCCTACATAGTCCAAGGGCCCGCTAGTTAACCTACATAGTTCAAGGGCCCGCTAGTTAACCTACATCGTCCAAGGGCCTGCAAGTTAACCTAGATAGTCCGAGTGCCCGCTAGGTAACCTAGACAGTTCAAGCGACCACTAGGTTACTTACATAGTCCAAGTGCCTGTTCGTTAACATACATAGTCCAAGTGCCCGCTAGGTAACCTATATAGTCTAAATGCCCGCTAGGGACCCTAATAGTCCAAGTGCCCGCTGGTTATCCTAGATAATCCAAGTGCTCGCTAGTTAACCTAGATACTCCAAGTGTCCGCTAGTTAACCTAGATAGACCAAGTGCCCGCTAGGGAACCTACCTAGTCCAAGTGCCCGATAGGGAACTTACATAGTCCAAGGCCTGCTAGGGAACCTACATAGTCCAAGTGCCTGTTAGTTAACCTAGATAGTACAAGTGCCCGCTAGGTAACCTAGATCGTCCAAGTGCACGCTAGTTAACCTACATAGTCCAAGGGCCCGCTAGTTAACCTACATAGTCCAAGGGCCCGCTAGTTAACCTACATCATCCAAGGGTCTGCAAGTTAACCTAGATAGTCCAAATGCCCGTTAGTTAACCTACATAGTCCAAGTGCCCGCTAGGTAACCTAGACAGTTCAAGTGACCACTAGGTTACTTACATAGTCCAAGTGCCTGTTCGTTAACCTACATAGACCAAGTGCCCGCTAGGTAACCTATGTAGTCCAAATGCCCGCTAGGGACCCTAATAGTCCAAGTGCCCGCTAGTTATCCTAGATAGTCCAAGTGCTCGCTGGTTAACCTTGATAGTCCACGTGCCCGCTAGTTAACCTAGATAGACCAAGTGCCCGCTAGGGAACCTACCTAATCAAGTGCACTCTAGGGAACCTATATAGTCCAAGTGCTATCTAGGTAACCTAGATAGTCCAAGGGCCCGCTAGATAACCTACATCGTCCAAGGGCCCGCCAGTTAACCTAGATTGTCCAAGTGCCAGCTAGTTAACCTACATAGTCCAAGTGCCCGCTAGGTAACCTAGACAGTTCAAGTGACCACTAGGTTACTTACATAGTCCAAGTGCCTGTTCGTTAACCTACATAGTCCAAGTGCCCGCTAGTTAACCTAGATCGTCCAAGTGCACGCTAGTTAACCTACATAGTCCAAGGGCCCGCTAGTTAACCTACATAGTTCAAGGGCCCGCTAGTTAACCTACATTGTCCAAGGGCCTGCAAGTTAACCTAGATAGTCCGAGTGCCCGCTAGGTAACCTAGACAGTTCAAGCGACCACTAGGTTACTTACATAGTCCAAGTGCCTGTTCGTTAACCTACATAGTCCAAGTGCCCGCTAGGTAACCTATATAGTCCAAATGCCCGCTAGGGACCCTAATAGTCCAAGTGCCCGCTAGTTATCCTAGATAATCCAATTGCTCGCTAGTTAACCTAGATAGTCCAAGTGTCCGCTAGTTAGCCTAGATAGACCAAGTGCCCGCTAGGGAACCTACCTAGTCCAAGTGCCCGATAGGGAACTTACATAGTCCAAGGCCTGCTAGGGAACCTACATAGTCCAAGTGCCTGTTAGTTAACCTAGATAGTACAAGTGCCCGCTAGGTAACCTAGATCGTCCAAGTGCACGCTAGTTAACCTACATAGTCCAAGGGCCCGCTAGTAACCTACATAGTCCAAGGGCCCGCTAGTTAACCTACATCATCCAAGGGTCTGCAAGTTAACCTAGATAGTCCAAGTGCCCGTTAGTTAACCTACATAGTCCAAGTGCCCGCTAGGTAACCTAGACAGTTCAAGTGACCACTAGGTTACTTACATAGTCCAAGTGCCTGTTCGTTAACCTACATAGACCAAGTGCCCGCTAGGTAACCTATGTAGTCCAAATGCCCGCTAGGGACCCTAATAGTTCAAGTGCCCGCTAGTTATCCTAGATAGTCCAAGTGCTCGCTAGTTAACCTTGATAGTCCACGTGCCCGCTAGTTAACCTAGATAGACCAAGTGCCCGCTAGGGAACCTACCTAATCCAAGTGCCCTCTAGGGAACCTATATAGTCCAAGTGCTATCTAGGTAACCTAGATAGTCCAAGGGCCCGCTAGATAACCTACATCGTCCAAGGGCCCGCAAGTTAACCTAGATTGTCCAAGTGCCCGCTAGTTAACCTACATAGTCCAAGTGCCCGCTAGGTAACCTAGACAGTTCAAGTGACCACTAGGTTACTTACATAGTCCAAGTGCCTGTTCGTTAACCTACATAGTCCAAGTGCCCGCTAGTTAACCTAGATCGTCCAAGTGCACGCTAGTTAACCTACATAGTCCAAGGGCCCGCTAGTTAACCTACATAGTTCAAGGGCCCGCTAGTAAACCTACATCGTCCAAGGGGCTGCAAGTTAACCTAGATAGTCCGAGTGCCCGCTAGGTAACCTAGACAGTTCAAGCGACCACTAGGTTACTTACATAGTCCAAGTGCCTGTTCGTTAACCTACATAGTCCAAGTGCCCGCTAGGTAACCTATATAGTCCAAATGCCCGCTAGGGACCCTAATAGTCCAAGTGCCCGCTAGTTATCCTAGATAATCCAAGTGCTCGCTAGTTAACCTAGATACTCCAAGTGTCCGCTAGTTAGCCTAGATAGACCAAGTGCCCGCTAGGGAACCTACCTAGTCCAAGTGCCCGATAGGGAACTTACATAGTCCAAGGCCTGCTAGGGAACCTACATAGTCCAAGTGCCTGTTAGTTAACCTAGATAGTACAAGTGCCCGCTAGTTAACCTAGATAGTCCAAGTGCCTGCTAGTATACCTACATAATCCATGGGCCCGCTAGTTAACCTACATAGTGCAAGGGCCCGCTAGTTAACCTACATCGTCTAAGGGCCCGCTAGTTAACCTAGATAGTCCAAGTGCCCGCTAGTTAACCTACATAGTCTAAGTGCCCGCTAGGTAACCTAGACAGTTCAAGTGACCAATAGGTTACCTACATAGTCCAAGTGCCCGTTCGTTAACCTACATAGTCCAAGTACCCGCTAGGTACCCAATATAGTCCAAATGCCCGCTAGGGGCCCTAATAGTCCAAATGCCCGCTAGTTAACCTAGATAGTCCAAGTGCTCGCTAGTTAACCTAGATAATCCAAGTGCCCGCTAGTTAACCTAGATAGATAAAGTGCCCGCTAGGGAACCTATCTAGTCCAAGAACCGGCTAGGAAACGTACATAGTCCAAGTGCCCGCTAGGTAACATACATAGTCCAAGTGCCCGCTAGGTAACGTAGATATTCCAAGTGCCCGCTAGGGAAGTACATAGTGCAAGTGCCCTCTAGGAAACCTAGATAGTCCAAGGGCCCGCTAGGTAACTTACATTGTTCTAGTGCCCCCTAGTTAACCTACATTCTCCAAGTGCCCGATAGGGAACCTACATAGTCCAAGTGCCCGCTAGGTAACCTACATAGTCCAAATGCCCGCTAGTTAACCTACATAGTACAAGTGCCCGATAAGGAACCTACATAATCCAATTGCCCACTAGGGAACCTACATACTCCAAGTGCCCGCTAGGTAACCTACATAGTCCAAATGCCGGCTAGTTAACCTACATAGTCCAAGTGCCCGATCGGGAGCCTATATAATCCAAGTGCCGGCTAGGGAACCTACATAGTCCAAGTGCCCGCTAGGTAACCTACATAGTCCAAATGCCCACTAGTTAACCTACATAGTCCAAGTGCAATATAGGGAACCTACATAATCCAAGTGCCCGCTAGGGAACCTACATAGTCCAAGTGCTCGTTAGGTAACCTACATAGTCCATTGGCCCACTGGTTAACCTACATATTCCAAGTGCCCGCTAGTAAACCCACATAATCTAAGTGCCCGTTAGCTAACCTAGATAGTCCAAGGGCCCGCTAGTTGACCTACATAGTCCAAGTGCCCGCTAGGTAACCTAGACAGTCCAAGTGCCCGCTAATTAACCTACATAGTCCAAGTGCCCGATAGGGAACCTAGATAGTCCAAGTGTCCTCTAGTTAACTTACATAGTCCAAGTGTCCGTTAGTTAACCTAGATAGTCAAAGTGCCTGCTAGGTAACCTAGATATTCCAAGTGCCCACTAGGTAACCTACATAGTACAAGTTCCCGCTAGGTAACCTAAATAGTCCAAATGCCCGCTAGGGAATCTACATAGTCCAAGTGCCCGCTAGTTAACCTAGATAGTCCAAGTGCCTGCTAGTAAACCTACATAATCCATGGGCCCGCTAGTTAACCTACATAGTGCAACGGCCCGCTACTTAACCTAGATCGCGCAAGTGTCCGCTAGTTAACCTACATAGTCCTAGTGCCCGTTAGGGATCCTTCATAATCCAAGTACCCGCTAGGTAACCTAGATAGTCCAAGTGCCCGCTAGTAAACCTAGATAGTCCTAGTGCCCGTTAGTTAACCTAGATATTCCAAGTGCCCACTAGGGGACGTACATAGTCCAAGTGCCCGCTAGGTAACCTAGATAGTCCAAGTGCCCGCAGGGATCCTTCATAATCCAAGTGCCTGCTAGGCAACCTAGATAGTCCAAGTTCCCGCTAGGTAACCTAGATAGTCCAAGTGCCCGTTAACTAACCTAGATAGTCCATGTTCCCCCTAGGCAACCTACATAGTCCAAGTGCCCGTTAGTTAACCTAGAATTCCAAGAGCCCGCTATTTAACCTAGACTGTCCAAGTGCCCGCTAGGTTACCTGCATAGTCCAAGTGCCCGTTCGTTAACATAGATAGTCCAAGTGCCCGCTAGGGAACCTATATAGTCCAAGTGCTATCTAGGTAACCTAGAAAGTCCAAGGGCCCGCTAGTTAACCTACATAGACCAAGGGCTCGCTTGTTAACTTTGATAGTCCAAGTGCCCCTTAGTTAACCTAGATCGTTCAAGTGCCCGCTAGTTAACCTAGATCGTCCAAGTACTGGCTAGTTAACCTACATAGTCAAGGGCCCACTAGTTAACCTAGATTGTCCAAGTGTCCTCTATTTAACCTACATAGTCCAAGTGCCCGCTAGGTAACCTACATAGTGTAAGTGTGTGCTAGGTAAACTACATAGTCCAAGTGCCCGCTAGTTAACATAGATAGTCCAAGTGCCCTCTAGGGAAGGTACATATTCCAAGTGCCCGCTAGGTAACCTAGAGAGTGCAAGTACCCGCTAGTTAACCAACATAGTCCAAGTGCCTGCTAGGTAACCTAGACAATCCAAGGGCCTGCTAGTTAACCTACATAGTCCAAGTGCCCGCTAGGTAACCTACATAGTGCAAGTGTCCGCTAGTTAACCTACATAGTCCAAGCGCCCGCTAGTTACCATACATAGTCCAAGTACCCGCTAGTTAACTTACATAGTTCAAGTGTCCGTAGGGAACATACATAGTCCAAGTGCCCGCTAGGGAACCTACGTAGTCCAAGTACCCGCTAGTTAACCTAGATTGTCCAAGTGCACGCTAGTTAACCCACATAGTCCAAGTGCCCGCTAGGTAACCTAGACAGTTCAAGTGACCACTAGGTTACTTACATAGTCCAAGTGCCTGTTCGTTAACCTACATAGTCCAAGTGCCCGCTATTTAACCTAGATCGTCCAAGTGCACGGTAGTTAACCTAGATAGTCCACGTGCCCGCTAGTTAACCTAGATAGACCAAGTGCCCGCTAGGGAACCTACCTCGTCTAAGTGCCCGCTAGGGAACCTATATAGTCCAAGTGCTATCTAGGTAACCTAGATAGTCCAAGGGCCCGCTAGATAACCTACATCGTCCAAGGGCCCGCAAGTTAACCTAGATAGTCCAAGTGCCCGCTAGTTAACCTACATAATCCAAGTGCCCGCTAGGTAACCTAGACAGTTCAAGTGACCACTAGGTTACTTACATAGTCCAAGTGCCTGTTCGTTAACCTACATAGTCCAAGTGCCCGCTAGTTAACCTAGATCGTCCAAGTGCACGCTAGTTAACCTACATAATCCAAGGGCCCGCTAGTTAACCTACATAGTCCAAGGGCCCGCTAGTTAACCTACATCGTCCAAGGGTCTGCAAGTTAACCTAGATAGTCCTAGTGCCCGTTAGTTAACCTACATAGTCCAAGTGCCCGCTAGGTAACCTAGACAGTTCAAGTGACCACTAGGTTACTTACATAGTCCAAGTGCCTGTTCGTTAACCTACATAGTCCAAGTGCCCGCTAGGTAACCTATATAGTCCAAATGCCCGCTAGGGACCCTAATAGTCCAAGTGCCCGCTAGTTATGCTAGATAGTCCAAGTGCTCGCTAGTTAACCTTGATAGTCCACGTGCCCGCTAGATAACCTAGATAGACCAAGTGCCCGCTAGGGAACCTACCTAGTCCAAGTGCCCGCTAGGGAACCTATATAGTCCAAGTGCTATCTAGGTAACCTAGATAGTCCAAGGGCCCGCTAGATAACCTACATCATCCAAGGGCCTGCAAGTTAACCTAGATAGTCCAAGTGCCCGCTAGTTAACCTACTTAGTCCAAGTGCCCGCTAGGTAACCTAGACAGTTCAAGTGACCACTAGGTTACTTACAAAGTCCAAGTGCCTGTTCGTTAACCTACATAGTCCAAGTGCCCGCTAGTTAACCTAGATCGTCCAAGTGCACGCTAGTTAGCCTACATAGTCCAAGGGCCCGCTAGTTAACCTACATAGTTCAAGGGCCCGCTAGTTAACCTACATCGTCCAAGGGCCTGCAAGTTAACCTAGATAGTCCGAGTGCCCGCTAGGTAACCTAGACAGTTCAAGCGACCACTAGGTTACTTACATAGTCCAAGTGCCTGTTCGTTAACCTACATAGTCCAAGTGCCCGCTAGGTAACCTATATAGTCCAAATGCCCGCTAGGGACCCTAATAGTCCAAGTGCCCGCTAGTTATCCTAGATAATCCAAGTGCTCGCTAGTTAACCTAGATACTCCAAGTGTCCGCTAGTTAACCTAGATAGACCAAGTGCCCGCTAGGGAACCTACCTAGTCCAAGTGCCCGATAGGGAACTTACATAGTCCAAGGCCTGCTAGGGAACCTACATCGTCCAAGTGCCTGTTAGTTAACCTAGATAGTACAAGTGCCCGCTAGGTAACCTAGATCGTCCAAGTGCACGCTAGTTAACCTACATAGTCCAAGGGCCCGCTAGTTAACCTACATAGTCCAAGGGCCCGCTAATTAACCTACATCATCCAAGGGTCTGCAAGTTAACCTAGATAGTCCAAGTGCCCGTTAGTTAACCTACATAGTCCAAGTGCCCGCTAGTTAACCTACATAATCCAAGTGCCCGCTAGGTAACCTAGACAGTTCAAGTGACCACTAGGTTACTTACATAGTCCAAGTGCCTGTTCGTTAACCTACATAGTCCAAGTGCCCGCTAGTTAACCTAGATCGTCCAAGTGCACGCTAGTTAACCTACATAATCCAAGGGCCCGCTAGTTAACCTACATAGTCCAAGGGCCCGCTAGTTAACCTACATCGTCCAAGGGTCTGCAAGTTAACCTAGATAGTCCTAGTGCCCGTTAGTTAACCTACATAGTCCAAGTGCCCGCTAGGTAACCTAGACAGTTCAAGTGACCACTAGGTTACTTACATAGTCCAAGTGCCTGTTCGTTAACCTACATAGTCCAAGTGCCCGCTAGGTAACCTATATAGTCCAAATGCCCGCTAGGGACCCTAATAGTCCAAGTGCCCGCTAGTTATGCTAGATAGTCCAAGTGCTCGCTAGTTAACCTTGATAGTCCACGTGCCCGCTAGATAACCTAGATAGACCAAGTGCCCGCTAGGGAACCTACCTAGTCCAAGTGCCCGCTAGGGAACCTATATAGTCCAAGTGCTATCTAGGTAACCTAGATAGTCCAAGGGCCCGCTAGATAACCTACATCATCCAAGGGCCTGCAAGTTAACCTAGATAGTCCAAGTGCCCGCTAGTTAACCTACATAGTCCAAGTGCCCGCTAGGTAACCTAGACAGTTCAAGTGACCACTAGGTTACTTACAAAGTCCAAGTGCCTGTTCGTTAACCTACATAGTCCAAGTGCCCGCTAGTTAACCTAGATCGTCCAAGTGCACGCTAGTTAGCCTACATAGTCCAAGGGCCCGCTAGTTAACCTACATAGTTCAAGGGCCCGCTAGTTAACCTACATCGTCCAAGGGCCTGCAAGTTAACCTAGATAGTCCGAGTGCCCGCTAGGTAACCTAGACAGTTCAAGCGACCACT
This sequence comes from Tenrec ecaudatus, assembly GCF_050624435.1. Lineage (NCBI taxonomy): Eukaryota > Metazoa > Chordata > Mammalia > Afrosoricida > Tenrecidae > Tenrec > Tenrec ecaudatus. The sequence continues at coordinate 1,259,316 of NW_027457585.1, read as the reverse complement.
AGGTTACTTACATAGTCCAAGTGCCTGTTCGTTAACCTACATAGTCCAAGTGCCCGCTAGGTAACCTATATAGTCCAAATGCCCGCTAGGGACCCTAATAGTCCAAGTGCCCGCTAGTTATCCTAGATAATCCAAGTGCTCGCTAGTTAACCTAGATACTCCAAGTGTCCGCTAGTTAACCTAGATAGACCAAGTGCCCGCTAGGGAACCTACCTAGTCCAAGTGCCCGATAGGGAACTTACATAGTCCAAGGCCTGCTAGGGAACCTACATCGTCCAAGTGCCTGTTAGTTAACCTAGATAGTACAAGTGCCCGCTAGGTAACCTAGATCGTCCAAGTGCACGCTAGTTAATCTACATAGTCCAAGGGCCCGCTAGTTAACCTACATAGTCCAAGGGCCCGCTAATTAACCTACATCATCCAAGGGTCTGCAAGTTAACCTAGATAGTCCAAGTGCCCGTTAGTTAACCTACATAGTCCAAGTGCCCGCTAGGTAACCTAGACAGTTCAAGTGACCACTAGGTTACTTACATAGTCCAAGTGACTGTTCGTTAACCTACATAGTCCAAGTGCCCGCTAGGTAACCTATATAGTCCAAATGCCCGCTAGGGACCCTAGTAGTCCAAGTGCCCGCTAGTTATCCTAGATAGTCCAAGTGCTCGCTAGTTAACCTTGATAGTCCACGTGCTCGCTAGTTAACCTAGATAGACCAAGTGCCCACTAGGGAACCTACCTAGTCCAAGTGCCCATAGGGAACCTATATAGTCCAAGTGCTATCTAGGTAACCTAGATAGTCCAAGGGCCCGCTAGATAACCTACATCGTCCAAGGGCCCGCAAGTTAACCTAGATTGTCCAAGTGCCCGCTAGTTAACCTACATAGTCCAAGTGCCCGCTAGGTAACCTAGACAGTTCAAGTGACCACTAGGTTACTTACATAGTCCAAGTGCCTGTTCGTTAACCTACATAGTCCAAGTGCCCGCTAGTTAACCTAGATCGTCCAAGTGCACGCTAGTTAACCTACATAGTCCAAGGGCCCGCTAGTTAACCTACATAGTTCAAGGGCACGCTAGTTTACCTACATCGTCCAAGGGCCTGCAAGTTAACCTAGATAGTCCGAGTGCCCGCTAGGTAACCTAGACAGTTCAAGCGACCACTAGGTTACTTACATAGTCCAAGTGCCTGTTCGTTAACCTACATAGTCCAAGTGCCCGCTAGGTAACCTATATTGTCCAAATGCCCGCTGGGGACACTAATAGTCCAAGTGCCCGCTAGTTATCCTAGATAATCCATGTGCTCGCTAGTTAACCTAGATACTCCAAGTGTCCGCTAGTTAACCTAGATAGACCAAGTGCCCGCTAGGGAACCTACCTAGTCCAAGTGCCTTATAGGGAACTTACATAGTCCAAGGCCTGCTAGGGAACCTACATAGTCCAAGTGCCTGTTAGTTAACCTAGATAGTACAAGTGCCCGCTAGTTAACCTAGATAGTCCAAGTGCCTGCTAGTATACCTACATAATCCATGGGCCCGCTAGTTAACCTACATAGTGCAAGGGCCCGCTAGTTAACCTACATCGTCTAAGGGCCCGCTAGTTAACCTAGATAGTCCAAGTGCCCGCTAGTTAACCTACATAGTCTAAGTGCCCGCTAGGTAACCTAGACAGTTCAAGTGACCAATAGGTTACCTACATAGTCCAAGTGCCCGTTCGTTAGCCTACATAGTCCAAGTACCCGCTAGGTACCCAATATAGTCCAAATGTCAGCTAGGGGCCCTAATAGTCCAAATGCCCGCTAGTTAACCTAGATAATCCAAGTGCCCGCTAGTTAACCTAGATAGATAAAGTGCCCGCTAGGGAACCTATCTAGTCCAAGAACCGGCTAGGAAACGTACATAGTCCAAGTGCCCGCTAGGTAACATACATAGTCCAAGTGCCCGCTAGGTAACGTAGATATTCCAAGTGCCTGCTAGGGAAAGTACATAGTCCAAGTGCCCGCTAGGAAACCTAGATAGTCCAAGGGCCCGCTAGGTAACCTACATTGTTCTAGTGCCCCCTAGTTAACCTACATTCTCCAAGTGCCCGATAGGGAACCTACATAGTCCAAGTGCCCGCTAGGTAACCTACATAGTCCAAATGCCCGCTAGTTAACCTACATAGTACAAGTGCCCGATAAGTCACCTACATAATCCAATTGGCCGCTAGGGAACCTACATACTCCAAGTGCCCGCTAGGTAACCTACAGAGTCCAAATGCCCGCTAGTTAACCTACATAGTCCAAGTGCCCGATCGGGAACCTATATAATCCAAGTGCCTGCTAGGGAACCTACATAGTCCAAGTGCCCACTAGGTAACCTACATAGTCCAAATGCCCACTAGTTAAGCTACATAGTCCAAGTGCAATATAGGGAACCTACATAATCCAAGTGCCCGCTAGGGAATCTACATAGTCCAAGTGCTCGTTAGGTAACCTACATAGTCCATTGGCCCGCTGGTTAACCTACATATTCCAAGTGCCCGCTAGTAAACCCACATAATCTAAGTGCCCGTTAGCTAACCTAGATAGTCCAAGGGCCCGCTAGTTGACCTACATAGTCCAAGTGCCCGCTAGGTAACCTAGACAGTCCAAGTGCCCGCTAGTTAACCTACATAGTCCAAGTGCCCGATAGGGAACCTAGATAGTCCAAGTGTCCTCTAGTTAACTTACATAGTCCAAGTGCCCGTTAGTTAACCTAGATAGTCAAAGTGCCTGCTAGGTAACCTAGATATTCCAAGTGCCCACTAGGTAACCTACATAGTACAAGTTCCCGCTAGGTAACCTAAATAGTCCAAATGCCCGCTAGGGAATCTACATAGTCCAAGTGCCCGCTAGTTAACCTAGATAGTCCAAGTGCCTGCTAGTAAACCTACATAATCCATGGGCCCGCTAGTTAACCTACATAGTGCAAGGGCCCGCTAGTTAACCTAGATCGTGCAAATGTCCGCTAGTTAACCTACATAGTCCTAGTGCCTGCTAGGGATCCTTCATAATCCAAGTGCCCGCAAGGTAACCTAGATAGTATAAGTGCCCGCTAGATTACCTAGAAAGTCCTAGTGCCCGTTAGTTAACCTAGATATTCCAAGTGCCCACTAGGGGACGTACATAGTCCAAGTGCCCGCTAGGTAACCTAGATAGTCCAAGTGCCCGCAGGGATCCTTCATAATCCAAGTGCCTGCTAGGCAACCTAGATAGTCCAAGTGTCCGTAAACTAACCTAGATAGTCCAAGTCCCCGCTAGGCATCCTACATAGTCCAAGTGCCCGTTCGTTAACATAGATAGTCCAAGTGCCCGGTAGGGAAACTATATAGTCCAAGTGCTATCTAGGTAACCTAGATAGTCCAAGGGCCCGCTAGTTGACCTACATAGACCAAGGGCTCGCTTGTTAACTTTGATAGTCCAAGTGCCCCTTAGTTAACCTAGATCGTTCAAGTGCCCGCTAGTTAACCTAAATCGTCCAAGTACTGGCTAGTTAACCTACATAGTCAAGGGCCCACTAGTTAACCTAGATTGTCCAAGTGTCCTCTAGTTAACCTACATAGTCCAAGTGCCCGGTAGGTAACCTACATAGTGTAAGTGTTGGCTAGGTAAACTACATAGTCCAAGTGCCCGCTAGGTAACATAGATAGTCCAAGTGCCCTCTAGGGAAGGTACATATTCCAAGTGCCCGCTAGGTAACCTAGAGGGTGCAAGTGCCCGCTAGTTAACCTACATAGTCCAAGTGCCTGCTAGGTAACCTAGACAGTCCAAGGGCCTGCTAGTTAACCTACATAGTCCAAGTGCCCGCTAGGTAACCTACATAGTGCAAGTGTCCGCTAGTTAACTTACATAGTCCAATCACCCGCTAGTTAACATACTTAGTCCAAGTGCCCGCTAGGTAACCTACATAGTCCAAGTGCCCGCTAGGTAACCTAGACAGTTCAAGTGACCACTAGGTTACTTACATAGTCCAAGTGCCTGTTCATTAACCTACATAGTCCAAGTGCCCGCTAGTTAACCTACATCGTCCAAGTGCACGCTAGTTAACCTACATAGTCCAAGGGCCCGCTAGTTAACCTACATAGTCCAAGGGCCCGCTAGTTAACCTACATCGTCCAAGGGTCTGCAAGTTAACATAGATAGTCCAAGTGCCGCTAGTTAACCTACATAGTCCAAGTGCCCCCTAGGTAACCTAGACAGTTCAAGTGACCACTAGGTTACTTACATAGTCCAAGTGCCTGTTCGTTAACCTACATAGTCCAAGTGCCCGCTAGTTAACCTAGATCGTCCAAGTGCACGCTAGTTAACCTACATAGTCCAAGGGCCCGCTAGTTAACCTACATCGTCCAAGGGCCTGCAAGTTAACCTAGATAGGCCGAGTGCCCGCTAGGTAACCTAGACAGTTCAAGCGACCACTAGGTTACTTACATAGTCCAAGTGCCTGTTCGTTAACCTACATAGTCCACGTGCCCGCTAGGTAACCTATATAGTCCAAATGCCCGCTAGGGACACTAATAGTCCAAGTGCCCGCTAGTTATCCTTGATAATCCAAGTGCTCGCTAGTTAACCTAGATACTCCAAGTGCCCGCTAGTTAACCTAGATAGACCAAGTGCCCGCTAGGGAACCTAACTAGTCCAAGTGCCCGATAGGGAACTTACATAGTCTAAGGCCTGCTAGGGAACCTACATAGTCCCAGTGCCTGTTAGTTCACCTAGATAGTACAAGTGCCCGCTAGGTAACCTAGATAGTCCAACAGCCCGCTAGATAACCTACATACTCCAAGAACCCACTAGGCAACATAGATATTTCAAGTGCCAGCAAGGTAACCTAGATAGTCCAAGTGCCCGCTAGGTAACCTACAAAGTCTATGTGCCCGCTAGGTTATCTATATAGTCCAAGTGCCCGTTAGGTAACCTTGATAGTCCAATTACCCGTTAGCTAACCTAGATAGTCCAAGTGTCCGCTAGTTAACCTACATAGTCCAAGTGCCCGATAGGGAACCTAGATAATCCAAGTGCCCGCTAGTTCACCTAGATCGTCCAAGTGCCCGCTAGTTAACCTACATAGTCAATGGGCCCGCTAGTTAACCTACATAGTGCAAGAGCCCGCTAGTCAACCTAGATCGTGTAAGTGTCCACTAGCTAACCTACATAGTCCACGTGCCAGTTAGCTAGCCTAGATAGTCCAAGGGCCCGCTAGTTGACCTTCATAGTCCAAGTGCCCGCTGGGTTACCTAGATAATCCAAGTGCCCGCTAGGGAACCTTCATAGTCTAAGTGCCTGCTAGGTAACCTAGATAGTCCAAGTGCCCGTTAGTTAACCTACATAGTCCAAGTGCCCACTAGAGGACATACTTAGTCAGTGTGCCCGTTAGCTAACCTAGATAGTCCAAGTGCCCGCTAGTTAACCTAGATAGTCCAAGTGCCCTCTAGTTAACCTAGACGTCCAAGTGCCCACTAGTTAACCTACGTAGTCCAAAGGCCCGCTAGTTAACCTACAGAGTCCAAGGTCCGCTAGTTAACCTAGATAGTCCATGTGCTCGCTAGTTAACCTACATAGCACAAGGGCCCACTAGTTGACCTAGATAGTCCTAGTGCCCGCTAGTTAACCTAGATAGTCCAAGTGCCCTCTAGTTAACCTAGATCGTCCAAGGGCCCACTAGTTAACCTACATAGTCCAAAGGCCCGCTAGTTAACCTACAGAGTCCAAGGTCCGCTAGTTAACCTAGATAGTCCAAGTGCTCGCTAGTTAACCTACATAGTACAAGGGCCCACTAGTTGACCCAGATACTCCAAGTGCCCGCTAGTTAACCTAGATAGTCCAAGTGCCCGCTAGGTAACCTAAGTAGTCCAAATGCCCGATATGGATCCTACATAGTCCAAGTGCCCTCTAGGTAACCTACATTGTCCAAGTGCCCGTTCGTTTACCTAGATAGTCCAAGTGTCCGCTTGGTAACCTATACTGCCCAAGTGCCCGCCAGGTTACCTATATAGTCCAAGTGCCCGTTCTTAACCTAGATAGTCCAAGTGCCCGCTAGGAAACCTACATAGTCCAAGGGCCCGCTAGGTAACCTAGATAGTCCAAGTGCCCGCTAGATAACCTAGAGTCCAAGTGCTCGCTAGTTAACCTACATAGTCCAAGTGCCCGCTATGTAACCTAGATAGTAAAAATGCCCGTTAGGTAACCTAGATAGTCCAAGTGCCCGCTAGGTAACTTACATTGTCCAAGTTCCCGCTAGGTAACTTAGATAGTCCAAGAGCCCGTTCGTTAACCTAGAAGTCAAAGTGCCCGCTAGGTAACCTAGACAGTCCAAGTGCCCGCTAGGTTACCTGCATATTCCAAGTGCCCGTTCGTTAACCTAGATAGTCCAAGTGCCCACTAGGTAACCTACATAGTCCAAGTGCCCGCTAGGTAACCTATATAGTCCAAGTGCCCGCTAGGTAACCTAGATAGTCCAAGGTCCCGCTAGTTAACCTACATAGTGCAAGGGCTCACTTGTTCACTTTGATAGTCCAAGTGCCCGCTAGTTAACCTTGATAGTCCAAGTGCCCACTAGTTAACCTAGATTGTCCAAGTGCCCGCTAGTTAACCTACATAGTCCAAGGGCCCACTAGTTAACCTAGATAGTCCAAGTGTCCTCTAGTTAACCTACATAGTCTAAGTGCCTGCTAGTTAACCTATATACCAAGTGCCCGCTATGTAAGCTAGATATTCCAAGGGCACGCTAGTTAACCTATATCGTCCAAGTGCCCGCTAGGCAACCTAGATAGTCCAAGTGCCCGCTAAGGAACCTACATAGTCCAAGTGCACGGTAGTTAACCTAGATAGTCCAAGGGCCCCCTAGTTAGCCTACATAGTCCAAGTTCCCGCTAGGTAACCTAGATAGTCCAAGTGCCCGTTCGGTAACCTAGATAGTCCAAGTGCCCTTTAGGGAACCTAGATATTCCAAGGGCCCGCTAGTAAACCAACATAGTCCTTGGGCCCGCTAGTTAACCTTCATAATCTAAGTGCCCGTTAGCTAACCTAGATAGTCCAAACGCCCGCTAGTTGACCTACATAGTCCAAGTGCCAGCTAGGTAACCTAGTTAGTCCAAGTGCCTGCTTGGTAACCTACATAGTGCAAATGTCCGCTAGTTAACCTACATATTCCATGTGCCCGCTAGGTAACCTAGATACTGCAAGTGCCCGCTAGTTTACCTAGAATAGTTCAAGTACCCGCTAGGTAAGCTAGATCATCCAAGAGCCCCCTAGTTACCCTACATAGTCCAAGTGCCCGCTAGTTAACAAACATAATATAAGTGCCCGTTGGCTAACCTAGATAGTCCAAGGGCCCGCTAGTTAACCTACATAGTCCAAGGGCCCGCTAGTTAACCTACATGGTCCAAGGGCCCGCTAGTTAACCTAGATAGTCCAAGTGCCCGTTCGTTAACCTACATAGTCCAAGTGCCCGCTAGGTAACCAATATAGTCCAAATGCCCGCTAGGGGCCCTAATAGTCCAAATGCCTGCTAGTTAACCTAGATAGTCCAAGTGCTCGCTAGTTAACCTAGATAGTCCAAGTGCCCGCTAGTTAACATAGATAGATAAAGTGCCCGCTAGGGAACCTATATAGTCCAAGTATCCGCTAGGATACGTACACAGTCCAAGTGCCCGCTAGGTAACGTACATAGTCCAAGTGCCCGCTAGGTTACGTAGAGAGTCCAAGTGCCCGCTAGGGAACGTACATACTCCAAGTGCCCGCTAGGTAACCTAGATAGTCCAAGTGCCCGCTAGTTAACCTACATTGTCCAAGTGCCTGCTAGGTTACCTAGATAATCCAATGCCAACTAGTTAACCTACATAGTCCAGGTTCCAACTAGGTAACCTAGATAGTCCAAGGGCCCCCTAGTTAACCTACATTCTCAAAGTGCCTGATAGGGAACCTACATAGTCCAAGTGCCTGCTAGGTAACATACATAGTCCAAATGCCCGCTAGTTAACCTACATAGTCCAAGTGACCCATAGGGAACCTACATAATCCAAGTGCCCGCTAGGGAACCTACATAGTCCATGTGCCCGTTAGGTAACCTAGATAGTCCAAATGCCAGCTAGGGAACCCACATAGTCCAAGTGCCCGCTAGGGAACTTCCATAGTCCAAGGGCCCGCTAGGGAATCTATAAAATCCAAGTGCCCGTTAGTTAACCTAGAAAGTCCAAGTGCCCGCATGGTAACCTAGATAGTCCAACAGCCCGGTAGGTAACCTACATACTCCAAGTACCCGCTAGGTAACGTAGATAGTTCAAGTGCCAGCTAGGTAACCTAGATAGTCCAAGTGCCCGCTAGGTAACCTACAAAGTCTAAGTGTCCGCTAGGTAATCTATATAGTCCAAATGACCGCAGGGAGCCTACATTGTCCAATGCCCGCTAGGTAACCTAGATAGTCTAAGGGCCCGCTAGGTATCCTACATAGTCCTAGTGCCCCCTAGTTAACCTACATTTTCCAAGTGCCCGAATTGGAAACTACATAGTCCACGTGCCCGCTAGGTAACCTACATAGTCCAAGTGCCCGCTAGGTAACCTACATTGTCCAAATGCCCTCTAGTTATTCTACATAGTCCAAGTGCCCGATAGGGAACCTACATAATCCAAATGCCCGCTAGAAAACATACATAGTCCAAGTGCCCGTTAGGTAACCTAGAAAGTCCAAATGCCCGCCAGGAAACCCACATAGTCCAAGTGCCCGCTAGGGAACTTACATAGTCCAAGGGCCCGCTAGGGAACCTACACAGTCCAAGTGCCCGTTAGTTAACCTAGATAGTCCAAGTGCCCGCTTGGTAACCTAGATAGTCCAACAGCCCGCTAGGTAACCTACATACTCCAAGAACGCACTAGGTAACGTGGATAGTTCAAGTGCGAGCTAGGTAACCTAGATAGTCCAATTGCCCGCTAGGTAACCTACAAAATCTAAGGGCCCGCTAGGTTATCTATGTAGTCGAAATGCCCGCTAGGGAATCTACATAGTCCAAGGGCCCGCTAGTTAACGTAGATAGTCCAAGTGCCGCTAGTTATTCTACATAGTTCAAGGGCCCACTATTTAACCTACACAGTCCAAGTACCCGCTAAGAAACCTAGATAGTCCAAGTGCACGCTAGTTAACCTAGATAGTCCAAGTGCCCTCTAGTTAACCTAGATCGTCCAAGTGCCCGTTACCTAACCTAGATAGTCCAATTGCCCGCTATGCAACATACATAGTCCAAGTGCCCGTTCGTTAACCTAGAAGTCCAAGTGCCCGCTAGGTAACCTAGACTCTCCAAGTGCCCGCTAGGTTGCCTACATAGTCCAAATGCCCGTTCGGTAACCTAGATAGTGCAAGTGCCCGGTAGTTAACCTACATAGTCCAAGTGCACGCTAGGTAACCTAGATAGTCCAAGGGCCCGCTAGTTAACCTACATAGTCCAAGTGCCCGGTAGTTAACTTACATAGTTCAAGTGTCCGTAGGGAACATACATAGTCCAAGTGCCCGCTAGGGAACCTACATAGTCCAAGTGCCCGCTAGTTAATCTACATAGTTCAACGCCCGCTAGTTAACCTACATAATCCAAGTACCCGCTAGTTAACCTAGATCGTCCAAGTGTCCGCTAATTAACCTACATAGTACAAGTGCCCGCTAGGGAAACTAGATAGTCTAAGTGCCCGCTCTGGAACCTACATAGTCCAAGTGACTGCTAGGGAACCTACATAGTCCATGTGCCCGTTCTGGAACATACATAGTCCAAGTGCCCGCTAGGGAATCTACATAGTCCAAGGGCCCGCTAGTTAACGTAGATAGTCCAAGTGCCGCTAATTAATCTACATAGTCCAAGGGCCCGCTAGTTAACCTACATAGTCCAAGTACCCGCTAGCTAACCTAGATCGTCAAAGTGCCCACTAGGTAACCTGCATAGTCCAAGGGCCCGCTAGTTAACCTACATAGTTCAAGGGCCCGCTAGTTAACCTACATAGTCCAAGGGCCCGCTAGTTAACCTAGATAGACCAAGTGCCCGCTAGTTAACCTACATAGTCCAAGTGCCCTCTAGGTAACCAATATAGTCCAAATGCCCGCTAGGGGCCCTAATAGTCCATATGCCCGCTAGTTAACCTAGATAGTCCAAGTGTTCGCTAGTTAACCTAGATAGACCAAGTGCCCGCTAGGGAACCTATCTAGTCCAAATACCCGCTAGGAAACGTACATAGTCCAAGTGCCCGCTAGGTAACGTACATAGTCCAAGTGCCCGCTAGGTAACGTAGATAGTCCAAGTGCCCGTTTGGGATCGTACATAATCCAAGTGCCTGCTAGGTAACCGAGATAGTCCAAGTGCCCACTAGTTAACCTACATAGTCCAGGTTCCCCCTAGGTAACCTAGATAGTCCAAGGCCCGCTAGGTAACCTACATAGTCCTAGTGCCCCCTAGTTAACCTACATTCTCCAAGTGCCCGATAGGGAACCTACATAGTCCACGTGCCCGCTAGGTAATGTACATATTCCAAATGCCCTCTAGTTAATCTACATAGTCCAAGTGCCCGATAGGGAACCTACATAATCCAAGTGCTCGCTAGGGAACCTACATAGTCCAAGTGCCCGCTAGGTAACCTAGATAGTCCAAATGCCCGCCAGGAAACACACATAGTCCAAGTGCCCGCTAGGGAACTTACATAGTCCAAGGGCCCGCTAGGGAATCTACACAGTCCAAGTGCCTGTTATTTAACCTAGATAGTCCAAGTGCCCGCTTGGTAAACTAGATAGTCCAACAGCCCGCTAGGTAACCTACATACTCTAAGAACCAGCTATAAGGTAGATAGTTCAAGTGCCAGCTAGGTAACCTAGATAGTCTAAGGGCCCGCTAGGTAACCTACATAGTCCTAGTGCCCCCTAGTTAACCTACATTCTCCAAGTGCCTGATAGGGAACCTACATAGAACAAGTGCCCGCTAGGTAACCTACATAGTCCAAATGCCCGCAAGTTAATCTACATAGTCCAAGTGCCCGCTAGGGTCCTTACATAGTCCAAGGGCCCGCTAGGTAACCTACATAGTCCAAGTGCCCGTTAGTTAACCTAGATAGTCCCAGTGCCCGCTAGGTAACCTAGATAGTCCAACAGCCCGGTAGGTAACCTACATACTCCAAGTACCCGCTAGGTAACGTAGATAGCTCAAGTGCCAGCTAGGTAACCTAGATTGTCCAAGTGCCCGCTAGGTAACCTACAATGTCTAAGTGCCCGCTAGGTAATCTATATAGTCCAAATGTCCGCTAGGGAGCCTACATAGTCCAAATGCCCGCTAGGTAACCTAGATAGTCTAAGGGCCCGCTAGGTAACCTACATAGTCCTAGTGCCCCATAGTTAACCTACATTCTCCAAGTGCCCGATAGGGAACCTACATAGAACAAATGCCCGCTAGGTAACCTACATAGTCCAAATGCCCGCTAGTTAATCTACATAGTCCAAGTGCCCGATAGGGAACCTACATAATCCAAGTGCCTGCTAGGGAACCTACATAGTCCAAGTGCCCGTTAGGTAACCTAGATAGTACAAGCCCGCTAGGGAACCCACATAGTCCAAGTGCCCGATAGGGAACCTACATAATCCAAGTGCCCGCTAGGGAACCTACATAGTCCAAGTGCCCGTTAGGTAAGCTAGATAGTCCAAATGCCCGCTAGGGAACCCACATAGTCCAAGTGCCCGCCAGGGAACTTACATAGTCCATGGGCCCGCTAGGGAACCTACATAGTCCAAGTGCCCTTTAGTTAACCTAGATAGTCCCAGTGACCACTAGGTAACCTAGATAGTCCAACAGCCCGGTAGGTAACCTACATACTCCAAGTACTCGCTAGGTAACGTAGATAGTTCAAGTGCCAGCTAGGTAACCTAGATAGTCCAAGTGCCCGCTAGGTAACCTACAAAGTCTATGTTCCCGCTAGGTAAATTATATAGTCCAAATCACCGCTAGGGAGCCTACATAGTCCAAATGCTCGCTAGGTAACCTAGATAGTCTAAGGGCCCGCTTGGTAACCTACATAGTCCTAGTGCCCCCTGGTTAACCTACATTTTCCAAGTGCCCGATAGGGAACCTACATAGTCCAAGTGCCTGCTAGGTAACCTACATAGTCCAAGTGCCCTCTAGTTAACCTACATAGTCCAAGTGCCCGACAGGGAACCTACATAATCCAAGTGCCCGCTAGGGAACCTACATAGTCCAACTGCCCGTTAGGTAACCTAGATAGTCCAAATGCCCGCCAGGAAACCCACATAGTCCAAGTGCCCGCTAGGGAACTTACATAGTCCAAGGGCCCGCTAGGGAACCTACACAGTCCAAGTGTCCGTTAGTTAACCTAGATAGTCCAAGTGCCCGCTTGGTAACCTAGATAGTCCAACAGCCCTCTAGGTAACCTACATACTCCAAGAGCCCGCTATAACGTAGATAGTTCAGGTGCCAGCTAGGTAACCTAGATAGTCCATGTGCCGCTAGGTAACCTACAAAGTCTAAGTGCCCGCTAGGTTATCTATATAGTCCAAATGCCCGCTAGGGAATCTACATAGTGCAAGGGCCCGCTAGTTAACGTAGATCGTCCAAGTGCCGCTAGTTAATCTACATAGTCCAAGGGCCCGCTAGTTAACCTACATACTCCAAGTACCCGCTAAGAAACCTTCATAGTCCAAGTGCCCGCTAGTTAACCTAGATAGTCCAAGTGCCCTCTAGTTAACCTAGATCGTCCAAGTGCCCGCTAAGAAACCTAGATATTCCAAGTGCCCGTTACCTAACCTAGATAGTCCAATTGCCCGCTAGGTTACCTACATAGTCCAAATGCCCATTCGGTAACCTAGATAGTGCAAGTGCCCGGTTGTTAACCTACATAGTCCAAGTGCCCGGTAGTTAACTTACGTAGTTCAAGTGTCCGTAGGGAACATACAGAGTCCAAGTGCCCACTAGGGAACCTACATAGTCCAAGTGCCCGCTAGTTAATCTACATAGTTCAAGGGCCCGCTAGTTAACCTACATAATCCAAGTACCCGCTAGTTAACCTAGATCGTCCAAGTGTCCGCTAATTAACCTACATAGTACAAGTGCCCGCTAGGGAACCTAGATAGTCTAAGTGCCCGCTCTGGAACCTACATAGTCCAAGTGACTGCTAGGGAACCTACATAGTCCAAGTGCCCGCTCTGGAACATACATAGTCCAAGTGCCCGCTAGGGAATCTACATACTCCAAGGCCCGCTAGTTAACGTAGATAGTCCAAGTGCCGCTAGTTAATCTACATAGTCCAAGGGCCTGCTAGTTAACCTACATATTCCAAGTACCCGCTAGTTAACCTAAATCGTCCAAGGGCCCGCTAGTTAACCTACAAAGTCCAAGTGCCCGCTAGGTAACCTAGATAGTCCAATTGCCCGTTAGCTAACCTAGATAGTCGAAGTGTACGCTAGTTAACCTACATAGTCCAAGTGCCTGTTGGTTAACGTAGATAGTCCAAGTGCCCGCTAGGTAACATAGACAGTCCAAGTGCCCGCTAGGTTACCTACATAGTCCAAGTGCCCGTTCGTTATCCTACATATCCAAGTTCCCGCTAGGTAACCAATATAGTAAAAATGCCCGCTAGGGGCCCTAATAGTCCATATGCCCGCTAGTTAACCTAGATAGTCCAAGTGCTCGCGAGTTAACATAGATAGACCAAGTGCCCGCTAGGGAACCTATCTAGTCCAAGTACCCACTAGGAAACGTACATAGTCCAAGTGCCCGCTAGGTAACTTAGATAGTCCAAGTGCCCGCTAGGGAACGTAAATAGTCCAAGTGCCTGCTAGGTAACCTAGATAGTTCAAGTGCCCACTAGTTAACCTACATAGTCCAGGTTCCCCCTAGGTAACCTAGATAGTCCAAGGGCCCGCTAGGTAACCTACATTGTCCTGATGCCCGCTAGTTAACCTGCAAAGTCTAAGTGCCCGCTAGGTAATCTATATATTCCAAATGACCGCTAGGGAGCCTACATAGTCCAAGTGCCCGCTAGGTAACCTACATAGTCCAAATGCCCTCTAGTTAACCTACATAGTCCACGTGCCCGATAAGGAACTTACATAATCCAAGTGCCCGCTAGGGAACCTACATAGTCCAAGTGCCCGTTAAGTAACCTAGATAGTACAAATGCCCGCCAGGAAACCCACATAGTCCAAGTGCTCGCTATGGAACTTACATAGGCCAAGGGCCCGCTAGGGAACCTACATAGTCCAAGTGCCCGTTAGGTAACCTAGATAGTCCAAGTGCCCTCTTGGTAACCTAGATAGTCCACCAGCCCGCTAGGTGACCTACATACTCCAAGAACCCGCTAGGTAACGTAGATAGTTCAAGTGCCAGCTAGGTAACCTACAGAGTCTAAGTGCCCACTAGGTAACCTAGATAATCCAAGTGCCCGCTACTTAACAACCTAGATACTCCAAGTACCCGCTAGTTAACCTAGATCGGCCAATTGTCAGCTAGTTAACCTACATAGTCCAAGTGCACGCTAGGTAACCTAGATAGTCCAAGTGCCCTTTAGGGAACCTACATAGTCCAAGAGCCCGCTAGCGAACCTACATAGTCCAATTGCCCGCTCTGGAACATACATAGTCCAAGTCCCCATTAGTTAACATAGATAATCCAAGTGCCTGCTAGTTAACCTAGATAGTCCAAGTGCCCGCTAGGTAACCTAGATAGTCCAAGTGCCCGCTAGTTAACCTAGATAGTCCAAGTGCCCGCTAGTTAACCAGGATCGTCAAAGTGCCCTCTAGTTAACTTACATAGTCCAAAGGACTGCTAGTTAACCTACATAGACCAAGGGCCCGCTAGTTAACCTACATAGTCCAAGTCCCTGCTAGGTAACCTAGACAGTCCAAGTGACCATTAGGTTACCTACATAGTCCAAGTGCCCGTTTGTTAACCTACATAATCCAAGTGCCGCTCGGTAACGTAGATAGCCCAAGAGCCCGCTAGAGAACGTATATAGTCCAAGTGCCCGCTAAGTAACCTAGATAGTCCAAGTGCCCGCTAGTTAACCTACATAGTCCAAGTGCCTGCTAGGTAAACTACATAGTCCAAGTGCCCACTAGGTAACCTAGACAGTCCAATTGCCCGCTAGTTAACCTAGACAATCCAAGTTCCCGATAGGGAACCTACATAGTCCAAGTGCTCGCTAGGGAACCTACATAGTCCAAGTGCTCGCTAGGCATCCTACATAGTCCAAATGCCCGTTAGTTAACCTAGATAGTCAAAGTGCCTGCTGGGTAACCTAAACAGTCCAAGTGCCCGCTAGGGAACCTACATAGTCCAAGTGCCCGCTAGGTAACCTTGATAGTCCAATTGCCCGTTAGCTAACCTAGATAGTCGAAGTGTCCGCAAGTTAACCTACATAGTCCAAGTGCCCGTTGGTTAACCTAGATAGGCCAAGTGCCCGCTAGGTAACCTAGACAGTCCAAAAGCCCGCTAGGTTACCTACATAGTCCAAGTGCACGTTCGTTAACCTAGATAGTCCAAGTGCCCGCTGGTAACCTACATAGTCCTAGTGCCCCCTAGTTAACCTACATTCTTCAAGTGCCCGATAGGGAAGCTACATAGTCCACGTGCCCGCTAGGTAACCTACATATTCCAAATGCCCTCTAGTTAATCTACATAGTCCAAGTGCCCGATAGGGAACCTACATAATCCAAGTGCCCGCTAGGGAACCTACATAGTCCAAGTGCCCGTTAGGTAACCTAGATAGTCCAAATGCCCGCCAGGAAACCCACATAGTCCAAGTTCCCGCTAGGGAACTTACATAGTCCAAGGGCCCGCTAGGGAATCTACACAGTCCAAGTGCCCGTTATTTAACCTAGATAGTCCAAGTGCCTGCTTGGTAACCTCGATAGTCCAACAGCCCGCTAGGTAACCGACATACCCTAAAAACCCGCTATAACGTAGATAGTTCAAGTGCCAGCTAGGTAACCTAGATAGTCTAAGGGCCCGCTAGGAAACCTACATAGTCCTAGTGCCCCCTAGTTAACCTACATTCTCCAAGTGTCCGATAGGGAACCTACATAGAACAAGTGCCCGCTAGGTAACCTACATAATCCACATGCCCGCTAGTTAATCTACATAGTCCAAGTGCCCGATAGGGAACCTACATAATCCAAGTGCCCACTAGGGAACCTACATAGTCCATGTGCCCGCTAGGTAACCTAGATAGTCCAAATGCCCGCTAGGGAACCCACATAGTCCAAGTGCCCGATAGGGAACCTACATAATCCAAGTGCCCGCTAGGGAACCTACATAGTCCAAGTGCCCGTTAGGTAACCTAGATAGTCCAAATGCCCGCTAGAGAACCCACATAGTCCAAGTGCCCACTAGGGAACTTACATAGTCCAAGGGCCTGCTAGGGAACCTACATAGTCCAAGTGCCCGTTAGTTAACCTAGATAGTCCCAATGCACGCTAGGTAACCTAGATAGTCCAACATCCCGGTAGGTAACCTACATACTCCAAGTACCCGCTAGGTAATGTAGATAGTTCAAGTGCCAGCTAGGTAACCTAGATAATCCAAGTGCCCGCTAGGTAACCTACAAAGTCTAAGTTTCCGCTAAGTAATCTATATAGTCCAAATGACCGCTAGGGAGTCTACATAATCCAAATGCTCGCTAGGTAACCTAGATAGTCTAAGGGCCCGCTTGGTAACCTACATAGTCCTAGTGCCCCCTAGTTAACCTACATTTTCCAAGTGCCCGATAGGGAACCTACATAGTCCAAGTGCCTGCTAGGTAACCTACATAGTCCAAATGCCCTCGAGTTAACCTACATAGTCCAAGTGCCCGACAGGGAACCTACATAATCCAAGTGCCCGCTAGGGAACCTACATAGTCCAAGTGCCCGTTAGGTAACCTAGATAGTCCAAATGCCCGCCAGGAAACCCACATAGTCCAAGTGCCCGCTAGGGAACTTACATAGTCCAAGGGCCCGCTAGGGAACCTACACAGTCCAAGTGTCCGTTAGTTAACCTAGATAGTCCAAGTGCCCGCTTGGTAACCTAGATAGTCCAACAGCCCTCTAGGTAACCTACATACCTCAAGAACCCGCTATAACGTAGATAGTTCAAGTGCCAGCTAGGTAACCTAGATAGTCCACGTGCCGCTAGGTAACCTACAAAGTCTAAGTGCCCGCTAGGTTATCTATATAGTCCAAAGCCCGCTAGGGATCTACATAGTCCAAGGGCACACTAGTTAACGTAGATCGTCCAAGTGCCGCTAGTTAATCTACATAGTCCAAGGGCCCGCTAGTTAACCCACATACTCCAAGTACCCGCTAAGAAACCTTCATAATCCAAGTGCCCGCTAGTTAACCTAGATAGTCCAAGTGCCCTCTAGTTAACCTAGATCCTCCAAGTGCCCGCTAAGAAACCTAGATATTCCAAGTGCCCGTTACCTAACCTAGATAGTCCAATTGCCCGCTAGGTTACCTACATAGTCCAAATGCCCGTTCGGTAACCTAGATAGTGCAAGTGCCCGGTAGGTAACCTAGATAGTCCAAGGGACCGTTAGTTAACCTACATAGTCCAAGTGCCCGGTAGTTAACTTACGTAGTTCAAGTGTCCGTAGGGAACATACAGTGTCCAAGTGCCCATTAGGGAACCTACATAGTCCTAGTGCCCGCTAGTTAATTTACATAGTTCAAGGACCCCTAGTTAACCTACATAATCCAAGTACCCGCTAGTTAACCTAGATCGTCCAAGGGTCCGCTAATTAACCTACATATTACAAGTGCCCACTAGGGAACCTAGATAGTCTAAGTGCCCGCTCTGGAACCTACATAGTCCAAGTGACTACTAGGGAACCTACATAGTCCAAGTGCCCGCTCTGGATCATCCATAGTCCAAGTGCCGCTAGTTAACCTACATAGTCCAAGTACCCGCTAGTTAACCTAGATCGTCCAAGGGCCCGCTAGTTAACCTACATAGTCCAAGTACCCGCTAGGTAACCTAGATAGTCCAATTGCCCGTTAGCTATCCTAGATTGTCGAAGTGTCCGCTAGTTAACCTACATAGTCCAAGTGCCCGTTGGTTAACCTAGATAGGCCAAGTGCCCGCTAGGTAACCTAGACAGTCCAAGTGCCCGCTAGGTTACGTACAATATCCAAGTGCCCGTTCGTTAACCTACATATCCAAGTACCCGCTAGGTAACCAATATAGTAAAAATGCCCGCCGGGGCCCTAATAGTCTATATGCCCGCTAGTTAACCTAGATAGTCCAAGTGCTCGCGAGTTAACATAGATAGACCAAGTGCCAGCTAGGGAACCTATCTAGTCCAAGTACCCACTAGGAAACGTACATAGTCCAAGTGCCCGCTAGGTATAACGTACATAGTCCAAGTGCCCGCTAGGTAACTTAGATAGTCCAAGTGCACGCTAGGGAACGTACATAGTCCAAGTGCCTGCAAGGTAACCTAGATAGTTCAAGTGCCCACTAGTTAACCTACATAGTCCAGGTTCCCCCTAGGTAACCTAGATAATCCAAGGGCCCGCTAGGTAACCTACATTGTCCTGGTTCCCCCTAGTTAACCTACATTCTCCAAGTGCCCGATAGGGAACCTACATAGTCCAAGTGCCCGCTAGGTAACCTAGATAGTCCAAATGCCCGCTAGGGAACCCACATAGTCCAAGTGCCCGCTAGGGAACTTATATAGTCCAAGGGCCCGCTACGGATCCTACATAGTCCAAGTGCCCGTTAGTTAACCTAGATAGTCCAAGTGCCCCCTAGGTAACCTAGATACTGCAACAGCCCGGTAGGTAACCTACATACTCCAAGTACCCGCTAGGTAACATAGATAGTTCAAGTGCCTGCTAGGTAACCTAGATAGTCCTAGTGCCTGCGAGGTAACCTACAAAGTCTAAGTGCCCGCTAGGTAATCTATATAGTCCAAATGACCGCTAGGGAGCCTACATAGTCCAAATGCCCGCTAGGTAACCTAGATAGTCTAAGGGCCCTCTAGGTAACCTACATAGTCCTAGTGTCCCTTAGTTAACCTACATTTTCCAAGTGCCCGATAGGGAACCTACATAGTCCAAGTGCCAGCTAGGTAACCTACATAGTCCAAATGCCCTCTAGTTAACCGACATAGTCCACGTGCCCGATAGGGAACTTACATAATCCAAGTGCCCGCTAGGGAACCTACTTAGCCCAAGTGCCCGTTAAGTAACCTAGGTAGTCCAAATGCCCGCCAGGAAACCCACATAGTCCAAGTGCCCGCTAGGGAACTTACATAGGCCAAGGGCCCGCTAGGGAACCTACATAGTCCAAGTGCCCGTTAGTTAACCTAGATAGTCCAAGTGCCCTCTTGGTAACCTAGATAGTCCAACAGCCCGCTAGGTAACCTACATACTCCAAGAACCCGCTAGGTAACGTAGATAGTTCAAGTGCCAGCTAGGTAACCTACAGAGTCTAAGTGCCCGCTAGGTTATCTATATGGTCCAAATGCCCGCCAGGGAACCTACATAGTCCACGTGCCCGCTAGGTAACCTAGATAATCCAAGTGCCCGCTAGTTAACCTAGATAGTCCAAGTACCCGCTAGTTAACCTAGATTGACCAATTGTCCGCTAGTTAACCTACATATTCCAAGTGCCCGCTAGGTAACCTGGATAGTCCAAGTGCCCTTTAGGGAACCTACATAGTCCAAGTGCCCGCTAGGGAACCTACATAGTCCAATTGCCCGCTCTGGAACATACATAGTCCAAGTCCCCATTAGTTAACATAGATAATCCAAGTGCCCGCTAGGTAACCTATATAGTCCAAATGCCCGCTAGGGAACCTACATAGTCCAAGTGCCCGCTAGTTAACCTAGATAGTCCAAGTGCCCGCTAGTTAACCTAGATAGTCCAAGTGCCCGCTAGTTAACCAGGATCATCAAAGTGCCCTCTAGTTAACTTACATAGTCCAAAGGCCTGCTAGTTAACCTACATAGACCCAGGGCCCGCTAGTTAACCTACATAGTCCAAGTCCCCGCTAGGTAACCTAGACAGTCCAAGTGACCATTAGGTTACCTACATAGTCCAAGTGCCCGGTAGGTAACGTCGATAGCCCAAGTGCCTGCTAGGGAACGTACATATTCCAAGTGCCAGCTAAGTAACCTAGATAGTCCAAGAGCCCACTAGTTAACCTACATAGTCCAAGTGCCTGCTAGGTAAACTACATAGTCCAAGTTCCCACTAGGTAACCTAGACAGTCCAATTGCCCGCTAGTTAACCTAGACAGTCCACGTTCCCAATAGGGAACCTACATAGTCCCACTGCTCGCTAGGGAACCTACATAGTCCAAGTGCTCGCTAGGCATCCTACATAGTCCAAATGCCCGTTAGTTAACCTAGATAGTCAAAGTGCCTGGTAGGTAACGTAAATAGTCCAAGTGCCCGCTAGGGAACTTACATAGTCCAAGTGCCCGCTAGGTAACCTAGATTGTGCAATTGCCCGTTAGCTAACCTAGATAGTCGAAGTGTCCGCTAGTTAACCTACATAGTCCAAGTGCCCGTTGGTTAACCTAGATAGGCCAAGTGCCCGCTAGGTAACCTAGACAGTCCAAGTGCCCGCTAGATACCTACATAGTCCAAGTGCCAGTTAGGTAACCTAGATAGTCCAAGTGCCCACTAGGTAACCTAAATAATCCAAATGCCCACTAGGGAAACTACATAGTCCATGTGCCCGCTAGTTAACCTAGATAGTCCTAGTGCCCGCTAGTAAACCTAGATAAAATAAGGGCCCGTTAGTTAATCTAGATAATCCAAGTGCCAGCTAGTTAACCTACATAGTCCATGGGCCCTCTAGTTAACCTAGATAGTCCAAGTGTCCGCTAGGGGACGTACATAGTCCAAGTGCCCGCTAGGTTACCTAGATAGTCCAAGTGCCCGCCAAGGTATGTACATAGTTCAAGTGCCCGCTAGGTAACCTAGATTGTCCAAGTGTCCGCTAGTTAACCTACATAGTCCAAGTGCCCGCTAAGTAACCTAGATAGTCCAAGGTCCTGCTAGTTAACCTACATTGTCCAATGTCCGAAAGGGAACCTACATAGTCCAAGTGCCCGCTGAGGAACCTACATAGTCCAAGTGCCCGATAGGGAACCTACATATTCCAAGTGCCCGTTAGGGAACCTAGATAGTCCAAGTGCCCGTAGGGAACCTATATAGTCCAAGTGCCCGCTAGGTAACCTAGATAGTCCAACAGCCCGGTAGGTAACCTACATACTCCAAGTACCCGCTAGGTGATGTAGATAGTTCAAGTGCCAGCTAGGTAACCTAGATAATCCAAGTGCCCGCTAGGTAACCTACAAAGTCTAAGTGCCCGCTAGGTAATCTATAGAGTCCAAATGCCCACTAGGGAGCCTATATAGTCCAAATGCCCGCTAGGTAACTTAGATAGTCCAAGGGCCCGCTAGGTAACCTACATAGTCCTAGTGCCCCCTAGTTAACATACATTCTACAAGTGCCCGATAGGGAACCTACATAGTCCAAGTGCCCGCTAGGTAACCTACATAGTCCAAATGCCCGCTAGTTAACCTACATAGTCCAAGTGCCCGATAGGGAACCTAGACAGTCCAAGTGCCCGCTAGGTTACCTGCATATTCCAAGTGCCCGTTCGTTAACCTACATAGTCCAAGTGCCCGCTAGGTAACCAATATAGTCCAAATGCCCGCTAGGGGCCCTAATAGTCCAAATGCCCGCTAGTTAACCTAGATAGTCCAAGTGATCGCTAGTTAACCTAGATAGTCCAAGTGCCCGCTAGTTAACCTAGATAGACCAAGTGCCCGCTAGGGAACCTATCTAGTTCAAGTACCCACTAGGAAACGTACATAGTCCAAGTGCCCGCTAGGTAACGTATATAGTCCAAGTGCCCGCTAGGTAACGTACATAGTCCAAGTGCCCGCTAGGTAACCTAGATAGTCCAAGTGACCGCTAGTTAACCTACATAGTCCAAGTGCCTGCTAGGTAACCTAGATAGTCCAAGTGCCCACTAGTTAACCTATATAGTCCAGGTTCCCCCTAAGTAACCTAGAGAGTCCAAGGGTCCGCTAGGTAACCTACATTGTCCTAGTGCCCCCTAGTTAACCTACATTCTCCAAGTGCCCGATAGGGAACCTATATAATCAAATGCCCGCTAGGGAACCTACATAGTGCAAGTGTCCGCTAGTTAACCTAAGTAGTCCAAGGGCCTGTTAGTTAACATACATAGTCCAAGTGCCCGGTAGTTAACTTACATAGTTCAAGTGTCCGTAGGGAACATTCATAGTCCAAGTGCCCGCTAGGGAACCTACATAGTCTAAGTGCCCGCTAGGGAACCTACGTAGTCCAATTGCCCGCTAGGGAATCTACATAGTCCAAGGGCCCCGCTAGTTAAAGTAGATAGTCCAAGTGCTGCTAGTTAATCTACATAATCCAAGGGCCCGCTAGTTAACCTACATAGTCCAAATACCCGCTAGTTAACCTAGATCGTCCAAGTGTCCGCTAGTTAACCTAGATCGTCCAAGTGTCCGCTAGTTAACCTACATAGTCCAAGTGCCCGCTAGGGAACCTACATAGTCCAAGTGCCTGCTAGGGAACCTACATAGTCCACGTGCCCGCTCTGGAACATACATAGTCCAAGTGCCCGCTAGGGAATCTACATAGTCCAAGGGCCCGTTGGTTAACCTACATAGTCCAAATACCCGCTAGTTAACCTAGATCGTCCAAGGGCCCGCTAGTTAACCTACATCGTCCAAGGGCCCGCTAGTTAACCTAGATAGTCCAATGCCCGCTAGTTAACCTACATAATCCAAGTGCACGCTAGGTAACCTAGACAGTTCAAGTGACCACTAGGTTACCTACATAGTCCAAGTGCCCACTAGTTATCCTACATAGTCCAAGTGCTCACTAGTTAACCTAGATAGTCCAAGTGCCCGCTAGTTAACCTAGATAGACCAAGTGCCCGCTAGGGAACCTACCTAGTCCAGGTGCCCCATAGGGAACCTACATAGTCCAAGTGCCCGCTAGTTAACATAGATAGTCCAAGTACCCGCTAGGAAACGTACATAGTCCAAGTGCCTGCTAGGTAACCTAGATAGTCCAAGTGCCCACTAGTTAACCTACATAGTCAAAGTTCCCCATAGATAACCTAGATCGTCCAAGTACCCGCTAGTTAACCTAAATAGTCAATGGGCCCGCTAGTTAACCTACATAGTGCAAGAGCCCGCTAGCTAACCTAGATAATCCAAGTGCCCGCTAGTTAATCTTGATCGTCCAAGTGCCCGCTAGTTAACCTACGTAGTCGAAGTGCCCGGTAGTTAACTTACATAGTTCAAGTGTCCGTAGGGAACATTCATAGTCCAAGTGCCCGCTAGGGAATCTACATAGTCCAAGTGCCCTCTAGGGAACCTACGTAGTCCAAGTGTCCGCTAGGGAATCTACATAGTCCAAGGGCGCGCTAGTTAACCTACATAGTCCAAATACCCGCTAGTTAACCTAGATCGTCCAAGTGTCCGCTAGTTAACCTACATAGTCCAAGTGCCCGCTAGGGAACCTACATAGTCCAAGTGCCCGCTCTGGAAAATACATAGTCCAAGTGCCCACTAGGGAATCTACATAGTCCAAGGGCCCGCTAGTTAACGTAGATAGTCCATGCTCCGCTAGTTAATCTACATAGTCCAAGGGCCCGTTAGTTAACTTACATAGTCCAAATACCTGCTAGTTAACCTAGATCGTACAAGGGCCCGCTAGTTAACCTACATCGTCCAAGGGCCCGCTAGTTAACCTAGATAGTGAAAGTGCCCGC
The DNA here is from genome assembly GCF_050624435.1 of Tenrec ecaudatus. Classification (NCBI taxonomy): domain Eukaryota; kingdom Metazoa; phylum Chordata; class Mammalia; order Afrosoricida; family Tenrecidae; genus Tenrec; species Tenrec ecaudatus. The sequence continues at coordinate 1,235,514 of NW_027457585.1, read as the reverse complement.
TAGTTAACCTACATAATCCAAGTGCCCGCTAGGGAATCTAGAGAGTTCAAGTGACCACTAGGTTACCTACATAGTCCAAGTGCCCGCTAGTTATCCTAGATAGTCCAAGTGCTCACTAGTTAACCTAGATTGTCCAAGTGCCTGCTAGTTAACCTAGATAGACCAAGTGCCCGCTAGGGAACCTACCTAGTCCAGTTGCCCCATAGGGAACCTACATAGTCTAGTGCCCGCTAGTTAACATAGATAGTCTAAGTACCCGCTAGGAAACGTACATAGTCGAAGTGCCCGCTAGTTAACGTACATAGTCCAAGTGCCTGCTAGGTAACCTAGATAGTCCCAGTGCCCACTAGTTAACCTACATAGTCAAAGTTCCCCATAGATAACCTAGATCGTCCAAGTACCCGCTAGTTAACCTAAATAGTCAATGGGCCCGCTAGTTAACCTACATAGTGCAAGAGCCCGCTAGCTAACCTAGATAATCCAAGTGCCCTCTTGTTAACCTATATTGTCCAAGTGCCCGCTAGTTAACCTAGATCGTCCAAGGGACCGCTAGTTAACCTAAGTAGTCCAAGGGCCCGTTAGTTAACATACATAGTCCAAGTGCCCGGTAGTTAACTTACATAGTTCAAGTGTCCGTAGGGAACATTCATAGTCCAAGTGTCCGCTAGGGAATCTACATAGTCCAAGGGCCCGCTAGTTAACCTACATAGTCCAAATACCCGCTAGTTAACCTAGATCGTCCAAGTGTCCGCTAGTTAACCTACATAGTCCAAGTGCCCGCTAGGGAACCTACATAGTCCAAGTGCCCGCTCTGGAACATACATAGTCCAAGTGCCCACTAGGGAATCTACATAGTCCAAGGGCCCGTTAGTTAACGTAGACAGTCCATGTTCCGCTAGTTAATCTACATAGTCCAAGGGCCCGTTAGTTAACCTACATAGTCCAAATACCCGCTAGTTAACCTAGATCGTCCAAGGACCCTCTAGTTAACCTACATCGTCCAAGGGCCCGCTAGTTAACCTAGATAGTCCAAGTGCCCGCTAGTTAACCTACATAATCCAAGTGCCCGCTAGGTAACCTAGACAGTTCAAGTGACCACTAGGTTACCTACATAGTCCAAGTGCCCGCTAGTTATCCTAGATAGTCCAAGTGGTCACTAGTTAACCTAGATAGTCCAAGTGCCTGCTAGTTAACCTAGATAGACCAAGTGCCCGCTAGGGAACTTACCTAGTCCAGGTGCCCCATAGGGAACCTACATAGTCTAGTGCCCGCTAGTTAACATAGATAGTCTAAGTACCCGCTAGGAAACGTACATAGTCGAAGTGCCCGCTAGTTAACGTACATAGTTCAAGTGCCCGCTACGTAAGGTAGATAGTCCAAGTGCCCGCTAGGGAACGTACATAGTCCAAGTGCCCGCTATATAACCTAGATAGTCCAAGTGCCCGCTAGTTAACCTACATAGTCCAAGTGCCTGTTAGTTAACTTTGATAGTCCAAGTGCCCACTAGTTAACCTACATAGTCAAAGTTCCCCCTAGGTAACCTAGATCGTCCAAGTGCCCGCTAGTTAACCTAAATAGTCAATGGGCCCGCTAGTTAACCTACATAGTGCAAGAGCCCGCTAGCTAACCTAGATAATTCATGTGCCCGCTAGTTAACCTATATCGTCCAAGTTCCCGCTAGTTAACCTAGATCGTCGAAGTGCCCGCTAGTTAACCTACATTGTCAATGGGCCCGCTAGTTAACCTACATAGTGCAAGAGCCCGCTAGTTAACCTAGGTAGTCCAAGTGTCCGCTAGTTAACCTACATAGTCCACGTGCCAGTTAGCTAACCTAGATAGTTCAAGGGCCTGCTAGTTGACCTACATAGTCCAAGTGCCCGCTAGGGAACCTTCATAGTTCAAGTGCCAGCTAGGTAACCTAGACTGTCCAAGTGCCCGCTAGGTTACCTACATAGTCCAAGTGCCAGTTCGTTAACCTAGATAGTCCAAGTGCCCGCTAGGAAACCTACATAGTCCAAGGGCCCGCTAGGTAACCTAGATAGTCCAAGTGCCCGCTAGGTAACTTACATTGTCCAAGTTCCCACTAGGTAACGTAGATACTCAAAGTGCCCGTTACCTAACCTAGAGTGTCCAAGTGCCCGCTAAGCAACTAACATAGTCCAAGTGGCCATTCATTAATCTATATAGTCCAAGTGCCCGCTAGGTAACCTAGATAGTCCAAGGGCCCTCTAGTAAACCTACATAGTCCAAGGGTTCACTTGTTAACTTTGATAGTCCAAGTGCCTGCTAGTTAACCTAGATCGTCCAAGTGCCCCCTAGTTAACCTAGATTGTCCAAGTGCCCCCTAGTTAGCCTACATAGTCCATGTTCCAGCTAGTTAACCTAGATCGTCTAAGTGCCTGCTAGTTAACCTAGATAATGCAAGTGCCCGCTAGTTAGCCTCCATAGTCCAAGTGCCCGTTCGGTAACCTAGATAGTCCAAGTGCACTTTAGGGAACCTAGATAGTCCAAGGGCCCGCTAGTAAACCTACAAAGTCCATGGGCCCGCTAGTTAACCTTCAGTGTGCAAGTGTCCGCTACTTAACCTACATATTCCAAGTGCCCGCCAGTTAACCTACACAATCTAAGTGCCCGTTGGCTAACCTAGATAGTCCAAGGGACCGCTAGTTCACCTACATAGTCCAAGTGCCCCTCTAGTTAACCTAGATAGTCCAAGTGCCTGCTAGGTAACCAACATAGTGCAAGTGTCCGCTAGTTAACCTACATATTCCAATTGCCCGCTAGTTAACATATATAGTCCAAGTGCCTGCTAGGTAAGGTACATAGTCCAAGTGCCCGCTAGGTAACCTACATACTTAAAATTCCCGCTAGTTAACCTAGATAGTTCAAGTACCCGCTAGGTAACCTAGATCGTCCAAGGGCCCCCTAGTTAGCCTACATAGTCCAAGTGCCCGCTAGTTATCCTACATTATCTAAGTGCCCGTTGGCTAACCTAGATAGTCCAAGGGCCCGCTAGTTGACCTACATAGTCCAAGTGCCAGCTAGGTAACCTGGATAGTACAAGTGCCCTCTAGGGAACCTAGATAGTCAAAGTGCCTGCTAGGTAACCTAGATAGTCCAAGAGCCCGCTAGGTAACCTACATAGTTCAAGTGCCCTTTAGTTAACCTATATAGTCAAAGTGCCTGCCATGTAACCTAGATAGTCCAAGTGCCTGCTAGGCAACCTACATAGTCCAAGTGCCCGTTAGTTAACCTAGATAGTCAAAGTGCCTGCTAGGTAACCTAGATAGTCCAAGTGCCCGCTAGCTAACCTACATAGTCCAAGTGCCCGCTAGGTTACCTAAATAGTCCAAAAGCCCGCTAGGGAATCTACATAGTCCAAATGCCCGCTAGTTAACCTAGATAGTCCAAGTGCCTGCTAGTATACCTACATAATCCATGGGCCCGCTAGTTAACCTACATAGTGCAAGGGCCCGCTAGTTAACCTACATCGTCTAAGGGCCCGCTAGTTAATCCTAGATAGTCCAAGTGCCCGCTAGTTAACCTACATAGTCTAAGTGCCCGCTAGTTAAACTGGATAGATAAAGTGCCCGCTAGGGAACCTATCTGGTCCAAGAACCGACTAGGAAACGTACATAGTCCAAGTGCCCGCTAGGTAACCAATATAGTCCAAATGCCCACTAGGGGCCCTAATAGTCCAAATGCCCGCTAGTTAACCTAGATAGTCCAAGTGTTCGCTAGTTAACCTAGATAGTCCAAGTGCCCGCTAGTTAACCTAGATAGATAAAGTGCCCGCTAGGGAACCTATCTAGTCCAAGAACCGGCTAGGAAACGTACATAGTCCAAGTGCCCGCTAGGTAACATACATAGTCCAAGTGCCCGCTAGGTAACGTAGATATTCCAAGTGCCCGCTAGGGAAAGTCATAGTCCAAGAGCCCACTAGGAAACCTAGATAGTCCAAGGGCCCGCTAGGTAACCTACATTGTTCTAGTGCCCCCTAGTTAACCTACATTCTCCAAGTGCCTGATAGGGAACCTACATACTCCAAGTGCCCGCTAGGTAACCTACATAATCCAAATGCCCGATAGTTAACTTACATAGTCCAAGTGCCCGATAGGGAACCTACATAATCCAATTGCCCGCTAGGGAACCTACATACTCCAAGTGCCCGCTAGGTAACCTACATAGTCCAAATGCCCGCTAGTTAACCTACATAGTCCAAGTGCGCGATAGGGAACCTATATAATCCAAGTGCCCGCTAGGGAACCTACATAGTCCAAGTGCCCGCTAGGTAACCTACATAGTCCAAATGCCCACTAGTTAACCTACATAGTCCAAGTGCAATATAGGGAACCTACATAATCCAAGTGCCCGCTTGGGAACCTACATAGTCCAAGTGCTCGTTAGATAACCTACATAGTCCATGGGTCCGCTGGTTAACCTACATATTCCAAGTGCCCGCTAGTTAACCCACATAATCTAAGTGCCCGTTAGCTAACCTAGATAGTCCAAGGGCCCGCTAGTTGACCTACTTAGTCCAAGTGCCCGCTAGGTAACCTAGACAGTCCAAGTGCCCGCTAGTTAACCTACATAGTCCAAGTGCCCGATAGGGAACCTAGATAGTCCAAGGGTCCTTTAGTTAACTTACATAGTCCAAGTGCCCGTTAGTTAACCTAGATAGTCAAAGTGCCTGCTAGGTAACCTAGATATCCCAAGTGCCCACTAGGTAACCTACAAAGCACAAGTTCCCGCTAGGTAACCTAAATTGTCCAAATGCCCGCTAGGGAATCTACATAGTCCAAGTGCCCGCTAGTTAACCTAGATAGTCCAAGTGCCTGCTAGTAAACCTACATATTCCATGGGCCCGCTAGTTAACCTACATAGTGCAACGGCCCGCTAGTTAACCTAGATCGCGCAAGTGTCCGCTAGTTAACCTACATAGTCCTAGTGCCCGCTAGGGATCCTTCATAATCCAAGTGCCCGCTAGGTAACCTAGATAGTCCAAGTGCCCGCAGGGATCCTTCATAATCCAAGTGCCTGCTAGGCAACCTAGATAGTCCAAGTTCCCGCTAGGTAACCTAGATAGTCCAAGTGCCCGTTAACTAACCTAGATAGTCCATGTTCCCCCTAAGCAACCTACATAGTCCAAGTGCCCGTTAGTTAACCTAGAATTCCAAGAGCCCGCTATTTAACCTAGACTGTCCAAGTGCCCGCTAGGTTACCTGCATAGTCCAAGTGCCCGTTCGTTAACATAGATAGTCCAAGTGCCCGCTAGGGAACCTATATAGTCCAAGTGCTGTCTAGGTAACCTAGAAAGTCCAAGGGCCCGCTAGTTAACCTACATAGACCAAGGGCTCGCTTGTTAACTTTGATAGTCCAAGTGCCCCTTAGTTAACCTAGACCATTCAAGTGCCCGCTAGTTAACCTAGATCGTCCAAGTACTGGCTAGTTAACCTACATAGTCAAGGGCCCACTAGTTAACCTAGATTGTCCAAGTGTCCTCTATTTAACCTACATAGTCCAAGTGCCTGCTAGGTAACCTACATAGTGTAAGTGTGTGCTAGGTAAACTACATAGTCCAAGTGCCTGCTAGGTAACCTAGACAATCCAAGGGCCTGCTAGTTAACCTACATAGTCCAAGTGCCCGCTAGGTAACCTACATAGTGCAAGTGTCCGCTAGTTAACCTACATAGTCCAAGCGCCCGCTAGTTAACCTAGATTGTCCAAGTGCACACTAGTTAACCTACATAGTCCAAGGGCCCGCTAGTTAACCTAGACAGTCCAAGTGCCCGCTAGTTAACCCACATAGTCCAAGTGCCCGCTAGGTAACCTAGACAGTTCAAGTGACCACTAGGTTACTTACATAGTCCAAGTGCCTGTTCGTTAACCTACATAGTCCAAGTGCCCGCTATTTAACCTAGATCGTCCAAGTGCACGCTAGTTAACCTAGATAGTCCACGTGCCCGCTAGTTAACCTAGATAGACCAAGTGCCCGCTAGGGAACCTACCTCGTCTAAGTGCCCGCTAGGGAACCTATATAGTCCAAGTGCTATCTAGGTAACCTAGATAGTCCAAGGGCCCGCTAGATAACCTACATCGTCCAAGGGCCCGCAAGTTAACCTAGATAGTCCAAGTGCCCGCTAGTTAACCTACATAATCCAAGTGCCCGCTAGGTAACCTAGACAGTTCAAGTGACCACTAGGTTACTTACATAGTCCAAGTGCCTGTTCGTTAACATACATAGTCCATGTGCCCGCTAGTTAACCTAGATCCTCCAAGTGCACGCTAGTTAACATACATAGTCCAAGGGCCCGCTAGTTAACCTACATAGTCCAAGGGCCCGCTAGTTAACCTACATCGTCCAAGGGTCTGCAAGTTAACCTAGATAGTCCTAGTGCCCGTTAGTTAACCTACATAGTCCAAGTGCCCGCTAGGTAACCTAGAGAGTTCAAGTGACCACTAGGTTACTTACATAGTCCAAGTGCCTGTTCGTTAACCTACATAGTCCAAGTGCCCGCTAGGTAACCTATATAGTCCAAATGCCCGCTAGGGACCCTAATAGTCCAAGTGCCCGCTAGTTATGCTAGATAGTCCAAGTGCTCGCTAGTTAACCTTGATAGTCCACGTGCCCGCTAGATAACCTAGATAGACCAAGTGCCTGCTAGGGAACCTACCTAGTCCAAGTGCCCGCTAGGGAACCTATATAGTCCAAGTGCTATCTACGTAACCTAGATAGTCCAAGGGCCCGCTAGATAACCTACATCATCCAAGGGCCTGCAAGTTAACCTAGATAGTCCAAGTGCCTGCTAGTTAACCTACATAGTCCAAGTGCCCGCTAGGTAACCTAGACAGTTCAAGTGACCACTAGGTTACTTACATAGTCCAAGTGCCTGTTCGTTAACCTACATAGTCCAAGTGCCCGCTAGTTTACCTAGATCGTCCAAGTGCACGCTAGTTAGCCTACATAGTCCAAGGGCCCGCTAGTTAACCTACATAGTTCAAGGGCCCGCTAGTTAACCTACATCGTCCAAGGGCCTGCAAGTTAACCTAGATAGTCCGAGTGCCCGCTAGGTAACCTAGACAGTTCAAGCGACCACTAGGTTACTTACATAGTCCAAGTGCCTGTTCGTTAACATACATAGTCCAAGTGCCCGCTAGGTAACCTATATAGTCTAAATGCCCGCTAGGGACCCTAATTGTCCAAGTGCCCGCTGGTTATCCTATATAATCCATGTGCTCGCTAGTTAACCTAGATACTCCAAGTGTCCGCTAGTTAACCTAGATAGACCAAGTGCCCGCTAGGGAACCTACCTAGTCCAAGTGCCCGATAGGGAACTTACATAGTCCAAGGCCTGCTAGGGAACCTACATAGTCCAAGTGCCTGTTAGTTAACCTAGATAGTACAAGTGCCCGCTAGGTAACCTAGATCGTCCAAGTGCACGCTAGTTAACCTACATAGTCCAAGGGCCCGCTAGTTAACCTACATAGTCCAAGGGCCCGCTAGTTAACCTACATCATCCAAGGGTCTGCAAGTTAACCTAGATAGTCCAAGTGCCCGTTAGTTAACCTACATAGTCCAAGTGCCCGCTAGGTAACCTAGACAGTTCAAGTGACCACTAGGTTACTTACATAGTCCAAGTGCCTGTTCGTTAACCTACATAGACCAAGTGCCCGCTAGGTAACCTATGTAGTCCAAATGCCCGCTAGGGACCCTAATAGTCCAAGTGCCCGCTAGTTATCCTAGATAGTCCAAGTGCTCGCTAGTTAACCTTGATAGTCCACGTGCCCGCTAGTTAACCTAGATAGACCAAGTGCCCGCTAGGGAACCTACCTAATCCAAGTGCCCTCTAGGGAACCTATATAGTCCAAGTGCTATCTAGGTAACCTAGATAGTCCAAGGGCCCGCTAGATAACCTACATCGTCCAAGGGCCCGCAAGTTAACCTAGATTGTCCAAGTGCCAGCTAGTTAACCTACATAGTCCAAGTGCCCGCTAGGTAACCTAGACAGTTCAAGTGACCACTAGGTTACTTACATAGTCCAAGTGCCTGTTCGTTAACCTACATAGTCCAAGTGCCCGCTAGTTAACCTAGATCATCCAAGTGCACGCTAGTTAACCTACATAGTCCAAGGGCCCGCTAGTTAACCTACATAGTTCAAGGGCCCGCTAGTTAACGTACATCGTCCAAGGGCCTGCAAGTTAACCTAGATAGTCCGAGTGCCCGCTAGGTAACCTAGACAGTTCAAGCGACCACTAGGTTACTTACATAGTCCAAGTGCCTGTTCGTTAACCTACATAGTCCAAGTGCCCGCTAGGTAACCTATATAGTCCAAATGCCCGCTGGGGCCCTAATAGTCCAAGTGCCCGCTAGTTATCCTAGATAATCCAAGTGCTCGCTAGTTAACCTAGATAGTCCAAGTGTCCGCTAGTTAGCCTAGATAGACCAAGTGCCCGCTAGGGAACCTACCTAGTCCAAGTGCCCGATAGGGAACTTACATAGTCCAAGGCTTGCTAGGGAACCTACATAGTCCAAGTGCCTGTTAGTTAACCTAGATAGTACAAGTGCTCGCTAGGTAACCTAGATCGTCCAAGTGCACGCTAGTTAACCTACATAGTCCAAGGGCCCGCTAGTTAACCTACATAGTCCAAGGGCCCGCTAGTTAACCTACATCATCCAAGGGTCTGCAAGTTAACCTAGATAGTCCAAGTGCCCGTTAGTTAACCTACATAGTCCAAGGGCCCGCTAGGTAACCTAGACAGTTCAAGTGACCACTAGGTTACTTACATAGTCCAAGTGCCTGTTCGTTAACCTACATAGACCAAGTGCCCGCTAGGTAACCTATGTAGTCCAAATGCCCGCTAGGGACCCTAATAGTCCAAGTGCCCGCTAGTTATCCTAGATAGTCCAAGTGCTCACTAGTTAACCTTGATAGTCCACGTGCCCGCTAGTTAACCTAGATAGACCAAGTGCCCGCTAGGGAACCTACCTAATCCAAGTGCCCTCTAGGGAACCTATATAGTCCAAGTGCTATCTAGGTAACCTAGATAGTCCAAGGGCCCGCTAGATAACCTACATCGTCCAAGGGCCCGCAAGTTAACCTAGATTGTCCAAGTGCCCGCTAGTTAACCTACATAGTCCAAGTGCCCGCTAGGTAACCTAGACAGTTCAAGTGACCACTAGGTTACTTACATAGTCCAAGTGCCTGTTCGTTAACCTACATAGTCCAAGTGCCCGCTAGTTAACCTAGATCGTCCAAGTGCACGCTAGTTAACCTACATAGTCCAAGGGCCCGCTAGTTAACCTACATAGTTCAAGGGCCCGCTAGTTAACCTACATCGTCCAAGGGCCTGCAAGTTAACCTAGATAGTCCGACTGCCCGCTAGGTAACCTAGACAGTTCAAGCGACCACTAGGTTACTTACATAGTCCAAGTGCCTGTTCGTTAACCTACATAGTCCAAGTGCCCGCTAGGTAACCTATATAGTCCAAATGCCCGCTAGGGACCCTAATAGTCCAAGTGCCCGCTAGTTATCCTAGATAATCCAAGTGCTCGCTAGTTAACCTAGATAGTCCAAGTGTCCGCTAGTTAGCCTAGATAGACCAAGTGCCCGCTAGGGAACCTACCTAGTCCAAGTGCCCGATAGGGAACTTACATAGTCCAAGGCCTGCTAGGGAACCTACATAGTCCAAGTGCCTGTTAGTTAACCTAGATAGTACAAGTGCCCGCTAGTTAACCTAGATAGTCCAAGTGCCTGCTAGTATACCTACATAATCCATGGGCCCGCTAGTTAACCTACATAGTGCAAGGGCCTGCTAGTTAACCTACATCGTCTAAGGGCCCGCTAGTTAACCTAGATAGTCCAAGTGCCCGCTAATTAACCTACATAGTCTAAGTGCCCGCTAGGTAACCTAGACAGTTCAAGTGACCAATAGGTTACCTACATAGTCCAAGTGCCCGTTCGTTAACCTACATAGTCCAAGTACCCGCTAGGTACCCAATATAGTCCAAATGCCCGCTAGGGGCCCTAATAGTCCAAATGCCCGCTAGTTAACCTAGATAGTCCAATGCTCGCCAGTTAACCTAGATAATCCAAGTGCCCGCTAGTTAACCTAGATAGATAAAGTGCCCGCTAGGGAACCTATCTAGTCCAAGAACCGGCTTGGAAACGTACATAGTCCAAGTGCCCGCTAGGTAACATACATAGTCCAAGTGCCCGCTAGGTAACGTAGATATTCCAAGTGCCCACTAGGGAAGTACATAGTACAAGTGCCCTCTAGGAAACCTAGATAGTCCAAGGGCCCGCTAGGTAACTTACATTGTTCTAGTGCCCCCTAGTTAACCTACATTCTCCAAGTGCCCGATAGGGAACCTACATAGTCCAAGTGCCCGCTAGGTAACCTACATAGTCCAAATGCCCGCTAGTTAACCTACATAGTACAAGTGCCCGATAAGGAACCTACATAATCCAATTGCCCGCTAGGGAACCTACATACTCCAAGTGCCCGCTAGGTAACCTACATAGTCCAAATGCCGGCTAGTTAACCTACATAGTCCAAGTGCCCGATCGGGAGCCTATATAATCCAAGTGCCGGCTAGGGAACCTACATAGTCCAAGTGCCCGCTAGGTAACCTACATAGTCCAAATGCCCACTAGTTAACCTACATAGTCCAAGTGCAATATAGGGAACCTACATAATCCAAGTGCCCGCTAGGGAACCTACATAGTCCAAGTGCTCGTTAGGTAACCTACATAGTCCATTGGCCCACTGGTTAACCTACATATTCCAAGTGCCCGCTAGTAAACCCACATAATCTAAGTGCCCGTTAGCTAACCTAGATAGTCCAAGGGCCCGCTAGTTGACCTACATATTCCATGTGCCCGCTAGGTAACCTAGACAGTCCAAGTGCCCGATAGGGAACCTAGATAGTCCAAGTGTCCTCTAGTTAACTTACATAGTCCAAGTGTCCGTTAGTTAACCTAGATAGTCAAAGTGCCTGCTAGGTAACCTAGATATTCCAAGTGCCCACTAGGTAACCTACATAGTACAAGTTCCCGCTAGGTAACCTAAATAGTCCAAATGCCCGCTAGGGAATCTACATAGTCCAAGTGCCCGCTAGTTAACCTAGATAGTCCAAGTGCCTGCTAGTAAACCTACATAATCCATGGGCCCGCTAGTTAACCTACATAGTGCAACGGCCCGCTACTTAACCTAGATCGCGCAAGTGTCCGCTAGTTAACCTACATAGTCTTAGTGCCCGTTAGGGATCCTTCATAATCCAAGTACCCGCTAGGTAACCTAGATAGTCCAAGTGCCCGCTAGTAAACCTAGATAGTCCTAGTGCCCGTTAGTTAACCTAGATATTCCAAGTGCCCACTAGGGGACGTACATAGTCCAAGTGCCCGCTAGGTAACCTAGATAGTCCAAGTGCCCGCAGGGATCCTTCATAATCCAAGTCCCTGCTAGGCAACCTAGATAGTCCAAGTTCCCGCTAGGTAATCTAGATAGTCCAAGTGCCCGTTAACTAACCTAGATAGTCCATGTTCCCCCTAGGCAACCTACATAGTCCAAGTGCCCGTTAGTTAACCTAGAATTCCAAGAGCCCGCTATTTAACCTAGACTGTCCTAGTGCCCGCTAGGTTACCTGCATAGTCCAAGTGCCCGTTCGTTAACATAGATAGTCCAAGTGCCCGCTAGGGAACCTATATAGTCCAAGTGCTATCTAGGTAACCTAGAAAGTCCAAGGGCCCGCTAGTTAACCTACATAGACCAAGGGCTCGCTTGTTAACTTTGATAGTCCAAGTGCCCCTTAGTTAACCTAGATCGTTCAAGTGCCCGCTAGTTAACCTAGATCGTCCAAGTACTGGCTAGTTAACCTACATAGTCAAGGGCCCACTAGTTAACCTAGATTGTCCAAGTGTCCTCTATTTAACCTACATAGTCCAAGTGCCCGCTAGGTAACCTACATAGTGTAAGTGTGTGCTAGGTAAACTACATAGTCCAAGTGCCCGCTAGTTAACATAGATAGTCCAAGTGCCCTCTAGGGAAGGTACATATTCCAAGTGCCCGCTAGGTAACCTAGAGAGTGCAAGTACCCGCTAGTTAACCAAAATAGTCCAAGTGCCTGCTAGGTAACCTAGACAATCCAAGGGCCTGCTAGTTAACCTACATAGTCCAAGTGCCCGCTAGGTAACCTACATAGTGCAAGTGTCCGCTAGTTAACCTACATAGTCCAAGCGCCCGCTAGTTACCATACATAGTCCAAGTACCCGCTAGTTAACTTACATAGTTCAAGTGTCCGTAGGGAACATACATAGTCCAAGTGCCCGCTAGGGAACCTACGTAGTCCAAGTACCCGCTAGTTAACCTAGATTGTCCAAGTGCACGCTAGTTAACCTACATAGTCCAAGGGCCCGCTAGTTAACCTAGATAGTCCAAGTGCCCGCTAGTTAACCCACATAGTCCAAGTGCCCGCTAGGTAACCTAGACAGTTCAAGTGACCACTAGGTTACTTACATAGTCCAAGTGCCCGCTATTTAACCTAGATCGTCCAAGTGCCCGCTATTTAACCTAGATCGTCCAATTGCACGCTAGTTAACCTAGATAGTCCACGTGCCCGCTAGTTAACCTAGATAGACCAAGTGCCCGCTAGGGAACCTACCTCGTCTAAGTGCCCGCTAGGGAACCTATATAGTCCAAGTGCTATCTAGGTAACCTAGATAGTCCAAGGGCCCGCTAGATAACCTACATCGTCCAAGGGCCCGCAAGTTAACCTAGATAGTCCAAGTGCCCGCTAGTTAACCTACATAATCCAAGTGCCCGCTAGGTAACCTAGACAGTTCAAGTGACCACTGGGTTACTTACATAGTCCAAGTGCCTGTTCGTTAACCTACATAGTCCAAGTGCCCGCTAGTTAACCTAGATCGTCCAAGTGCACGCTAGTTAACCTACATAATCCAAGGGCCCGCTAGTTAACCTACATAGTCCAAGGGCCCGCTAGTTAACCTACATCGTCCAAGGGTCTGCAAGTTAACCTAGATAGTCCTAGTGCCCGTTAGTTAACCTACATAGTCCAAGTGCCCGCTAGGTAACCTAGACAGTTCAAGTGACCACTAGGTTACTTACATAGTCCAAGTGCCTGTTCGTTAACCTACATAGTCCAAGTGCCCGCTAGGTAACCTATATAGTCCAAATGCCCGCTAGGGACCCTAATAGACCAAGTGCCCGCTAGTTATGCTAGATAGTCCAAGTGCTCGCTAGTTAACCTTGATAGTCCACGTGCCCGCTAGATAACCTAGATAGACCAAGTGCCCGCTAGGGAACCTACCTAGTCCAAGTGCCCGCTAGGGAACCTATATAGTCCAAGTGCTATCTAGGTAACCTAGATAGTCCAAGGGCCCGCTAGATAACCTACATCATCCAAGGGCCTGCAAGTTAACCTAGATAGTCCAAGTGCCCGCTAGTTAACCTACATAGTCCAAGTGCCCGCTAGGTAACCTAGACAGTTCAAGTGACCACTAGGTTACTTACAAAGTCCAAGTGCCTGTTCGTTAACCTACATAGTCCAAGTGCCCGCTAGTTAACCTAGATCGTCCAAGTGCACGCTAGTTAGCCTACATAGTCAAAGGGCCCTCTAGTTAACCTACATAGTTCAAGGGCCCGCTAGTTAACCTACATCGTCCAAGGGCCTGCAAGTTAACCTAGATAGTCCGAGTGCCCGCTAGGTAACCTAGACAGTTCAAGCGACCACTAGGTTACTTACATAGTCCAAGTGCCTGTTCGTTAACCTACATAGTCCAAGTGCCCGCTAGGTAACCTATATAGTCCAAATGCCCGCTAGGGACCCTAATAGTCCAAGTGCCCGCTAGTTATCCTAGATAATCCAAGTGCTCGCTAGTTAACCTAGATACTCCAAGTGTCCGCTAGTTAACGTAGATAGACCAAGTGCCCGCTAGGGAACCTACCTAGTCCAAGTGCCCGATAGGGAACTTACATAGTCCAAGGCCTGCTAGGGAACCTACATAGTCCAAGTGCCTGTTAGTTAACCTAGATAGTACAAGTGCCCGCTAGGTAACCTAGATCGTCCAAGTGCACGCTAGTTAACCTACATAGTCCAAGGGCCCGCTAGTTAACCTACATAGTCCAAGGGCCCGCTAATTAACCTACATCATCCAAGGGTCTGCAAGTTAACCTAGATAGTCCAAGTGCCCGTTAGTTAACCTACATAGTCCAAGTGCCCGCTAGGTAACCTAGACAGTTCAAGTGACCACTAGGTTACTTACATAGTCCAAGTGACTGTTCGTTAACCTACATAGTCCAAGTGCCCGCTAGGTAACCTATATAGTCCAAATGCCCGCTAGGGACCCTAGTAGTCCAAGTGCCCGCTAGTTATCCTAGATAGTCCAAGTGCTCGCTAGTTAACCTTGATAGCCCACGTGCTCGCTAGTTAACCTAGATAGACCAAGTGCCCACTAGGGAACCTACCTAGTCCAAGTGCCCCTAGGGAACCTATATAGTCCAAGTGCTATCTAGGTAACCTAGATAGTCCAAGGGCCCGCTAGATAACCTACATCGTCCAAGGGCCCGCTAGATAACCTACATCGTCCAAGGGCCCGCAAGTTAACCTAGATTGTCCAAGTGCCCGCTAGTTAACCTACATACTCCAAGTGCCCGCTAGGTAACCTAGACAGTTCAAGTGACCACTAGGTTACTTACATAGTCCAAGTGCCTGTTCGTTAACCTACATAGTCCAAGTGCCCGCTAGTTAACCTAGATCGTCCAAGTGCACTCTAGTTAACCTACATAGTCCAAGGGCCCGCTAGTTAACCTACATAGTTCAAGGGCCCGCTAGTTAACCTACATCGTCCAAGGGCCTGCAAGTTAACCTAGATAGTCCGAGTGCCCGCTAGGTAACCTAGACAGTTCAAGCGACCACTAGGTTACTTACATAGTCCAAGTGCCTGTTCGTTAACCTACATAGTCCAAGTGCCCGCTAGGTAACCTATATTGTCCAAATGCCCGCTGGGGACACTAATAGTCCAAGTGCCCGCTAGTTATCCTAGATAATCCATGTGCTCGCTACTTAACCTAGATACTCCAAGTGTCCGCTAGTTAACCTAGATAGACCAAGTGCCCGCTAGGGAACCTACCTAGTCCAAGTGCCTTATAGGGAACTTACATAGTCCAAGGCCTGCTAGGGAACCTACATAGTCCAAGTGCCTGTTAGTTAACCTAGATAGTACAAGTGCCCGCTAGTTAACCTAGATAGTCCAAGTGCCTGCTAGTATACCTACATAATCCATGGGCCCGCTAGTTAACCTACATAGTGCAAGGGCCCGCTAGTTAACCTACATCGTCTAAGGGCCCGCTAGTTAACCTAGATAGTCCAAGTGCCCGCTAGTTAACCTACATAGTCTAAGTGCCCGCTAGGTAACCTAGACAGTTCAAGTGACCAATAGGTTACCTACATAGTCCAAGTGCCCGTTCGTTAGCCTACATAGTCCAAGTACCCGCTAGGTACCCAATATAGTCCAAATGCCAGCTAGGGGCCCTAATAGTCCAAATGCCCGCTAGTTAACCTAGATAATCCAAGTGCCCGCTAGTTAACCTAGATAGATAAAGTGCCCGCAAGGGAACCTATCTAGTCCAAGAACCGGCTAGGAAACGTACATAGTCCAAGTGCCCGCTAGGTAACATACATAGTCCAAGTGCCCGCTAGGTAACGTAGATATTCCAAGTGCCTGCTAGGGAAAGTACATAGTCCAAGTGCCCGCTAGGAAACCTAGATAGTCCAAGGGCCCGCTAGGTAACCTACATTGTTCTAGTGCCCCCTAGTTAACCTACATTCTCCAAGTGCCCGATAGGGAACCTACATAGTCCAAGTGCCCGCTAGGTAACCTACATAGTCCAAATGCCCGCTAGTTAACCTACATAGTACAAGTGCCCGATAAGTCACCTACATAATCCAATTGCCCGCTAGGGAACCTACATACTCCAAGTGCCCGCTAGGTAACCTACATAGTCCAAATGCCCGCTAGTTAACCTACATAGTCCAAGTGCCCGATCGGGAACCTATATAATCCAAGTGCCTGCTAGGGAACCTACATAGTCCAAGTGCCCACTAGGTAACCTACATAGTCCAAATGCCCACTAGTTAACCTACATAGTCCAAGTGCAATATAGGGAACCTACATAATCCAAGTGCCCGCTAGGGAACCTACATAGTCCAAGTGCTCGTTAGGTAACCTACATAGTCCATTGGCCCGCTGGTTAACCTACATATTCCAAGTGCCCGCTAGTAAACCCACATAATCTAAGTGCCCGTTAGCTAACCTAGATAGTCCAAGGGCCCGCTAGTTGACCTACATAGTCCAAGTGCCCGCTAGGTAACCTAGACAGTCCAAGTGCCCGCTAGTTAACCTACATAGTCCAAGTGCCCGATAGGGAACCTAGATAATCCAAGTGTCCTCTAGTTAACTTACATAGTCCAAGTGCCCGTTAGTTAACCTAGATAGTCAAAGTGCCTGCTAGGTAACCTAGATATTCCAAGTGCCCACTAGGTAACCTACATAGTACAAGTTCCCGCTAGGTAACCTAAATAGTCCAAATGCCCGCTAGGGAATCTACATAGTCCAAGTGCCCGCTAGTTAACCTAGATAGTCCAAGTGCCTGCTAGTAAACCTACATAATCCATGGGCCCGCTAGTTAACCTACATAGTGCAAGGGCCCGCTAGTTAACCTAGATCGTGCAAATGTCCGCTAGTTAACCTACATAGTCCTAGTGCCTGTTAGGGATACTTCATAATCCAAGTGCCCGCAAGGTAACCTAGATAATATAAGTGCCCGCTAGTTAACCTAGATAGTCCTAGTGCCCGTTAGTTAACCTAGATATTCCAAGTGCCCACTAGGGGACGTACATAGTCCAAGTGCCCGCTAGGTAACCTAGATAGTCCAAGTGCCCGCAGGGATCCTTCATAATCCAAGTGCCTGCTAGGCAACCTAGATAGTCCAAGTTCCCGCTAGGTAACCTAGATAGTCCAAGTGTCCGTAAACTAACCTAGATAGTCCAAGTCCCCGCTAGGCATCCTACATAGTCCAAGTGCCCGTTCGTTAACATAGATAGTCCAAGTGCCCGCTAGGGAAACTATATAGTCCAAGTGCTATCTAGGTAACCTAGATAGTCCAAGGGCCCGCTAGTTGACCTACATAGACCAAGGGCTCGCTTGTTAACTTTGATAGTCCAAGTGCCCCTTAGTTAACCTAGATCGTTCAAGTGCCCGCTAGTTAACCTAAATCGTCCAAGTACTGGCTAGTTAACCTACATAGTCAAGGGCCCACTAGTTAACCTAGATTGTCCAAGTGTCCTCTAGTTAACCTACATAGTCCAAGTGCCCGGTAGGTAACCTACATAGTGTAAGTGTTGGCTAGGTAAACTACATAGTCCAAGTGCCCGCTAGGTAACATAGATAGTCCAAGTGCCCTCTAGGGAAGGTACATATTCCAAGTGCCCGCTAGGTAACCTAGAGGGTGCAAGTGCCCGCTAGTTAACCTACATAGTCCAAGTGCCTGCTAGGTAACCTAGACAGTCCAAGGGCCTGCTAGTTAACCTACATAGTCCAAGTGCCCGCTAGGTAACCTACATAGTGCAAGTGTCCGCTAGTTAACCTACATAGTCCAAGCACCCGCTAGTTAACATACATAGTCCAAGTGCCCGCTAGGTAACCTACATAGTCCAAGTGCCCGCTAGGTAACCTAGACAGTTCAAGTGACCACTAGGTTACTTACATAGTCCAAGTGCCTGTTCATTAACCTACATAGTCCAAGTGCCCGCTAGTTAACCTACATCGTCCAAGTGCACGCTAGTTAACCTACATAGTCCAGGGCCCGCTAGTTAACCTACATAGTCCAAGGGCCCGCTAGTTAACCTACATCGTCCAAGGGTCTGCAAGTTAACATAGATAGTCCAAGTGCCGCTAGTTAACCTACATAGTCCAAGTGCCCCCTAGGTAACCTAGACAGTTCAAGTGACCACTAGGTTACTTACATAGTCCAAGTGCCTGTTCGTTAACCTACATAGTCCAAGTGCCCGCTAGTTAACCTAGATCGTCCAAGTGCACGCTAGTTAACCTACATAGTCCAAGGACCCGCTAGTTAAGCTACATAGTCCAAGGGCCCGCTAGTTAACCTACATCGTCCAAGGGCCTGCAAGTTAACCTAGATAGGCCGAGTGCCCGCTAGGTAACCTAGACAGTTCAAGCGACCACTAGGTTACTTACATAGTCCAAGTGCCTGTTCGTTAACCTACATAGTCCACGTGCCTGCTAGGTAACCTATATAGTCCAAATGCCCGCTAGGGACACTAATAGTCCAAGTGCCCGCTAGTTATCCTAGATAATCCAAGTGCTCGCTAGTTAAGCTAGATAGACCAAGTGCCCGCTAGGGAACCTAACTAGTCCAAGTGCCCGATAGGGAACTTACATAGTCTAAGGCCTGCTAGGGAACCTACATAGTCCCAGTGCCTGTTAGTTCACCTAGATAGTACAAGTGCCCGCTAGGTAACCTAGATAGTCCAACAGCCCGCTAGATAACCTACATACTCCAAGAACCCACTAGGCAACATAGATATTTCAAGTGCCAGCAAGGTAACCTAGATAGTCCAAGTGCCCGCTAGGTAACCTACAAAGTCTATGTGCCCGCTAGGTTATCTATATAGTCCAAGTGCCCGTTAGGTAACCTTGATAGTCCAATTACCCGTTAGCTAACCTAGATAGTCCAAGTGTCCGCTAGTTAACCTACATAGTCCAAGTGCCCGATAGGGAACCTAGATAATCCAAGTGCCCGCTAGTTCACCTAGATCGTCCAAGTGCCCGCTAGTTAACCTACATAGTCAATGGGCCCGCTAGTTAACCTACATAGTGCAAGAGCCCGCTAGTCAACCTAGATCGTGTAAGTGTCCACTAGCTAACCTACATAGTCCACGTGCCAGTTAGCTAGCCTAGATAGTCCAAGGGCCCGCTAGTTGACCTTCATAGTCCAAGTGCCCGCTGGGTTACCTAGATAATCCAAGTGCCCGCTAGGGAACCTTCATAGTCTAAGTGCCTGCTAGGTAACCTAGATAGTCCAAGTGCCCGTTAGTTAACCTACATAGTCCAAGTGCCCACTAGAGGACATACTTAGTCAGTGTGCCCGTTAGCTAACCTAGATAGTCCAAGTGCCCGCTAGTTAACCTAGATAGTCCAAGTGCCCTCTAGTTAACCTAGACGTCCAAGTGCCCACTAGTTAACCTACGTAGTCCAAAGGCCCGCTAGTTAACCTACAGAGTCCAAGGTCCGCTAGTTAACCTAGATAGTCCATGTGCTCGCTAGTTAACCTACATAGCACAAGGGCCCACTAGTTGACCTAGATAGTCCTAGTGCCCGCTAGTTAACCTAGAGAGTCCAAGTGCCCTCTAGTTAACCTAGATCGTCCAAGGGCCCACTAGTTAACCTACATAGTCCAAAGGCCCGCTAGTTAACCTACAGAGTCCAAGGTCCGCTAGTTAACCTAGATAGTCCAAGTGCTCGCTAGTTAACCTACATAGTACAAGGGCCCACTAGTTGACCCAGATACTCCAAGTGCCCGCTAGTTAACCTAGATAGTCCAAGTGCCCGCTAGGTAACCTAAGTAGTCCAAATGCCCGATATGGATCCTACATAGTCCAAGTGCCCTCTAGGTAACCTACATTGTCCAAGTGCCCGTTCGTTTACCTAGATAGTCCAAGTGTCCGCTTGGTAACCTATACTGCCCAAGTGCCCGCCAGGTTACCTATATAGTCCAAGTGCCCGTTCTTAACCTAGATAGTCCAAGTGCCCGCTAGGAAACCTACATAGTCCAAGGGCCCGCTAGGTAACCTAGATAGTCCAAGTGCCCGCTAGATAACCTAGAGTCCAAGTGCTCGCTAGTTAACCTACATAGTCCAAGTGCCCGCTATGTAACCTAGATAGTAAAAATGCCCGTTAGGTAACCTAGATAGTCCAAGTGCCCGCTAGGTAACTTACATTGTCCAAGTTCCCGCTAGGTAACTTAGATAGTCCAAGAGCCCGTTCGTTAACCTAGAAGTCAAAGTGCCCGCTAGGTAACCTAGACAGTCCAAGTGCCCGCTAGGTTACCTGCATATTCCAAGTGCCCGTTCGTTAACCTAGATAGTCCAAGTGCCCACTAGGTAACCTACATAGTCCAAGTGCCCGCTAGGTAACCTATATAGTCCAAGTGCCCGCTAGGTAACCTAGATAGTCCAAGGTCCCGCTAGTTAACCTACATAGTGCAAGGGCTCACTTGTTCACTTTGATAGTCCAAGTGCCCGCTAGTTAACCTTGATAGTCCAAGTGCCCACTAGTTAACCTAGATTGTCCAAGTGCCCGCTAGTTAACCTACATAGTCCAAGGGCCCACTAGTTAACCTAGATAGTCCAAGTGTCCTCTAGTTAACCTACATAGTCTAAGTGCCTGCTAGTTAACCTATATACCAAGTGCCCGCTATGTAAGCTAGATATTCCAAGGGCACGCTAGTTAACCTATATCGTCCAAGTGCCCGCTAGGCAACCTAGATAGTCCAAGTGCCCGCTAAGGAACCTACATAGTCCAAGTGCACGGTAGTTAACCTAGATAGTCCAAGGGCCCCCTAGTTAGCCTACATAGTCCAAGTTCCCGCTAGGTAACCTAGATAGTCCAAGTGCCCGTTCGGTAACCTAGATAGTCCAAGTGCCCTTTAGGGAACCTAGATATTCCAAGGGCCCGCTAGTAAACCTACATAGTCCTTGGGCCCGCTAGTTAACCTTCATAATCTAAGTGCCCGTTAGCTAACCTAGATAGTCCAAACGCCCGCTAGTTGACCTACATAGTCCAAGTGCCAGCTAGGTAACCTAGTTAGTCCAAGTGCCTGCTTGGTAACCTACATAGTGCAAATGTCCGCTAGTTAACCTACATATTCCATGTGCCCGCTAGGTAACCTAGATACTGCAAGTGCCCGCTAGTTTACCTAGAATAGTTCAAGTACCCGCTAGGTAAGCTAGATCATCCAAGAGCCCCCTAGTTACCCTACATAGTCCAAGTGCCCGCTAGTTAACAAACATAATATAAGTGCCCGTTGGCTAACCTAGATAGTCCAAGGGCCCGCTAGTTAACCTACATAGTCCAAGGGCCCGCTAGTTAACCTACATGGTCCAAGGGCCCGCTAGTTAACCTAGATAGTCCAAGTGCCCGTTCGTTAACCTACATAGTCCAAGTGCCCGCTAGGTAACCAATATAGTCCAAATGCCCGCTAGGGGCCCTAATAGTCCAAATGCCTGCTAGTTAACCTAGATAGTCCAAGTGCTCGCTAGTTAACCTAGATAGTCCAAGTGCCCGCTAGTTAACATAGATAGATAAAGTGCCCGCTAGGGAACCTATATAGTCCAAGTATCCGCTAGGATACGTACACAGTCCAAGTGCCCGCTAGGTAACGTACATAGTCCAAGTGCCCGCTAGGTTACGTAGAGAGTCCAAGTGCCCGCTAGGGAACGTACATACTCCAAGTGCCCGCTAGGTAACCTAGATAGTCCAAGTGCCCGCTAGTTAACCTACATTGTCCAAGTGCCTGCTAGGTTACCTAGATAATCCAATGCCAACTAGTTAACCTACATAGTCCAGGTTCCAACTAGGTAACCTAGATAGTCCAAGGGCCCCCTAGTTAACCTACATTCTCAAAGTGCCTGATAGGGAACCTACATAGTCCAAGTGCCTGCTAGGTAACATACATAGTCCAAATGCCCGCTAGTTAACCTACATAGTCCAAGTGACCCATAGGGAACCTACATAATCCAAGTGCCCGCTAGGGAACCTACATAGTCCATGTGCCCGTTAGGTAACCTAGATAGTCCAAATGCCAGCTAGGGAACCCACATAGTCCAAGTGCCCGCTAGGGAACTTCCATAGTCCAAGGGCCCGCTAGGGAATCTACAAAATCCAAGTGCCCGTTAGTTAACCTAGAAAGTCCAAGTGCCCGCATGGTAACCTAGATAGTCCAACAGCCCGGTAGGTAACCTACATACTCCAAGTACCCGCTAGGTAACGTAGATAGTTCAAGTGCCAGCTAGGTAACCTAGATAGTCCAAGTGCCCGCTAGGTAACCTACAAAGTCTAAGTGTCCGCTAGGTATTCTATATAGTCCAAATGACCGCAGGGAGCCTACATTGTCCAATGCCCGCTAGGTAACCTAGATAGTCTAAGGGCCCGCTAGGTATCCTACATAGTCCTAGTGCCCCCTAGTTAACCTACATTTTCCAAGTGCCCGAATTGGAAACTACATAGTCCACGTGCCCGCTAGGTAACCTACATAGTCCAAGTGCCCGCTAGGTAACCTACATTGTCCAAATGCCCTCTAGTTATTCTACATAGTCCAAGTGCCCGATAGGGAACCTACATAATCCAAATGCCCGCTAGAAAACATACATAGTCCAAGTGCCCGTTAGGTAACCTAGAAAGTCCAAATGCCCGCCAGGAAACCCACATAGTCCAAGTGCCCGCTAGGGAACTTACATAGTCCAAGGGCCCGCTAGGGAACCTACACAGTCCAAGTGCCCGTTAGTTAACCTAGATAGTCCAAGTGCCCGCTTGGTAACCTAGATAGTCCAACAGCCCGCTAGGTAACCTACATACTCCAAGAACGCACTAGGTAACGTGGATAGTTCAAGTGCGAGCTAGGTAACCTAGATAGTCCAATTGCCCGCTAGGTAACCTACAAAATCTAAGGGCCCGCTAGGTTATCTATGTAGTCCAAATGCCCGCTAGGGAATCTACATAGTCCAAGGGCCCGCTAGTTAACGTAGATAGTCCAAGTGCCGCTAGTTATTCTACATAGTTCAAGGGCCCACTAGTTAACCTACACAGTCCAAGTACCCGCTAAGAAACCTAGATAGTCCAAGTGCACGCTAGTTAACCTAGATAGTCCAAGTGCCCTCTAGTTAACCTAGATCGTCCAAGTGCCCGCTAAGAAACCTAGATAGTCCAAGTGCCCGTTACCTAACCTAGATAGTCCAATTGCCCGCTATGCAACATACATAGTCCAAGTGCCCGTTCGTTAACCTAGAAGTCCAAGTGCCCGCTAGGTAACCTAGACTCTCCAAGTGCCCGCTAGGTTGCCTACATAGTCCAAATGCCCGTTCGGTAACCTAGATAGTGCAAGTGCCCGGTAGTTAACCTACATAGTCCAAGTGCACGCTAGGTAACCTAGATAGTCCAAGGGCCCGCTAGTTAACCTACATAGTCCAAGTGCCCGGTAGTTAACTTACATAGTTCAAGTGTCCGTAGGGAACATACATAGTCCAAGTGCCCGCTAGGGAACCTACATAGTCCAAGTGCCCGCTAGTTAATCTACATAGTTCAACGCCCGCTAGTTAACCTACATAATCCAAGTACCCGCTAGTTAACCTAGATCGTCCAAGTGTCCGCTAATTAACCTACATAGTACAAGTGCCCGCTAGGGAAACTAGATAGTCTAAGTGCCCGCTCTGGAACCTACATAGTCCAAGTGACTGCTAGGGAACCTACATAGTCCATGTGCCCGTTCTGGAACATACATAGTCCAAGTGCCCGCTAGGGAATCTACATAGTCCAAGGGCCCGCTAGTTAACGTAGATAGTCCAAGTGCCGCTAATTAATCTACATAGTCCAAGGGCCCGCTAGTTAACCTACATAGTCCAAGTACCCGCTAGCTAACCTAGATCGTCCAAGTGCCCACTAGGTAACCTGCATAGTCCAAGGGCCCGCTAGTTAACCTACATAGTTCAAGGGCCCGCTAGTTAACCTACATAGTCCAAGGGCCCGCTAGTTAACCTAGATAGACCAAGTGCCCGCTAGTTAACCTACATAGTCCAAGTGCCCACTAGGTAACCAATATAGTCCAAATGCCCGCTAGGGGCCCTAATAGTCCATATGCCCGCTAGTTAACCTAGATAGTCCAAGTGTTCGCTAGTTAACCTAGATAGACCAAGTGCCCGCTAGGGAACCTATCTAGTCCAAATACCCGCTAGGAAACGTACATAGTCCAAGTGCCCGCTAGGTAACGTACATAGTCCAAGTGCCCGCTAGGTAACGTAGATAGTCCAAGTGCCCGTTTGGGATCGTACATAATCCAAGTGCCTGCTAGGTAACCGAGATAGTCCAAGTGCCCACTAGTTAACCTACATAGTCCAGGTTCCCCCTAGGTAACCTAGATAGTCCAAGGCCCGCTAGGTAACCTACATAGTCCTAGTGCCCCCTAGTTAACCTACATTCTCCAAGTGCCCGATAGGGAACCTACATAGTCCACGTGCTCGCTAGGTAATGTACATATTCCAAATGCCCTCTAGTTAATCTACATAGTCCAAGTGCCCGATAGGGAACCTACATAATCCAAGTGCTCGCTAGGGAACCTACATAGTCCAAGTGCCCGTTAGGTAACCTAGATAGTCCAAATGCCCGCCAGGAAACCCACATAGTCCAAGTGCCCGCTAGGGAACTTACATAGTCCAAGGGCCCGCTAGGGAATCTACACAGTCCAAGTGCCTGTTATTTAACCTAGATAGTCCAAGTGCCCGCTTGGTAAACTAGATAGTCCAACAGCCCGCTAGGTAACCTACATACTCTAAGAACCAGCTATAAGGTAGATAGTTCAAGTGCCAGCTAGGTAACCTAGATAGTCTAAGGGCCCGCTAGGTAACCTACATAGTCCTAGTGCCCCCTAGTTAACCTACATTCTCCAAGTGCCTGATAGGGAACCTACATAGAACAAATGCCCGCTAGGTAACCTACATAGTCCAAATGCCCGCAAGTTAATCTACATAGTCCAAGTGCCCGCTAGGGTCCTTACATAGTCCAAGGGCCCGCTAGGGAACCTACATAGTCCAAGTGCCCGTTAGTTAACCTAGATAGTCCCAGTGCCCGCTAGGTAACCTAGATAGTCCAACAGCCCGGTAGGTAACCTACATACTCCAAGTACCCGCTAGGTAACGTAGATAGCTCAAGTGCCAGCTAGGTAACCTAGATTGTCCAAGTGCCCGCTAGGTAACCTACAATGTCTAAGTGCCCGCTAGGTAATCTATATAGTCCAAATGTCCGCTAGGGAGCCTACATAGTCCAAATGCCCGCTAGGTAACCTAGATAGTCTAAGGGCCCGCTAGGTAACCTACATAGTCCTAGTGCCCCATAGTTAACCTACATTCTCCAAGTGCCCGATAGGGAACCTACATAGAACAAATGCCCGCTAGGTAACCTACATAGTCCAAATGCCCGCTAGTTAATCTACATAGTCCAAGTGCCCGATAGGGAACCTACATAATCCAAGTGCCTGCTAGGGAACCTACATAGTCCAAGTGCCCGTTAGGTAACCTAGATAGTACAAGCCCGCTAGGGAACCCACATAGTCCAAGTGCCCGATAGGGAACCTACATAATCCAAGTGCCCGCTAGGGAACCTACATAGTCCAAGTGCCCGTTAGGTAAGCTAGATAGTCCAAATGCCCGCTAGGGAACCCACATAGTCCAAGTGCCCGCCAGGGAACTTACATAGTCCATGGGCCCGCTAGGGAACCTACATAGTCCAAGTGCCCTTTAGTTAACCTAGATAGTCCCAGTGACCACTAGGTAACCTAGATAGTCCAACAGCCCGGTAGGTAACCTACATACTCCAAGTACTCGCTAGGTAACGTAGATAGTTCAAGTGCCAGCTAGGTAACCTAGATAGTCCAAGTGCCCGCTAGGTAACCTACAAAGTCTATGTTCCCGCTAGGTAAATTATATAGTCCAAATCACCGCTAGGGAGCCTACATAGTCCAAATGCTCGCTAGGTAACCTAGATAGTCTAAGGGCCCGCTTGGTAACCTACATAGTCCTAGTGCCCCCTGGTTAACCTACATTTTCCAAGTGCCCGATAGGGAACCTACATAGTCCAAGTGCCTGCTAGGTAACCTACATAGTCCAAGTGCCCTCTAGTTAACCTACATAGTCCAAGTGCCCGACAGGGAACCTACATAATCCAAGTGCCCGCTAGGGAACCTACATAGTCCAACTGCCCGTTAGGTAACCTAGATAGTCCAAATGCCCGCCAGGAAACCCACATAGTACAAGTGCCCGCTAGGGAACTTACATAGTCCAAGGGCCCGCTAGGGAACCTACACAGTCCAAGTGTCCGTTAGTTAACCTAGATAGTCCAAGTGCCCGCTTGGTAACCTAGATAGTCCAACAGCCCTCTAGGTAACCTACATACTCCAAGAGCCCGCTATAACGTAGATAGTTCAGGTGCCAGCTAGGTAACCTAGATAGTCCATGTGCCGCTAGGTAACCTACAAAGTCTAAGTGCCCGCTAGGTTATCTATATAGTCCAAATGCCCGCTAGGGAATCTACATAGTGCAAGGGCCCGCTAGTTAACGTAGATCGTCCAAGTGTCGCTAGTTAATCTACATAGTCCAAGGGCCCGATAGTTAACCTACATACTCCAAGTACCCGCTAAGAAACCTTCATAGTCCAAGTGCCCGCTAGTTAACCTAGATAGTCCAAGTGCCCTCTAGTTAACCTAGATCGTCCAAGTGCCCGCTAAGAAACCTAGATATTCCAAGTGCCCGTTACCTAACCTAGATAGTCCAATTGCCCGCTAGGTTACCTACATAGTCCAAATGCCCATTCGGTAACCTAGATAGTGCAAGTGCCCGGTTGTTAACCTACATAGTCCAAGTGCCCGGTAGTTAACTTACGTAGTTCAAGTGTCCGTAGGGAACATACAGAGTCCAAGTGCACACTAGGGAACCTACATAGTCCAAGAGCCCGCTAGTTAATCTACATAGTGCAAGGGCCCGCTAGTTAACCTACATAATCCAAGTACCCGCTAGTTAACCTAGATCGTCCAAGTGTCCGCTAATTAACCTACATAGTACAAGTGCCCGCTAGGGAACCTAGATAGTCTAAGTGCCCGCTCTGGAACCTACATAGTCCAAGTGACTGCTAGGGAACCTACATAGTCCAAGTGCCCGCTCTGGAACATACATAGTCCAAGTGCCCGCTAGGGAATCTACATACTCCAAGGCCCGCTAGTTAACGTAGATAATCCAAGTGCCGCTAGTTAATCTACATAGTCCAAGGGCCTGCTAGTTAACCTACATAGTCCAAGTACCCGCTAGTTAACCTAAATCGTCCAAGGGCCCGCTAGTTAACCTACATAGTCCAAGTGCCCGCTAGGTAACCTAGATAGTCCAATTGCCCGTTAGCTAACCTAGATAGTCGAAGTGTACGCTAGTTAACCTACATAGTCCAAGTGCCTGTTGGTTAACGTAGATAGTCCAAGTGCCCGCTAGGTAACATAGACAGTCCAAGTGCCCGCTAGGTTACCTACATAGTCCAAGTGCCCGTTCGTTAACCTACATATCCAAGTTCCCGCTAGGTAACCAATATAGTAAAAATGCCCGCTAGGGGCCCTAATAGTCCATATGCCCGCTAGTTAACCTAGATAGTCCAAGTGCTCGCGAGTTAACATAGATAGACCAAGTGCCCGCTAGGGAACCTACCTAGTCCAAGTACCCACTAGGAAACGTACATAGTCCAAGTGCCCGCTAGGTAACTTAGATAGTCCAAGTGCCCGCTAGGGATCGTACATAGTCCAAGTGCCTGCTAGGTAACCTAGATAGTTCAAGTGCCCACTAGTTAACCTACATAGTCCAGGTTCCCCCTAGGTAACCTAGATAGTCCAAGGGCCCGCTCGGTAACCTACATTGTCCTGATGCCCGCTAGTTAACCTGCAAAGTCTAAGTGCCCGCTAGGTAATCTATATATTCCAAATGACCGCTAGGGAGCCTACATAGTCCAAGTGCCCGCTAGGTAACCTACATAGTCCAAATGCCCTCTAGTTAACCTACATAGTCCACGTGCCCGATAGGGAACTAACATAATCCAAGTGCCCGCTAGGGAACCTACATAGTCCAAGTGCCCGTTAAGTAACCTAGATAGTACAAATGCCCGTCAGGAAACCCACATAGTCCAAATGCTCCCTATGGAACTTACATAGGCCAAGGGCCCGCTAGGGAACCTACATAGTCCAAGTGCTTGTTAGTTAACCTAGATAGTCCAAGTGCCCTCTTGGTAACCTAGATAGTCCAACAGCCCGCTAGGTGACCTACATACTCCAAGAACCCGCTAGGTAACGTAGATAGTTCAAGTGCCAGCTAGGTAACCTACAGAGTCTAAGTGCCCACTAGGTAACCTAGATAATCCAAGTGCCCGCTACTTAACAACCTAGATACTCCAAGTACCCGCTAGTTAACCTAGATCGGCCAATTGTCAGCTAGTTAACCTACATAGTCCAAGTGCCCGCTAGGTAACCTAGATAGTCCAAGTGCCCTTTAGGGAACCTACATAGTCCAAGAGCCCGCTAGCGAACCTACATAGTCCAATTGCCCGCTCTGGAACATACATAGTCCAAGTCCCCATTAGTTAACATAGATAATCCAAGTGCCTGCTAGTTAACCTAGATAGTCCAAGTGCCCGCTAGGTAACCTAGATAGTCCAAGTGCCCGCTAGTTAACCTAGATAGTCCAAGTGCCCGCTAGTTAACCAGGATCGTCAAAGTGCCCTCTAGTTAACTTACATAGTCCAAAGGACTGCTAGTTAACCTACATAGACCAAGGGCCCGCTAGTTAACCTACATAGTCCAAGTCCCTGCTAGGTAACCTAGACAGTCCAAGTGACCATTAGGTTACCTACATAGTCCAAGTGCCCGTTTGTTAACCTACATAATCCAAGTGCCGCTCGGTAACGTAGATAGCCCAAGAGCCCGCTAGAGAACGTATATAGTCCAAGTGCCCGCTAAGTAACCTAGATAGTCCAAGTGCCCGCTAGTTAACCTACATAGTCCAAGTGCCTGCTAGGTAAACTACATAGTCCAAGTGCCCACTAGGTAACCTAGACAGTCCAATTGCCCGCTAGTTAACCTAGACAATCCAAGTTCCCGATAGGGAACCTACATAGTCCAAGTGCTCGCTAGGGAACCTACATAGTCCAAGTGCTCGCTAGGCATCCTACATAGTCCAAATGCCCGTTAGTTAACCTAGATAGTCAAAGTGCCTGCTAGGTAACCTAAACAGTCCAAGTGCCCACTAGGGAACCTACATAGTCCAAGTGCCCGCTAGGCATCCTACATAGTCCAAATGCCCGTTAGTTAACCTAGATAGTCGAAGTGTACGCTAGTTAACCTACATAGTCCAAGTGCCTGTTGGTTAACGTAGATAGTCCAAGTGCCCGCTAGGTAACCAATATAGTAAAAATGCCCGCTAGGGGCCCTAATAGTCCATATGCCCGCTAGTTAACCTAGATAGTCCAAGTGCTCGCGAGTTAACATAGATAGACCAAGTGCCCGCTAGGGAACCTATCTAGTCCAAGTACCCACTAGGAAATGTACATAGTCCAAGTGCCCGCTAGGTAACTTAGATAGTCCAAGTGCCCGCTAGGGAACGTACATAGTCCAAGTGCCTGCTAGGTAACCTAGATAGTTCAAGTGCCCACTAGTTAACCTACATAGTCCAGGTTCCCCCTAGGTAACCTAGATAGTCCAAGGGCCCGCTCGGTAACCTACATTGTCCTGATGCCCGCTAGTTAACCTGCAAAGTCTAAGTGCCCGCTAGGTAATCTATATATTCCAAATGACCGCTAGGGAGCCTACATAGTCCAAGTGCCCGCTAGGTAACCTACATAGTCCAAATGCCCTCTAGTTAACCTACATAGTCCACGTGCCCGATAGGGAACTTACGTAATCCAAGTGCCCGCTAGGGAACCTACATAGTCCAAGTGCCCGTTAAGTAACCTAGATAGTACAAATGCCCGCCAGGAAACCCACATAGTCCAAGTGCTCGCTATGGAACTTACATAGGCCAAGGGCCCGCTAGGGAACCTACATAGTCCAAGTGCCCGTTAGTTAACCTAGATAGTCCAAGTGCCCTCTTGGTAACCTAGATAGTCCAACAGCCCGCTAGGTGACCTACATACTCCAAGAACCCGCTAGGTAACGTAGATAGTTCAAGTGCCAGCTAGGTAACCTACAGAGTCTAAGTGCCCACTAGGTAACCTAGATAATCCAAGTGCCCGCTACTTAACAACCTAGATATTCCAAGTACCCGCTAGTTAACCTAGATCGGCCAATTGTCAGCTAGGTAACCTACATAGTCCAAGTGCCCGCTAGGTAACCTAGATAGTCCAAGTGCCCTTTAGGGAACCTACATAGTCCAAGAGCCCGCTAGCGAACCTACATAGTCCAATTGCCCGCTCTGGAACATACATAGTCCAAGTCCCCATTAGTTAACATAGATAATCCAAGTGCCTGCTAGTTAACCTAGATAGTCCAAGTGCCCGCTAGGTAACCTAGATAGTCCAAGTGCCCGCTAGTTAACCTAGATAGTCCAAGTGCCCGCTAGTTAACCAGGATCGTCAAAGTGCCCTCTAGTTAACTTACATAGTCCAAAGGACTGCTAGTTAACCTACATAGACCAAGGGCCCGCTAGTTAACCTACATAGTCCAAGTCCCTGCTAGGTAACCTAGACAGTCCAAGTGACCATTAGGTTACCTACATAGTCCAAGTGCCCGTTTGTTAACCTACATAATCCAAGTGCCGCTCGGTAACGTAGATAGCCCAAGAGCCCGCTAGAGAACGTATATAGTCCAAGTGCCCGCTAAGTAACCTAGATAGTCCAAGTGCCCGCTAGTTAACCTACATAGTCCAAGTGCCTGCTAGGTAAACTACATAGTCCAAGTGCCCACTAGGTAACCTAGACAGTCCAATTGCCCGCTAGTTAACCTAGACAATCCAAGTTCCCGATAGGGAACCTACATAGTCCAAGTGCTCGCTAGGGAACCTACATAGTCCAAGTGCTCGCTAGGCATCCTACATAGTCCAAATGCCCGTTAGTTAACCTAGATAGTCAAAGTGCCTGCTAGGTAACCTAAACAGTCCAAGTGCCCGCTAGGGAACCTACATAGTCCAAGTGCCCGCTAGGTAACCTTGATAGTCCAATTGCCCGTTAGCTAACCTAGATAGTCGAAGTGTCCGCTAGTTAACCTACATAGTCCAAGTGCCCGTTGGTTAACCTAGATAGGCCAAGTGCCCGCTAGGTAACCTAGACAGTCCAAAAGCCCGCTAGGTTACCTACATAGTCCAAGTGCACGTTCGTTAACCTAGATAGTCCAAGTGCCCGCTGGTAACCTACATAGTCCTAGTGCCCCCTAGTTAACCTACATTCTTCAAGTGCCCGATAGGGAAGCTACATAGTCCACGTGCCCGCTAGGTAACCTACATATTCCAAATGCCCTCTAGTTAATCTACATAGTCCAAGTGCCCGATAGGGAACCTACATAATCCAAGTGCCCGCTAGGGAACCTACATAGTCCAAGTGCCCGTTAGGTAACCTAGATAGTCCAAATGCCCGCCAGGAAACCCACATAGTCCAAGTTCCCGCTAGGGAACTTACATAGTCCAAGGGCCCGCTAGGGAATCTACACAGTCCAAGTGCCCGTTATTTAACCTAGATAGTCCAAGTGCCTGCTTGGTAACCTCGATAGTCCAACAGCCCGCTAGGTAACCGACATACCCTAAAAACCCGCTATAACGTAGATAGTTCAAGTGCCAGCTAGGTAACCTAGATAGTCTAAGGGCCCGCTAGGAAACCTACATAGTCCTAGTGCCCCCTAGTTAACCTACATTCTCCAAGTGTCCGATAGGGAACCTACATAGAACAAGTGCCCGCTAGGTAACCTACATAATCCACATGCCCGCTAGTTAATCTACATAGTCCAAGTGCCCGATAGGGAACCTACATAATCCAAGTGCCCACTAGGGAACCTACATAGTCCATGTGCCCGCTAGGTAACCTAGATAGTCCAAATGCCCGCTAGGGAACCCACATAGTCCAAGTGCCCGATAGGGAACCTACATAATCCAAGTGCCCGCTAGGGAACCTACATAGTCCAAGTGCCCGTTAGGTAACCTAGATAGTCCAAATGCCCGCTAGAGAACCCACATAGTCCAAGTGCCCACTAGGGAACTTACATAGTCCAAGGGCCCGCTAGGGAACCTACATAGTCCAAGTGCCCGTTAGTTAACCTAGATAATCCCAATGCACGCTAGGTAACCTAGATAGTCCAACATCCCGGTAGGTAACCTACATACTCCAAGTACCCGCTAGGTAATGTAGATAGTTCAAGTGCCAGCTAGGTAACCTAGATAATCCAAGTGCCCGCTAGGTAACCTACAAAGTCTAAGTTCCCGCTAAGTAATCTATATAGTCCAAATGACCGCTAGGGAGTCTACATAATCCAAATGCTCGCTAGGTAACCTAGATAGTCTAAGGGCCCGCTTGGTAACCTACATAGTCCTAGTGCCCCCTAGTTAACCTACATTTTCCAAGTGCCCGATAGGGAACCTACATAGTCCAAGTGCCTGCTAGGTAACCTACATAGTCCAAATGCCCTCGAGTTAACCTACATAGTCCAAGTGCCCGACAGGGAACCTACATAATCCAAGTGCCCGCTAGGGAACCTACATAGTCCAAGTGCCCGTTAGGTAACCTAGATAGTCCAAATGCCCGCCAGGAAACCCACATAGTCCAAGTGCCCGCTAGGGAACTTACATAGTCCAAGGGCCCGCTAGGGAACCTACACAGTCCAAGTGTCCGTTAGTTAACCTAGATAGTCCAAGTGCCCGCTTGGTAACCTAGATAGTCCAACAGCCCTCTAGGTAACCTACATACTCCAAGAACCCGCTATAACGTAGATAGTTCAAGTGCCAGCTAGGTAACCTAGATAGTCCACGTGCCGCTAGGTAACCTACAAAGTCTAAGTGCCCGCTAGGTTATCTATATAGTCCAAAGCCCGCTAGGGATCTACATAGTCCAAGGGCACACTAGTTAACGTAGATCGTCCAAGTGCCGCTAGTTAATCTACATAGTCCAAGGGCCCGCTAGTTAACCCACATACTCCAAGTACCCGCTAAGAAACCTTCATAATCCAAGTGCCCGCTAGTTAACCTAGATAGTCCAAGTGCCCTCTAGTTAACCTAGATCCTCCAAGTGCCCGCTAAGAAACCTAGATATTCCAAGTGCCCGTTACCTAACCTAGATAGTCCAATTGCCCACTAGGTTACCTACATAGTCCAAATGCCCGTTCGGTAACCTAGATAGTGCAAGTGCCCGGTAGGTAACCTAGATAGTCCAAGGGACCGCTAGTTAACCTACATAGTCCAAGTGCCCGGTAGTTAACTTACGTAGTTCAAGTGTCCGTAGGGAACATACAGTGTCCAAGTGCCCATTAGGGAACCTACATAGTCCTAGTGCCCGCTAGTTAATTTACATAGTTCAAGGACCCCTAGTTAACCTACATAATCCAAGTACCCGCTAGTTAACCTAGATCGTCCAAGGGTCCGCTAATTAACCTACATATTACAAGTGCCCACTAGGGAACCTACATAGTCCAAGTGCCCGCTCTGGATCATCCATAGTCCAAGTGCCGCTAGTTAACCTACATAGTCCAAGTACCCGCTAGTTAACCTAGATCGTCCAAGGGCCCGCTAGTTAACCTACATAGTCCAAGTGCCCGCTAGGTAACCTAGATAGTCCAATTGCCCGTTAGCTATCCTAGATTGTCGAAATGTCCGCTAGTTAACCTACATAGTCCAAGTGCCCGTTGGTTAACCTAGATAGGCCAAGTGCCCGCTAGGTAACCTAGACAGTCCAAGTGCCCGCTAGGTTACGTACAATATCCAAGTGCCCGTTCGTTAACCTACATATCCAAGTACCCGCTAGGTAACCAATATAGTAAAAATGCCCGCCGGGGCCCTAATAGTCTATATGCCCGCTAGTTAACCTAGATAGTCCAAGTGCTCGCGAGTTAACATAGATAGACCAAGTGCCAGCTAGGGAACCTATCTAGTCCAAGTACCCACTAGGAAACGTACATAGTCCAAGTGCCCGCTAGGTATAACGTACATAGTCCAAGTGCCCGCTAGGTAACTTAGATAGTCCAAGTGCACGCTAGGGAACGTACATAGTCCAAGTGCCCGCAAGGTAACCTAGACAGTTCAAGTGCCCACTAGTTAACCTACATAGTCCAGGTTCCCCCTAGGTAACCTAGATAGTCCAAGGGCCCGCTGGGTAACCTACATTGTCCTGGTTCCCCCTAGTTAACCTACATTCTCCAAGTGCCCGATAGGGAACCTACATAGTCCAAGTGCCCGCTAGGTAACCTAGATAGTCCAAATGCCCGCTAGGGAACCCACATAGTCCAAGTGCCCGCTAGGGAACTTATATAGTCCAAGGGCCCGCTACGGATCCTACATAGTCCAAGTGCCCGTTAGTTAACCTAGATAGTCCAAGTGCCCCCTAGGTAACCTAGATACTGCAACAGCCCGGTAGGTAACCTACATACTCCAAGTACCCGCTAGGTAACATAGATAGTTCAAGTGCCTGCTAGGTAACCTAGATAGTCCTAGTGCCTGCGAGGTAACCTACAAAGTCTAAGTGCCCGCTAGGTAATCTATATAGTCCAAATGACCGCTAGGGAGCCTACATAGTCCAAATGCCCGCTAGGTAACCTAGATAGTCTAAGGGCCCTCTAGGTAACCTACATAGTCCTAGTGTCCCTTAGTTAACCTACATTTTCCAAGTGCCCGATAGGGAACCTACATAGTCCAAGTGCCAGCTAGGTAACCTACATAGTCCAAATGCCCTCTAGTTAACCTACATAGTCCACGTGCCCGATAGGGAACTTACATAATCCAAGTGCCCGCTAGGGAACCTACTTAGCCCAAGTGCCCGTTAAGTAACCTAGGTAGTCCAAATGCCCGCCAGGAAACCCACATAGTCCAAGTGCCCGCTAGGGAACTTACATAGGCCAAGGGCCCGCTAGGGAACCTACATAGTCCAAGTGCCCGTTAGTTAACCTAGATAGTCCAAGTGCCCTCTTGGTAACCTAGATAGTCCAACAGCCCGCTAGGTAACCTACATACTCCAAGAACCCGCTAGGTAACGTAGATAGTTCAAGTGCCAGCTAGGTAACCTACAGAGTCTAAGTGTCCGCTAGGTTATCTATATGGTCCAAATGCCCGCCAGGGAACCTACATAGTCCACGTGCCCGCTAGGTAACCTAGATAATCCAAGTGCCCGCTAGTTAACCTAGATAGTCCAAGTACCCGCTAGTTAACCTAGATTGGCCAATTGTCCGCTAGTTAACCTACATAGTCCAAGTGCCCGCTAGGTAACCTGGATAGTCCAAGTGCCCTTTAGGGAACCTACATAGTCCAAGTGCCCGCTAGGGAACCTACATAGTCCAATTGCCCGCTCTGGAACATACATAGTCCAAGTCCCCATTAGTTAACATAGATAATCCAAGTGCCCGCTAGGTAACCTATATAGTCCAAATGCCCGCTAGGGAACCTACATAGTCCAAGTGCCCGCTAGTTAACCTAGATAGTCCAAGTGCCCGCTAGTTAACCTA